>NW_011490892.1:29088-29679 GCF_000754665.1 Bison bison bison | reverse complement strand
GCCTTAGGAAACATCACTATGAACAAAGCTAGTGGAGGTGATGGAATTCCAGTTGAGCTATTTCAAATCATAAAAGATGACGCTGTGAAAGTGGTATACTCAATATGCCATCAAACTTGGAAAACTCAGCAGTAGCCACAGGACTGGAAAAAGTCAGAACAGTATTGCTAATTAGTGTCCCTTATAATAAAAATGGCCTCTTTGTTAAACATATGGCTGTAAAATAATACCATGACTTCTATTCCTTGTTTGAGTCTTATAGAAAACAATCATAATGGCTTGACTTTTTTAGTTCTATTGAATTCTTCTAAGGATTGTCTAAGTCTGGAGGCAAGACAAAAATCAATGTTTAGATTATAAAATAATCTTGGTAATATTTTCTAAATTTTCTCATATATAAATGAACAAATACTACTTGTAGGGCTGTTTCAAAGATTTAAGAGATAGGGGCCCCGTGACAATTTCTGACACATGTTAATCACTCAATGAATATGATTTATTATGATGATTTTTTTTGCTCAAAAATGTATCGAGCTGAAAAACAACCAGCTTCTCCTCATACTGTAAGCTATTTAAAAAGAGAATATATAT
>NW_011490892.1:20984-28988 GCF_000754665.1 Bison bison bison | reverse complement strand
TGTACATATAATTACATTTGTAAATATAAGTGATTTTTGGAGAATAGAATAATGCAATATGTACTTTCACTTCCCAGAAAAGCTGTTACTAAATTACTGCTATGTCTTGAAATAGATAGTATCCACACTTGATGCAATACAGCGATGTTATCAGTATCTATATATATGGACAAAATGGAAATCTTAGAGATAGCCTCAACTCCTCCATCTTATTTATTTTAATTAGGGAGCTAATCCCAAACTATCTCTCGAGATTTATCTTCCTCCCCTAGTCCATGTTCTCATTGTTCCCCTATTTCCTATAACAGTTCTTATAACCATGGTAATATGGATTCTTGTTCTTTCTACATATTAACATAACATCTTTCCAGTGTCTAAACTCTACATGTGCCCTCACTCTATTTGCTCAAATATGTAGGTAGACATAAAATGATCAAATATTCCCCCTCTCCTCATATCCCAACTTCTGTTAAGATAACTTTTATTGAGTATGTACAATATATCAATCACCTTGCTAATGCTTATCTTAACTATAATGCAGGGTTCTCTTAATCTGCTGGATATGAAACCTGGGGAATGAAGACATAGAGTTTAAATTGTGTCCAAAATCACACAGTAAGTGGCAGAGTAAGGGTTCAAACTTAGGACTCCAAAGCCTATACTACAAGTAACATTTATATAACTATTGTCAGAGTCTTTTTCTTCATTCTACAGTAGTTTTTATATAGTTAACACTGTGATCTATTGAGTATTCTGTCTTTCTTACTAGATAATAAGCATCTTGAAGGAAGGCATGGGATTTTAGTAATTTTTGTATACTTGGAAACTTACACAGCATTTGACAAACAGTAAATGTTTGTAAATATTTTGAGCTGCCGCTTGAAATTCTATCACATCTTGCTTTGACTGGGTATTATGGTAGAAAGAGCCTGTATTTTTAATTGCAGGATCTGAGCTTATACTTTAATATGTACATAGATGTGTGTTCTTCAACAAGTCAAGTCACTCAATATCCCCCAAACTCAGTTTTAAAAGTCTCTCAAATGGGAATAGTGGTGATGATAATGAGAAGTTTAAGTTTTGGCATAGCACATTGCTCAAATAACAGCATATAAATGGAATAAAATCCTACTTAAGGAGATACTCTAAATGTGGCTGTGCATGCATATTCTTGCTCAGTTGTGTCTGACTCTTTGCAACTCCATGAACTATAGCCCACCAGGCTCCTCTGTCCATGGGGATTCTCCAGGCAAGAATACTGGAGTGGGTTGCCATTTCCTCCTTTGGAGAATCTTCCCAACCCAGGGATCAAATCCACATCTCCTGGGTCTCCTGCATTGGCAGGCGGACTCTTATTCACTGAGCCACCAGGGAAGCCTCAAATGTGGCTGATACAATCAAAATGAATAAACTGGACCCTCTTACAAATGTCAAATAAAGTCAGTAACTAAAATAAGGGTATAGCTCTACCAAACACTACATTCTGCTTTCAGGATTAAAGTAATTTTAATAGATGTTAGAGTTCACTATTTTTTCAAAGTGTTATCTTTGGGTATAAAATGTGTGGAAATAGTTTATCTTCACATTTGCCTTAGTATAATATGCATACAAACTCACCAGGGGCAGCAGATTCTAATTGCAATTCTAATATTTAGGAGAAAATAACATTGTCAATTCAAGATAGAAATAGCACTGAATGTCACAAACCTATATTGATGTAGAAGTTCTACATCATTACCATTTCTTGTATTACTTAGAATCTGCTGGTGGAAAATAGGAGCTTCTAGGAATCCTATGAAGTTGGAAGGGTGTGAAAACAGGGGCTGTAGGTAATTAGATTAAGAACTACTAATCATTGCAAACTAATGAGAAACAATGGTAGGAATTCAGGTTTCTGTGACATAAATCCAGTGAAATTTGAGAAGCATGCATTTGAAAAATTCCTTAATCTCTCTAAGCTCCAACTTTTCATCTCTAAATGCAGAAGGCAATGTCTACATTTGCTTAGTTTTCGTTAGTATGTTGTAAACCACTAATTGGAAAAGATTTTGAGATTTGTATGAAAAATGAAAAACATTTAAAATTTTTATTTAACATAAACAATACATTTAGGGAAAATATAATTTTGAGTTTGCCAATCTCAAGGACTAATGCTTTTAGAATTAAATATTCTAAATACACAAAGGAGAACTGTAACATCAAAATCAATTTAATATTTGCAGTTTGCATCTAAACAAAAAGACAGTTACTATGCATTAGGCAAATCAAATAAGCTTTTTAATACTATGAAATAAAAACACCATTCTTGATGTATGAGAAAAAAATGTTTCAATGTTTTCACTCTAAAGCTCACTTTTTAAATATTGATATTAAATATTATTAGTTAACTTTTTAAAGTAAGATTTTATGAAATATACTGCTATCATTAAAGGAAAAAAATTATAAAGAGTTGTCAAAGTAAGAAACAATAACTTCATGAAAATATGGCCTTTCTTCATATCTAAAAAAAATAATTTTTCACTTTAAGTTCATAGGTAACAAATCTCATCTACTCAATGTTTATTTAGATCACTCATTTTTATTATTGTATGTTACTTATAATGTATTCCATCATTCAATTCAGTTCCATCATTAATCTTCTCTAAAGCAGAAAATTGATTATATATTAATTCAAATATATGAGTAAGACCTTTAGTCAAAATGGTGAAACCTTCCCATTCTCCAATGATTTACTGGCCACTTTTAGTATTAGACATTACTGATTTACCTATCTGAATGGTTATGCATTTTCCTACATATAGAGGACCACTTAATTTTTAGTGTAAACATTTATCTTTATATGGTACTATATTTTCAAAACATATGTCTTAGCATCCACTTCAATATGGTGCTATAGAAATGGAATAAAATGATTAATCTACTGACTAATAGAGTTCAATGTGACACAGCTGTCTACTAACAAGTTGCTCTGTACCTTCTAGCCTGCTTGAGTCACCTTGACCTTTAGGGATGAAATAAAATGAGTCATATTTCATTCAGAATAAAATCCAGTGTCTATATCATTTTTGAGGATCCTTAGATATTTTACACCTGTTTTCCTCACCCACTGGCTTCATTTTCTTGCCTTCTTGATCCTTAATCTCTCCTTACTATCTCACCTTTGTGTAAGGTACCCTCCCACATCCTAAAGCCCATTTCATCTTCTTCCTGAACAATTCTGGCACCTCAAAATTGATATTTTGTCATACAGAGCAATTTAGTTCTCTTTGTGGCCTTCCAGAGGGTACCCCAAAGATTTTCTTTATCATGTGATTGTAGTCTATCAAGGTATTTTCTTTAACAAATGGCCACACATCTAAGAATATCATGCTGAGATCTTAGGAAGCAAACATGTCCGTGTTAGTTGTGACTAAATAGCATTATTTCAGCTACATATATAATTCCTAGAATCCATGACACACCTAATGGTAGATGATCTCACAAAATTAGCGATAGCTTTAAGTTTTGATTTTAGAATTACTCACTGATTATTAGACAGACTTGGATTTTATGTATTTCTGTGTTTATCACTGTAGTGTATGTTTACTGCACAAATCATTTGTTATATGAGTTCATGTTTTATATAACAAAATTATAAGGTAGATGCCATCTTTATTTTATAAATGAGAATATTAAAACTCTAAGTAAATGTGAATTGCCCATTTTATTTCAAATGCTAGCTGAGATAGAATTTAGCATGGATATTTTCACTCCAAATCCAGAAATGTTTCTAATTATTATTAGAATAATATAGAAAATATTGGATCAGTAAAAAGTTAAATGAACACATTTATATTAACAAATATCTAAGTGGTAAGAACATAAATAGAGAATTTGGGAAATGTAATGTAGAGAAGATGAGGCATAGAAACTTGACAATGTTATTTCTGATAATTATTAAGGAAATGCTTCACTGCAGGTGGAAGGCAGAAAATGTTTGACTATAAAAGGGAAAAGCTAAGGTGAATATTATGGGAGGGTAATTCTATGTAAAGATATAACACACACTTATTCTGTAAAATTCTTAATTAAATCTTTGTATTTGTATATAGACCATATATCAATCGCCATGTTATAGATTTTCACTTTGATGCCTTTCTATGTAAGCCAATCATGTCTGGAGTGGTGTATCGTTATGAAATTTGTTATATTTTATTCTCCTTGTTTCATATAGCATCACTCAAGGATTTAGTTAATAAGAAACACATTGATAAAGTTCACTTTTAGGCCTTTGGAAGAAAAATGAATTAGTATTAAAAAGCCCACAAAATACATTGGATGAGTTTCCTTATGATGCTGATGCTGAGAAAGGCTTTTCTGTGTCTAAAACTTTCACTGATATGTTTATAGTTTGAAAATATGATATTAAATAGGATAAAATCATCCTTTCATGGTGATCTCTAAGGTTCTTCCAGCTCTAAGTTGATGTATCTAAGATATTGACTTTGGAAATATAATTTCCATTTGAAAGTAAACAATCCTGAGGATCAAAGAGAGTACTCTCTCTATCCTTTATTGAATACAGGCACCCAAACCAAATAATGAAAACTGTTTGATTGACTAAGATTAGGAGACCTGGAAAAGAGCCCTTCTGCTTGCCCTTTGTACCAGGAGTTAAATATGAGAAGAGAGAGAGAGAGCTCGTCTTTAGACAGTGGAAGTTGTAAGGACCTCCCACCTGACCCAAGTCTCAGGTCTCTGAGAGCTCTGAAATCAAGCCTTGATAACTCTGGCTCTGCTGGCTGCCAACTTGAATACTCTATCATTATGAGCCTTAATAATAGTTTCTTATCAAGTTCACCCAGGACACTAAGAAAATTTAGAAAATATTCACGAAGCTTTTCAAAATCTAGTCAGTTATACACAGAATAGTTTAAAATTAACTTGTTCCCCATTGTCCACTTAAATTTATTTTAATTATAGAAATTTGTATTCTTTTCTTGAATTCAGCCAGTTCAACAATATAAAACGAAATGATGAACAAGGGGGGCAGATTCATCATAATGAGAGGAAGATTACAGCGAGGATGTATTCTAAAATGCTAATCAGAGGTCCGGTATTTCCAAAGTCCACAGAGACTGTCTATAGAAAACCATTATTCCCATTTCTTATTAATGGTTACAAAAGGTTATATTTTGTGTTGGGACATAGTCCTCTTCACAAATTAAAAGTCTGCAGTTGAGTAGATTCTGTATTTTGAATCATAATAATGATAATTTTTAAAAAGCTATATTTCATAAATTATCATAAAATTATTTTTATTACAATTACTCTTTGAATATAAAAGTATATACTAAATAATTAAAAATAAAACAATTCTTCAACATCAATTTTTACCACATGGATGCTGAGCAAAGAGGGAAGAAATAAGGTCAACAATGCTCAAATATTTCAACATCACCTAAAAAAATTAAGCACGAATTATTTCACTAAGTGTTCAGTCTTAAGTGAATATTAAACACTTTCAGGCATTTTATGAAATTTAAGTATTTCATTATTTCAAAAATTTCATTTAATATTTGAGGGTAGATTTTTTAAATATATAAGCTACGCTGACTTTTCCCCCTGAGACAGTATGTTATTCAAAACCACAATGGCTTATGAGTGAAATATTCACCATAGCTTTCCTTTAGAAAGATAGGGGGTTATTACATGCAGCACGTATGAAGCTGGTTGTTTTTTCCATATCCTAACCTCTCTCTATCATTCTCACACTATTGGAAGTTGTTGTGAGGGAAGTGATGCTATTTTCCTCAAACACAGCTTCTGATTCTGAAGGACCCAAAAGTAAACTAAAAGGTAACCTCCTGCCCTCTGGTCAATACAGATGTTTCATATGTAAAAGCAGCTGCTACCACCCGCTTGTCACAAGCAAAATAAAGCCAAGATATGTTGCCCCTTCAAGCCATTATCCTTTATTCATTTCGTCATAAGTGAGCCTGAATGATTTATGGAAAAAGGTTTAAAGGGAAAACTAGTAGAAAAATAAATTTGTCCCTAGCCCCCAAATTTGCAGATTCTGCTCAACAGAATGAATGAATGCAGTGGACCATACCTGACCTCCTAGGAATTCACATTAGTGACTACTCACTGCTATGTGAGTATCTTTCCACCACCCCTGCCCCGAGTCCCATTCCAAGGCACTTTTTCTCCTTTTCCAATTATTTTCTCTTCAACCAAATATAGTATTCTCCCTGAGAAGAATAATGATAAACACATGGTTTTCCATTCTGTAACATTCCAGGGATGTTGTTCTCTTAAACCCCTTATTGATGGGTACCTCTTGTAATTGCCCTATTGTTCTCCTCTTTAAGCATATCTAGGTCCATGCTGCTGCTGCTAAGTCACTTCAGTCGTGTTTGACTCTGTGCGACCCCATAGACGGCAACCCAACCAGGCTCCCCTGTCCCTGGGATTCTCCAGGCAAGAACACTGGAGTGGGTTGCCATTTCCTTCTCCAATGCATGAAAGTGAAAAGTGAAAGTGAAGTCACTCAGTCGTGTCCAACTCCTAGCGACCCCATGGACTGCAGCCCACCAGGCTCCTCTGTCCATGGGATTTTCCAGGCAAGAGTATTGGAGTGGGGTGCCATTGCCTTCTCCGATCTAGGTCCATACTTGGATCCAAATAATCCACTGTAACTAACATGGATACATTATGCTCAATTTTAAGAGTTTTTTTCTATTTTTCAGATCAATATTACAGTTAAGGATTTTCTGATATTAATCAGTTCCATGCTAAAAGTATATGGGAGACAGAAGAAAGATGCAGAAGGGCCACACATAAAGAGCAGGTGGATCACTCATTTCTGGAGAGGTTTGACACAGGGATGCAGTTAACAATTTAAGGTTATCAAGTATGAAACATGTTAAGCTGACAGAGGCTGCAAATTAATGAAAAATTTCTTTATCAATTTCTGGTATGATAAGTCTTCATTGCCTTGTTTTACTTGAAGCAATGCTGATTTTGCCTTTATAGATACAGGGAATCTTCCTTCTTGGCAGAGAAAAAACAGAGGAATTATAGTTTAAGCTAACCAGGTTAAAAGAGACAACACAGAAAGAACAAGCTTATATGAACATTTTACTTCTAAAGATATCTATGTCTCTGGTGTTTATCATCATTGTATCCCCAGAATTTTGTAGAGCCATGGTATATACTAATTTCTCAGTTAATATGTGTTTATTGATTGAATGACTATTTTGACAAGAGTGTTGAGTACGAAGTAAATATAACTAGTTTAATACTTGAGGGGTAATATTACTTTTGATAAAATCCAAATCCTATAAAAGTTTTCTTATGAATATTTGAAAACACAGAGGAAAAACACTAAAAGGGTGGTAGAGAATGGTTTATATAGGTTGGGTTCTGGAGAGGTAAACTCTTGAACTGATATTTGAATATAGTAAGTTTATTGGAGAGTAACCTCTGAAACTATAAGAAGATAGGGAAGGATTCTGACAGTCTCAAGACAAGCCTCAGCCAGTTCCATGGGTGAGCTCTTATGCTGGAATGTCCTTGAGAACTGGCTGAAATTAGAAAGAGGGAACCTTGACTTTATACCTCCACTCCTGCATTGATCAGTAATTGGATGTGGTTTGCCCACAGAAGGGTGGGTATATGACCTACAATAAAACAGCATACTGTAGCAGAAGGTCAAGTCTTGAAAAGGACACAGAAGACTGTCAGTGGCCAACAGTCTCAGCAGCTGGAAAAATGAGTGAATCAATCCTGAGGAATGGTTTTGGACTCCCGTGTCATCCACCATACTGAAAATGAATAGGGTGCAGAGGGGATTTGTAAAAATTAGGTCTTTTGAGAATAAATATTATACCATTGAATAACGACAGATACTCCAGACAAATCAAAGGCACAGTGACATGAAGGTAATAATGTGTTCAAGGGAATACAAGTATAAATTAGATATAAATTTATAATTTGTCATAATAATATAATAATAAGATG
>NW_011490892.1:20408-20884 GCF_000754665.1 Bison bison bison | reverse complement strand
AGCAAGTGCTAATTCTGTGTCAGAGTCCACTTAATTATTTTACATATATAATAAAGTCAAATATTATTTATGGTAACCTGGATAAAAATTATTAATGCACAAAACTCATAGTATTTCCTTCCTTTGGCCAGATTTCTAAAGGGGAAGAGGTTCTTAATTTGTATATGTCCTCAATTTCTCCTTTTCTGTAAAAAATGTGACAGGGATATTAATAGGAAATGAGAAATTTTTGGAATCAGAAGAGATTAGTGGCTTCTGGCAAGGGAGTATAGTCAGTGGGAAGGAGATTTATAGTAATCTAAAGTCAATAAAAATAATTCTTATGATGATATAACTGTTTAGAATACACAGAAGAACTGTACAAAAATAATCTTACACAACCCAGATAATCAACGATGCCGTAATCACTCACCTAGAGCCAGACATCCTGGAATGAAAGTCAAGTGGGCCTTAGAAAGCCTCACTACGAACAAAGC
>NW_011490892.1:17201-19580 GCF_000754665.1 Bison bison bison | reverse complement strand
ATAAAGAAAGCTGAGTGCTAAAGAATTGATGCTTTTGAACTGTGCTGTTGGAGAAGACTCTTGAGAGTCCCTTGGCCTGCAAGGAGATCCAACCAGTCCATCCTAAAGGAGATCAGTCCTGGGTATTCACTGGAAGGACTGATGCTGAAACTGAAATTCCAATACTTTGGCCACCTCATGCGAAGAGCTGACTCATTGGAAAGGACCCTGATACTGGGAGGGACTGGGGAGAGGAGGAGAAGGGGAAAACACAGGATGAGATGGCTGGATGGCATCACCGACTCAATGCACATGAATTTGGGTAAGCTTCAGGAGTTGTTGATGGAAAATGAGGCCTGTCGTGCTGTGATTCATGGGTCACAAAGAGTTGGACATGACTGAGTGACTGAACTGAACTGAACTGTTTGTCATCTTGGATGTAGAGACAAATACAAAAAAAAATACATATATAATAAAACTGTATAAACCTAACCGCACACACATGAGCAACACGTGTTGTGTTCAGCTTTCTTTACAGTCCAACTCTCACATCCATACATGCGTGATCACTGGAAAAACCATAGCCTTGCCTAGATGGACTTTTGTTGGCAAAGTAATGTCTCTGCTTTTCAATATGCTATCTAGGTTGGTCATAACTTTCCTTCCAAGGAGTAAGCGTCTTTTAATTTCATGGCTGCAGTCACCATCTGCACACACACACACACAGATACATACAGATGAGTACAAGTAAAACTGATGAAACCTAAATTATATGAACGGATTGCATCAATGCCAATGTCCGGTTATAATATTGTAATATAGTCTTTGCAAAATGTTACTAACAGGGGAAACTGGATAAGAGGCACATGAATCTTTTTATTATTTCTTATAACTTCATGTAAATTTAAAATTACCTCTTGAAAAATTTCCATTTAGAGTTGAAAAAAATAATAATATGATTGAGCATTTTAAAGGGTTAACTTCTATTTGAGTTCATATTATTGACTGCCACAATAATTTGGGGGTAAACTGAAAGAGATATTGGAAATACTAAACTATTATCTAGAAGGCTTCATTATATCCTGCTTATTTCTTCTGTATACTGAGCACAGCAGACATACCTGTATTCTGTCATCAATTCTATAAGCCGTTAAAAGTGATCCCTGTCTTTGTTGAGAAATAATATTTTTCTTTTTATAGGTTTTCTCTGTTGGAACTTTAAAATAAATACACATTTATCCACGTGAATTACAGCTTATGGTTATAATTTGAGAGCAGTGTGGAAACCTAGTGAGGACTATCCTTGAAAAAGTCATTGTTGCCTCTTTTCTTGCCAAAGGAAGAGTTGACTCTACAGCAGATAATCTAATAAGAAAATAAGGACTGCAGATGCAAGATGAGAAATGTCTGTTGGTAAAGATCCAAACCAGGCACCAAAATATGAAATGTCTTCATTCTTTTTGTTCACACCTCTTCTGCCTCACTCATTCATCTCCTCTTTCCTCTGTCTTCTTTTTTCATTTTTAAAAGTATTTTAAAATATCTTTCTCTTTCATAATTTGCTTCCTCTTCTTCATATCTCTTTTCTTGGGTTTGCCTTTCCTTCTACTTCCTATCACACAACAATGGTGTCTATAGTTAAACACAAATGCAGTCATTTAGTGTTTATCACTTTATCCTCATTGTGAAATATGAACTAAGCCCTCTCCCACATTCTTTTATCTCCTCTTAAAAAGCACTGCCTTGTGGCTGGAAACTAAGCTACAATTAGGTTTTAATGTATTTTTACTTGGTACATTTTTATGTAACAATAATGAAAATTATGGTAATTTTTTTCTGAAATTCTTAAGTTTACTTTTTATGAAATGCATCTTTAAGTTTATCCTTAAGGATATCTCATTTCTTTGTCAAATGTATACCACATATTCTAGTTTATTTTACAGTGTAGGTTATTTTTATTTTATAAACTCAGAATTTACTTCCTCTCAGCCATTCCTCAGTAATTGTCTATTCTCCTCATGTGGGGCTATCCAAACTTAGCCCACTAGAGATCTTTGCTGGATACCATCCAACAGGCACAGGCCAGCATCCTGCTGTGATGATTACAGATATTCTCATTTCTGATGAAAGAGGAAAGAAGCAACAACGCACAGTTAGCTGTAAGTCCCAGTGTACCTGCTTATCTTGATTGAAGTAGATAACTAGCTGAGTGGTCTAGAAATCTAAGGCTGAAAAACTGTATCTCCCTGGATATGCATTTGGCCAATTTAGCTAAAGAAAATTATAATTTAGAATCATTTTTTCATCCATATAAGTAAGAGATAAAAGCTGCTTTTTTTTTTTTTGGTTCTAATTAACTTTAATGTGTTTCTTTCTTGGTTATTCCAGATGTACTTAAGC
>NW_011490892.1:14281-17101 GCF_000754665.1 Bison bison bison | reverse complement strand
AGTTTATATTCCTCTCTTTTTAACAGATTTGAGGAATCTAGATAGAAATCTTTCTAAAATACTTCAAAGCCTAAATTTATTCAAAATCTACTCTTCAGAATAATTAGAAAAAAACATATTAAAAGTGTATTCAAAGGGAGAGAAGCGATTGAAGATTGCAATGAAACCTAGTTTATAATTATTTATTGAAAGGTCATTTTCTTCTGATTTCCCCAGTGGCTAACAGAAAACAGAGCCCTTCAATTCCCAGCAATAATTATAAAGAAGGACAAAGTGCAATAAAGTTCTTGATATTGTGTACTTAGGGGAATATTCTGCCCTCAGAGACATAATTTATTCCATATATAAATTCATAAAAAGATCTTTCAATTCATTTGAACTCATTTCAATTGCTATTTTTAAGAGTCTCTCAGCTGTATTTAATAGTTTAGACATCTATTTCCCCTGACTTTGCCCACAGTGACAATTATTAATATTTTTATTTAACAATTTCAAAGCTCCAAGGATCCTGAATATATTATATAAACTCATATTTCTGATACAACAGATGCTTCGTAACCTCAAAAGTAAACAAACTATTTTCTTAAAGTAATTATAAGTGGAAGTCATATACTTTACTATCATAAATAAACCAATCAAGACCAAAATAAACACTTACTGGTCAGAGGCCAAAAAAAAATCAACAAAATGACAACAATGTGGGTGGAAGAAGCTAGAATTTTTCTAAACACATAAAAGACAAAAGAAAAATAATTACCATAGAGATGCATATTTAAAGGCACATTATTACTTTGAACAGAATGTTGGAACTGTAGAGTTGCAAGGCACTTACAGCAAGGATTTCTAACTTTCAAGAGTCAAAACCCTTTTGAGCATCTGATTAATGCTGTAAGCATTCTCTTTAGAAAAATGTACAACGAACTACACTTAAAATTTTGTGTAACCATAGGTTGTTTAAGGAAAATGTGAAGATCTCTTAGACAGCATATATTATAGATTTAAAATTCCTGCCTTAGATGTAACCAGCTCATATATTTTATAAAGTGCATTAACCCGCTTTACAACAAATGTAAAAGACAGTCTTCGGTTCAGTTCAGTCACTCAGTCGTGTCCGACTCTTTGCAACCCCATGAACCACTGCATGCCAGGCCTCCCTGTCCCTCACCAACTCCCGAAGTCCATCCAAACCCATGTCCATTGAGTCCGTGATGCCATCCAACCATCTCATCCTCTGTTGTCCCCTTCTTCTCCTGCCCTCAATCTTTCCCAGCATCAGGGTCTTTTCAAATGAGTCAGCTCTTCGCATCAGGTGGCCGGAATACTGGAGTTTCAGCTTCAACATCAGTCGTTCCAATGAACACCCAGGACTGATCTCCTTTAGGCTGGACTGGTTGGATCTCCTTGCAGGCCAAGGGACTCTCAAGACTCTTCTCCAACACCACAGTTCAAAAGCATCAATTCTTTGGCACTCAGCTTTTTTTATAGTCTAACTCTCACATCCATACGTGAGCACTGGAAAAACCATAGCCTTGACTAGACAGACCTTTGTTGGCAATGTCTCTGCTTTTTAACATGCTGTCTAGGTTGGTCATAACATTCCTTCCAAGGAGTATGTGTCTTTTAATTTCATGGCTGCAATTACCAGCTGAAGTGACTTTGGAGCCAAGAAAAATAAAGTCAGCTGCTGTTTCCACTGTTTCCCCATCTATTTGCCATGAAGTGATAGGACTGGATGCCAATCTGATCTTTCTTAAATACTTCTAGTGTCAGAAAAGTCACTACTCCTCAACATGCTTGATTTTTTGGGACAATTATAAATGTTTGTATTCTATTTAACTGAAGTCTGATTCTTTTAAAATTCTATTTATTGCCATGTAGTTCTGAAACCTACAGTTACACAGAATAAATCCCTTTTCATGTGATACCCCTTATTCATAATATACAGTTGAACAGCTTTAGTTTTCCTAGTATGCAGGCCAAATACCCTACAAACCATCCATCAATCCTCATAAAACCTGATTTTTCAGTCTCTAAAAATTCTGACTATTTTCCTCTTGGTATTTCAATTTGATAATGTCCTCCTTAAAATATAGCAATCAAAGAAGTGCATATGTGACTTGATCAACTAAGAATCTGTTTTCCTTAGTATAAGAAATCAAAACATGAAAGTAGAGAATTGATCACCTCTTCCTCCCAAACCTCAATTCCAAAGAATGGATGAAATTAGGAAGAACCAAATACAATAAGTAGGATGTCACCTATGTAATTATCAAGGGCTTTGAGGCAGAAGAAGATAATGCTATTAGCCTCCCAACTCTCTCATTATTTTATCCATGCAATCTCAGGTAATCAAGGCAGGAATATTATGGCAGTAAGGAAAATGGAAAATAATAATTACATTACATCACTCATTATCAGAGAAATGCAAATCAAAACCACTATGAGGTACCATTTCACGCCAGTCAGAATGGCTGCGATCCAAAAGTCTACAAGCAATAAATGCTGGAGAGGGTGTGGAGAAAAGAGAACCCTCTTACACTGTTGGTGGGAATGCAAACTAGTACAGCCACTATGGAGAACAGTGTGGAGATTCCTTAAAAAACTGGGAATAGAACTGCCTTATGATCCAGCAATCCCACTGCTGGGCATACACACTGAGGAAACCAGAAGGGAAAGAGACACGTGTACCCCAATGTTCATCGCAGCACTGTTTATAATAGCCAGGACATGGAAGCAACCTAGATGTCCATCAGCAGATGAATGGATAAGCAAGCTGTGGTACATATACACAATGGAGTATTACTCAGCCATTAAAAAGAA
>NW_011490892.1:12031-14181 GCF_000754665.1 Bison bison bison | reverse complement strand
CTTGGGGCTGGTGCACTGGGACGGCCCAGAGGGATGGTATGGGGAGGGAGGAAAGAGGAGGGTCCAGGATGGGGAACACATGTATACCTGTGGCGGATTCATTTCGATATTTGGCAAAACTAATACAAAATTGTAAAGTTTAAAAATAAAATTAAATTAAAAAAAAAACAAACATTATATCCTAAATGAGTAAAATTTATATTAAGGGAGTAGTCAGTATGAGGTTTCAAAAAAGAATGTATGGTTTTCCAGTATTTATTCATGTATTGGCTCTAGGGTGCATAAATGATACAGGAATGACCTAGCTGAAATATCTCTATTTCAGGTTATATTTTTCCTTTCCCAATTTGGTGGCCACATGAGACTTTCTGATTATTCATTTGATTTCTCAAAGCCCTACTACTGGACATGAGATGCCCTGGGTAGAAAATATCATTCCAGGTACTTAAATCTAAGCCTCATTCCCTTACCATGAGCACTATTATTTAATTCAGTCAAAATGATAACTTATACTTAGTTTGAGTCCATTAAAAAAATTGAATAATTTTACCCTTTTTATTAGGTCATGTCTTTTTTCATATTGCATTTTTCAGTTGAATCTTGTGCATAAGGACAGAATATCACCATCAATGTGTGACTAAATTTCTGTAATAGACAACACGAATCAAGTTATTTGTATATAAGTTTAGTAGTACATCTGCTAGTCGTTCTGGTACATAAAAAAAATTGATGGTGCTGGTGGATAATCATAGATAAGATTGCTCCTAGTATCTAAAATTAAAGAGAAACTAAGCTTTCATCAGTCAAATACTTAATTCTTATCTTCATTAATATCATTGAAAAGTATATTAAATAAGGCAAGACTGAGCAATACAAACAGAGATGGAATAATTTGATAGGGTGCTATTAGGGACCTTGGCTTTTGTATTAGCTTTCAGAGGCTGCTATGACAAATTACCATGCCATTGGTGGATAAAAACAACTAACATTTATTTTCTTATAATTCTTTACCTTCTCCAACTCCTGACCCAGGTGTGCACGTTTATCTCAATGACAAAGAGCCCCAGCTTCAGCAGGATATTCACTTTACCAAGCTCAGAGGAAACAACTGACATAGTTTTGGTCTGTACTGATTGTCTCAAACTTGTGCTTATGAGATCCAATTTATTTTCACTCTCTACATTTTGCACCCACCTTCTTTACTTGAAAACCTGCCATGTGGACTTCTAGCTCCACCAACATCTGATGTAAAGAACAACAACCTCACAGATACAGCTTAAGCAGCTCCTTCATTGCATAAGGTAGAGTTCAGCGGGTAGAGGTGAGAGCTATTGACATCATAAAGGAATGCCTAACACTTTCCAGGTGGATTTCAGAATTTCTACAGAACAGTGAATGGCTCCCACTTCCCCCCATTTTAACAGGAGCATCTGTAGCACTTATCTCAGGACTGTATCACCATTTTATGTTGGATGTGTGGGGCAGATGGCTTATTGCTTTAGTTTCACAGGTTTATAAAATGAGAAAGACTGTACAGCAGTATCTGGATTTAAAGAACCACATCCCAAAGGGTCATCCATGCCAGAACTTAATTTACATGATAAGATCTTGGATTTTGAGATGATGTAACAAAGAAAGTCTTTTGGGAAACTTCAGAGGGAATGGGTGCATTTTGCATGTGGGGGAGATGTAAACAAATGAAGATCAGTAGGCAACCTCCCAGATCACCTCCAATGACTCCAAATTTCTCATATTTTTGTCCTTGTACCCTTATGAATCTTCTACCTCTTCAATATGGATCGCATTGAGTGACTGGGTGACACATTGGCAAATATGATGAGATATAACTTCCAAATTTAGGTTACAAGAGGACTGTAGCTTTCATCCTTGCTCTTTTTCTCATTCTGGGGGAAGTAAGCTGCCATGTTGTGAGTAACCCTATGAAGAGGACCATAAGACAATGAGCTAATGTCTCTGGTCAAACTGAGGCCTTCCAAAAGCTATCTGAGGTAGTTTGCAAGCCATTCTACACCTATCTAAGTGTTCACCTGAAAGCCAGAGCCCTGGCCAATATCTTAAGTATAGTCTCATGAGAGTACTTGAAGCAGAAATGTCAAGCTAAACCATGTGCAGATTCCTAAATTACAGAA
>NW_011490892.1:11154-11400 GCF_000754665.1 Bison bison bison | reverse complement strand
CTATTTATTTATTTATTTTTATTTTATTTTTTAACTTTACAATATTGTATTGGTTTTGCCATATATCAACATGAATCTGCCACAGGTATACACGTGTTCCCCATCCTGAACCTTCCTCCCTCCTCCCTCCCCGTACCATCCCTTTGGGTCACCAATACAGTATACTAATGCATATATATGGAATTTAGAAAGATGGTAACAATAACCCTGTATACGAGACAGCAAAAGAGACACTGGTGTATAATT
>NW_011490892.1:8723-11054 GCF_000754665.1 Bison bison bison | reverse complement strand
CACCAATACAGTATACTAATGCATATATATGGAATTTAGAAAGATGGTAACAATAACCCTGTATACGAGACAGCAAAAGAGACACTGGTGTATAATTTTATTTTTTAACTTTACAATATTGTATTGGTTTTGCCATATATCAACATGAATCTGCCACAGGTATACACGTGTTCCCCATCCTGAACCTTCCTCCCTCCTCCCTCCTCGTACCATCCCTCTGGGTCGTCCCAGTGCACCAGCCCCAAGCATCCAGTATCGTGCATCAAACCTGGACTGGTGACTCGTTTCATATATGATATTATACATGTTTTAATGCCATTCTCCCAAATCACCCCACCCTCTCCCTGTCCCATAGAGTCCAAAAGACTGTTCTATACATCAGTGTCTCTTTTGCTGTCTCGTATACAGGGTTATTGTTACCATCTTTCTAAATTCCATATATATGTGTTAGTATACTGTATTGGTGTTTTTCTTTCTGGCTTACTTCACTCTGTATAATAGGCTCCAGTTTCATTTGGTATTATTAAAATGTTATTTTCTTATACCAGCAATATATTTCAATTAATTATGAATGTACCTATTTTACTATAACTAATATACCTTAATTTTAAAAATTGCATTAATCTTTGAAATCAATCTTACTTGTCAATATCCCTTGATATAGAAAATATTTTGAAGTCAACAAATACATTTACTTTCATTTTCATTATTCTTATTGAATATATCTTACATCCTTGGGATGACTTCCTATATGTTTAAATGTTGACAATCTCTTTAATAATCTACTATATATTTATATCTTAGATAAATGTCAATCTTACCAATTTATAGTTTTTTAAATTAAAAAAAAATCTAGATAGCTTTTAGCAATCTCTACACCTCATGCGAAGAGTTGACTCATTGGAAAAGACTCTGACGCTGGGAGGGATTGGGGGCAGGAGGAGAAAGGGACGACAGAGGATGAGATGGCTGGATGGCATCACTGACTCGATGGACGTGAGTCTCAATGAACTCCGGGAGTTGGTGATGGACAGGGAGGCCTGGCGTGCTGCGATTCATGGGGTCGCAAAGAGTTGGACACGACTGAGCGACTGAACTGAAATGAACTGAACTGAACTGATACCTTGATTATTTTGGAAATCAATGTTCTCTTACTGGTATCTTCTATTTTCTGTGACAGAAAAGATGGGAGGACATAGGAGCTGTGTAATTCTGTGCTTAGTCGCTCAGTCATGTCTGACAGTTTGCAACCCCATGCCTGCCAGGCTCCTCTGTCCATGGAGATTCTCGAGTCAAGAATACTGGAGTGGGTAGCCACGCCTTCCTCTACAGGATCTTCCCAACCCAGGAATCAAACCCAGGTTTCTTGCCTTTTTACTCTTTCAGGACTCTGGTAACACTATTCCCCCTTCAAATAGTGCTTTTATTTTATTTTCTAAACATCACTGAAATAACTCTATTTTGATGTTATCATATTTTATCACATACCTCCATGCATTTAGTATATTAGAGTTTTAGTTGGTTGGTTGGTTGATGTGTTTGTTTCTACACTACATGTGAAATTGCTTCATGCAATGTTATTCTTTGTTTTTATATTTCTTAAAATTTCATAAATATCTTTTTCAAGAGCTACTAAGACAGTTAATTTGGCTTCTGAATCTCCTTCCTTCTTGTCTAATAAAAAGTAAGTCTTAATTATCTTAATACAAATAAATTTGTGAGTTATTCATCTCTATGTATTATTCTTCCTATGTTGTAGCATTTATTATATATATTTCATGTGATATATTATAAATATATATTTATATCATGTGAAATTA
The DNA here is from genome assembly GCF_000754665.1 of Bison bison bison. NCBI lineage: Eukaryota > Metazoa > Chordata > Mammalia > Artiodactyla > Bovidae > Bison > Bison bison. The sequence continues at coordinate 9,234 of NW_011490892.1, read as the reverse complement.
TCATGTGATAATTTCATAAATTATTTACAAACTTGTATGATATCTTTATTTCACTACATTTTTGAGCAAAGAATATAACACCAGTGACCTAATTTATATTTTTTTCTAAATAAACATGCAAGCATTTATTGGTGACAAAAATGTAACACAAAAGGGACTTCCCTGGTGGCTTAGTGGTAAAAATCCACCTGCTGATGCTGGAAATGAGAGTTCGATCTCTGGATTGGGAATATCCCCTCGAGAAGGATGACAGTAAAATGTTCTTCATCATTCTTTATAAATTATCTGTCTATGTATTTCTTATGTGTTGCCTATTTTATACATTTTATTATTAGCCCATGTGTTAGGATCTATTTCCTACTCTAAACTTTGCCAATATTGATGCTAACTCAACAAACACTGTCAGGGTAATTTTTAGTCTTTAATTATAATCCTGGTAACAATAACCCGGTGTACGAGACAGCAAAAGAGAAACTGATGTATAGAACAGTCTTATGGACTCTGTGGGAGC
>NW_011490892.1:7461-8525 GCF_000754665.1 Bison bison bison | reverse complement strand
AAAATAGGTAATTTAAAAAGAATTTATTCTTTAAATTTTGGGTAGACAAGTTCCCGGGGTAGGTACTGGAATAAGAGGAACAAAATACAGGTCCTATATTGAAGGACATCATGATCTAGGTACTAGTAAACTGGAGCGTCCTTAAAGCTAAAATTTCAGATGCTTAGAAGTGACTCAGAGTCACTGTCCCACTTGAGATACTATAAACCTAGACCTGCATTATTCACCAAAGACTGAACACATGAATTGAGCCTTTTAAATTTTAATCCATTCCTGTTCTACTGTCATCAGGAGTAGAAACAAACAGTAAAAATTATAAAAATTAAAGGACACTTACTTCCTGATGATACTCTTCAATTCTAATGCCTCAAGAAAATTTAAATATTACAAATTTTGTGATAAAATATCAGTGTATCTGTTAATATCACTGAATGGATAAAATATCTTTAAATAAAAACTTTTCCTAGCATATTTTCTGATGATGAAGCTGAAAAGATCTTTTGATGAAGAAAATTGCATCCACAATTCTCTTTTTTTGTTGTTCGTTTAGTTCTGTTTAAGTTCCATCTTCGAATTTCTGGAAATGTAAGCAAACCTATATATTTGTGAGATTCAGGAATTTCTTAATTACGTATAGCTAAAAAATACAAAAATAGATGTGATGATAATACTGATATCATACCAAAATACTAAGTTAAAGACATCCATTTAAAATAACTGTCTTTATGCCTTACTGCTTTTATTTGTATCTTTATATCAAAGTAGTCTTACTCACTGAAGTGATAAAGTAAGTAAACATTTTAATTTAACATGTCAGAAACATAACTCTTGATTTTGAAGACTAAAACCTATCCCTTCTACAGTCTTCCACATCTCAGAGAATGTGAATTTCTACACTACCAGTTTCTCAAGCCAAATATGAGAAACATTCTTGACTCTTCTCCTTCCCTGACAACTCATATCAAATAACTAACTCTGCTGGTTTTACTTTCCAAAAAGTAAAAATAAAAAAACCCATCCAATCTTTTGCCTGCCAATGCTACCACAGCAGAAAAAGTTACCTT
>NW_011490892.1:4810-6176 GCF_000754665.1 Bison bison bison | reverse complement strand
TGCTGCTTCCCTAGTGCCTAGAACCACATGTTTTATATACTTCCAAAATATTCAATAAATAAATGGTGCAATGTTAAAATATGTGGAAGCTACAAGCAGTGAAGTTAGCTGATGGTCTCCAGATGCCATAGCTTTGGGATTCACCACATTTACACTGAGGGCATGTGCTCCCCAGGATTGCTTCTAGCCAGTGACTGACCTTAGCCAGGGAAACACAGTATGCTCATTCTTGCCCAATACATGACTCTTTTAGTGAGCAATATAAAGCCCTGAAATATAAATATAGTCTCAGGCCTTCTTGCCTCATCTTCCTTCCTTTCCACTTTCCCTTCAGTGGTATCAGACAGGATTCATGGTCTATGTCTCTCTATTCCTACTCTTTCTTCCTTGCCACTTCTTTCTTCACAGGTATATCCTCTAATAAATCACTTGCACCTCCAGTTCTCTCTTAGTGTCTGCTTCTAGGAGAACATAAACTAACAGAGATTACCATTTTGAATTTACAATTTTTTTAGGAATCAAAATTATGCATAGTATTTTGTTTGAAAAATAACTGTGTAGGTAAAGAAAAGAATTGAGGTAATTACATTGGGTGTGTTTGTGTGTGTGTGTGTGTGTGTGTGTGTGTGTCGGGGGGGTTCCCTCTCCTTTGGGGACTTACACTTGTCTTTGTGCAGCAGCTGCCAGGATCAGTGGCTGGAAGGAGGAAGATTCAGGCACTAAATGCAAGAGAGCATTGAGAATCAAAACAAGAAAAGCTGAACCAGTCCTCACTCAAAGCAGCTAACAATAAGCAAGTAGCAGAAATCGAACTATGATGGCTAAATTGTGGGAGACTTAGAAATTGAAAAGAGGGTAAAAGTCAATACTGGTATAAAGTGAGATGGTCCAATAATGTTCTACAAATTTGAACCATGGGACATAACACCGACTTTGACTGGGTTCCAGGGCATCCTGCGGGTAAACACAGCACATTCACATTACAACGTACTTTATCAAACATGGAAGTAGATAAAAGTGAAACACACTTTCAAATTACATAGTGTTTATTTTAATCATTTGTCCATTATTTATCTTTCTTCTGGTATGTCGGAGGTTAAGAGCAATGTTCATAAAACAGAATACTAAGATTCATGAAGACTGCTGGGAAAATTCCTAGAGAGCCCCAGAGACTAAAAAGATGTGGCATCTAGCAGCTATGTGCCGGTACTGATCAAAGAACTTGATTGCAGGAACCACAGTCACAAAATTTTCAGCACCTCTCTGAACTCTTTTTTCAGTTATGATTTTCTTTTTAATATTACAATGATGTTACTGGTCATTACATCATGTACATACTAGCAAACAAACTCACAGATTAACTTGA
>NW_011490892.1:0-305 GCF_000754665.1 Bison bison bison | reverse complement strand
AAGTAATGCTCAAAATTCTCCAAGCCAGGCTTCACCAATACGTGAACCGTGAACTTCCAGATGTTCAAGCTGGTTTTAGAAAATGCAGAGGAACCAGAGACCAAATTGCCAACATCGGTTGGATCATCAAAAAAACAGGAGAGTTCCAGGAAAACATCTATTTCTGTTTTATTTACTATGCCAAAGCCTTTGACTGTGTGGATCACAATAAACTGTGGAAAATTCTGAAAGAGATGGGAATACCAGACCACCTGACCTGCCTCTTGAGATATCTGTATGCAGGTCAGGAAGCAACAGTTAGAACT
>NW_011490891.1:17569-18688 GCF_000754665.1 Bison bison bison | reverse complement strand
AGGGAACCAGCAGGAGCCTGGGGTGCCCCTTTCCAGGAATGGCATGCAAGTCCTTCAAGGGGCTAGAGCGAGCCATGACATAAAACACTGAACACTGTTCCTAAGCTAGTGACTCCAGATGTGGCCGAAGAGTCCCCCTGCCTGCAGTTCCCCTGGTTGTGAAACTTGGTTCTGACCACAAGAGCCAAGCTCACGGCAGCCCAGAGGGGAAAGCACTGAGATGGGCCAGCAGACCAGGAGGAGACAGCCAAAACTCCTCTGCAGCAAAGCCAACAGAACAACGGAGCCGTCAAAGCCTGAGCCAAGTTGACAAAAAACCACATGGTACTTCTAGAAACATTTTATGGCCAAAAGCTAAAAAAAAAAATAAAAAAAGGAGAAGAGAGACAGGGAGGGAGATGGCTCAGGAAAGGCAAACTTTCACCATGGAGCGAATACACAAAAGGAAGAGAAGGAAATTCCTTACAATTTTATAAGAACATGTTCTCAATAAGAGTTCAAAGATGAGAAGATAAAACACAGTTAAGATGAAAGGGCAAATTCCCAATCTAGGGAAACAAACTGCAGACCAAGATGCGCCATTACGGAACTAATAAATACATTTAAAAACAGCCAGAATCAAAACATGAATAGCTGAAAATCCAATCAGACAAACACTGTATGCAGATGAAAGAGATAAAAGCAAAAGCAATTAGAGTGACGCTAATAACATTGGATGAGAGACAGATAATCCAACATAAGGATAATTCGTGGCCCTGCAGTAGGGAACCCCAAATGGCACATAGACGCCATCAAAGATACATAAGAGAACTTGAGACAAAGGTGAGCTGTATCTGCAGGCTGAAAGAACATACCATGCTTCCAAATAAAAGTGATTAAAAAAAAAAAAACCTCATCAGTGAGAGGGATGGTGATCAATGTCCTGAACATAAAGGGTAAAGAATTCTTCAGGTGCCTCAAGGGATCATGTAAAGAGGGGTCCAGGCTTAAGGACTAGGAAGAGCCAAGACCCCAATTCCAGGAACAATCTGGCATGTTCCAGGAAACGCAAGAATGATGGGCTAAAGCCAAGTGAGCAAGGCAGAGAAAAGGAGCTCAACATGAGGCAGGCCTGGCTAC
>NW_011490891.1:13835-14490 GCF_000754665.1 Bison bison bison | reverse complement strand
CAAACAGCAGAGAGTGGGCTCTGTGGTATCTCATCGTATAAAGGCACTGATCCCAGTGGTTCCCAACCTCATGATCTCATCTAATCCTACCTAGTCACCTCCCAAAGGCCCCACTCCAAACATCTTCCCATTGAGGGTTAGGGCATCGATATACAAATTTGGGGGAACACATACACTTTAGTTCATAACAATGGAGATGCTTATGTTCTATTGTTAAATGGTAAATGAAAAAGCAGAGTATGGCACTATGTATACTGCATGACACCAATTAAAACTTTCCAAGAGATGGTGGTACAGCGGTTTAAAATTGGGTAAGATGGTAAAGTTTATGTTATGTGTATCTTAAGATGATTTAAAAAAACAACTTTAATCCAGCAGAAGAAAGGAGGAAAAAAAACAGGAAATGTGGGAAAAACAGAATGCACAAAGTAAAACGGTATAGATAAATCTAAATGCATTAGTAATTAAACAGATGTTAATGGATGTAACAGAATGAATTTTTTTAATCCAGCTATTTGCCATTTTCATGAGCTACGTCTAATCCATAAAGACACAGAAAGGAGGAAAATTCAAAGTGGCTGTGCTGACCGAAAACACAGGTGGCGTAGCACCATTACTATCAGATGAAGCAACAGTCATGGCAAAAGCACTACTA
>NW_011490891.1:12443-13735 GCF_000754665.1 Bison bison bison | reverse complement strand
TTACACACACACATACCCTGTGAGCCTTTCTCTTTTACACACACACATACCCTGTGAGCCTTACGTACAAACACACACACACGCACCCTGTGAGCCTTATACACACACATGGTAAAATCTGATGCGCACACACACACACACACACACACACACCCTGTGAGCCTCACACACACACATACCCTGTGAGCCTTTCTCTTTTACATACACACACCCACACACCTTGTGAGCCTTTCTCACACACACACACACACCCCCTGTAAGCCTTTCTCTCTCACACACACATATACTGTGAGCCTCTCTCTCACACACACACAGTAAAATTTGATGGACACACACACACACACACCCTGTGAGCCTTTCTCTCTCTCTCACACACTCACCCCCTGTGAGCCTTTCTCTCTCACACACACACTGTGAGCCTTTCTCTCTCTCTCTCTCACACACACACACCCACCCCGTGAACCTTTCTCTCACATAAGGAAAAACATGTTCAATTACGTTCATACTCATTTTCAGTGCTCTCTCTCGCCACCTAATGAGATGTTAGCTGAAATCCCAAGGTTCACCTGTGGACTGAGCTGCAGGTGACCTGAGGCTCCCAAGGTGACTGCCACTGAGGCAGGAAGGGATGGAACAACACTCAGGTGCCGGAGAACTTGCTCAGCCAACTTCAGATCTCTGAAAATGCCTCTAGGGTTCGTGGGTACCCCTTCTGGAAGATGAGAGCTTCCTGGAGCTAAGAGACAGGTGTGTGTTGATAACACCCAATTCTACTTCAGATCCTTTCCCAGAGATGCGCTCAGACTTGGCTACACTCACAGAGACTACTCTGCTTGAACACACAGCTCCTCACAACCAAGTTGGTGCGGCTGAGAGAACCACACCTCTGAAATGGGTCTTTGGTGGGACATTTGAGCCTACCCGAGCCATTTCCGGTTCCAGTGTTTCACGTGCACCTGAAGGCTGAGGTAGACTGATTCTGTACATATGGGAATGCAGAACAATCTTCTACTGAAATGTCTCGGCTCGAGGGGTAAAACAAAGAGCTATATCCCTTGCTGCTAACTGCCTTCTTCCCAGAGCTCTGACGACCTACGAAGGTCACTCACAGACAAGAAGAACGCGTACCACCCCAAGGACGCCAGGGGAGGCTGTGGTGGGCGAGAAGACGCAGCCCCCACCCTCAGTGGCTTCACCTGATAGGAGACATGCACAGCAACAGACAACTGAATCATCACCTAGGATACTGGGAGAGAAGGCCGCAGAGCTCAGGGAAGCGGGAGGGGATGAAG
>NW_011490891.1:9483-10227 GCF_000754665.1 Bison bison bison | reverse complement strand
GAGAAAGAAATGACTGCTACTGATTCTTCCTCAGGGAAAAAAAAGAGGGACACAGAGATGGAAATGGAAACTACTGAATGGGGCTGGAGGGTGTGCCAGCAAGTTCCCTTTCCCCCATGCCTTCCTCCTCCTTCCCTGGAAAGCAAGATGCAATGGCTAGAGCTGCAACTGCCATCTTGTGACCACAGGCAAACTTGAGGGTGGAAGTCACCTGCACAGGGTGATGGAGGAGAAACACTGAGGGGTCCTGGATCCCAGATACTTATGGAGCCACACAGTAGCCATGGACAGCCTACCTCTAGACTGCAGGGCACACAAGAGGACACCACAAGCCTCCAACTCAACCTTTAGGCTTTTTTAAGTAGAAGCTAGGATTCACCTGCTTCAAACCCAAGATCCAAAGAATAGGAGATTATTTTAACACAAAAAAGGTCGAGTACTTAGAAGTAAACAAACAAAAGTATTCATGATAAATCATAGGTGAAATTTACTTACTACACAGCTTTTTCACCAAGTTATCACAGTCACCATGACTCAAGCTACTGAAAAACGCAATTAATTCTGAGCTTCTTTCTTCCTGTTTTTGTAGGCTAAAAAGGCAGCCTTTGAATTGTGTATAAAATTCAAGAGACAAAAATAAATCCAGATAATTCAGAACGTACCAAGGAAAACACATATGCCTTCTATGTGATAAGCTCTCAGAATTATTTATTCAAAGAACTCACTGCAAAATTTTTAAAAAAA
>NW_011490891.1:8122-9383 GCF_000754665.1 Bison bison bison | reverse complement strand
CAGGATCTGCCTCTTCAAAGGCCATCCTCCTGAGTACTTTAAGCTGCACATCTGTTGGCAAAACACAAATACTGTTACCCAAATATGAAGCCACAGATGGCAAAGGCACCTGACAGCCTTTAAAATTCCTTTCTCCTGTTTTGCAAAGCTGCCCTGGGAAATCATGCTGTTAAATTATACACTCGTAAAGGATGTACAGACATACCTCAGGGAAACTTCGAGTTTAGTTCCAAACCACCACAAAAAACCAAGTATTACAATCAAGCGAATCACACAACTTTTTGTTATTTCCCAGTGCATATAAAAGTTGTGTTTACACTAGACTGCAGTCTATCAAATTGTACAAGAGCATTATGTCCAAAAACTGTGCAGATTTTACTTAAAAACTTTATTACTAAAAAATGTTAATCGTCATTTGAGCCGTGTAATAGTAACATCAAAGATGACTGATCAGAAGTCAGCATAACAGATACAGTAATAATGAAAATGCCTGAAATGCTGCAAGGATTATCATAATGTAACACAAAGACACAAAGTCAGCAAATGCTGCTGGGAAAAGAATGGTTGCACAAGTCTTCAGTTTGTAAAAAACGTATGACCTGTGAAACACTATTAATAAAGTAAAGCATGATGAAACAAGTCATGCCCTTCTGTTCAAAAAATGGAGGACTTGGGAATTCCCTGGCAATCTGGACTCCACACCTTCACTGCCACAGGCCCGGATTCACTCCAAGGTCGGTGAACTGAGATCCTGGAAGTTGTGTGCCATGGCCCGAAAAACAAACAAAAAAAGTGGGGGACTAGTGCGGGTGCCATTTAGATTTTCACCAATGTATACCATGTTTTGGGCTAATTGCAAATCCTCCAAAAGTGTCTTAAACTCTAACTCCAAGGACTTCTCTGGTGGGCCAGTTGCTAAGAATCCGCCTTGGAAGGCAGGGGATGATGTAGGTTTGATCCCTGGTCGCTGACCTAAGATCCCACAGGCCTTGGGACAACTAAGCCCACATGCCACAAGTACTGAGCTCGCATGCCCCAACTAGAAAGTCCATGTGCTGCAGCGAGAGATCCTGGATGCTGCAACTAAAACCCGAGGTAGCCAAATCAGTTTAAAAAAAAGACAACTCCCCGCAAAAAAAACTCCAACTCCACACATCTGCCCTTTGTGTGCACTTTCTGCTCCAGACTGCAGATTTGATTAAACCATAAAGATATCAGTCACTTGGACACAGAGAAAGCTAACTGAGTCAGTAGCAGAGCA
>NW_011490891.1:7446-8022 GCF_000754665.1 Bison bison bison | reverse complement strand
TCCAGTTTCGTTCTTTTACATGTGGCTGTCCAATTTTCCCAGCACCACTTATCGAAGAGGCTGTCTTTTCTCCACTGTATATTCTTACCTCCTTTGTCAAAGATAAGGTGTTCATAGGTGTGTGGGTGTATCTCTGGGCTTTCTATCTTGTTCCACTGGGTCTATATTTCTCTTTTTGTGCCACTACCATACTGTCTCCATGACTGTAGCCTTGTAGTATAGTATGAAGTTAGGAAGGTTGATTCCTCCAGCTCCATTCTTTCTCAAGATTGCTTTGGCTATTTGGGGTGTTTGGTGTTTCATATGAATTATGATTTTTTTTATTCTAGCTCTGTGAAAAATACCATTGGTAGTTTGCTGGGATTGCACTAAATCTGTAGATTGCTTTGGGTAGTAGAGTCATTTTGATTAGGAAGAGACTTTAAAAGGCCTTTGTATGTCAATTCACTCCTCCTGGGCTCCTGACATTGGCTTAAGATGAGACCATCCCTGGCAGTTGCTTCTCCCTCTTGGGCTGTGGAACAGGCTTGAGAACAGATCTGAATCCCACCCAAACCCATGAGTGAGAAAGAAATG
>NW_011490891.1:3277-5759 GCF_000754665.1 Bison bison bison | reverse complement strand
AGACAGCATATTAAAAAGTAGAGACATTACTTTGCCAACAAAGGTCCATCTAGTCAAAGCTATGGTTTTCCCAGTATGACTCTGGGAATGATCGTGATTCTCACATCCCAGTCATGTACAGATGTGAGAGTTGAACCATAAAGAAAGCTGAGCACCGAAGAATTGATGCTTTTGAACTGTGGTGTTGGAGAAGACTCTTGAGAGTCCCTTGGACTGCAAGGAAGTCAAACCAGTCAATCCTAAAAGAAATCAATCCTGAATATTCATTGGAAGGACTGATGTTGAAGCTGAAGCTCCAATAATTTGGCCACCTGATGCGAAGAACTGACTCACTGGAAAAGACCCTGATGCTGGGAAACATTGAAGGCAGGAGGAGAAGGGGACAACAGAGGATGAGATGGTTGGATGGCATCACCGACTTGATGGACCTGAGTTTGAGCAAGCTCTGGGAGCTTGTGATGGACAGGGAAGCCTGGTGTGCTGCAGTCCATGGGGTTGCAAAGAGTCAGACACAACTGAGTGAATGAATAACAATAACTAGCTGCCACAAGAGGCACGAGAGAATCCTCTGCTAGTCTCCACATGGAGCGGAACCACGCAACAGCTTGATTTCAGACCTCTGGCCTCCGGCACTGTGCCAGAATGTCCTACTGTTGGTGGAAGCTGCCCACTTTGGGGTCCTTTGATGCAGCTATCCCATAAACTCATCAGCTTCTATTTGAGCTCTACTTCTCACTAGACTCCCAAGCTTTCACAAAGGATCTATGCACCTTCTGTCCTCCTCGTCTTTTTCAAAGAGGAAGTGCCTACCTGGAGTCTGCCCTTCCATGGCCTCTCGTCAAGCAAGGACTCTGCTCGTCCAGGATGCCATCTCCTCCATCTCCACCTCCTCATGCAAACATGTTCTCAGATCCATCTACCTGAAAAAGACCCTCTGCAACCCCACAACTGACACTGACCCCATCCACCCCTATTTCTCTGGTCCTCATCACAACAAAACTTCTCAGAAAGAATTGTGTATACCCAGCCTCCACTCCCTTACCTCCCAACCATCCATTCTAATCTGGCTTCTGTCCTCACTGCCTGATAAAGCTCTCCAGATTATACCAGCCCCTTGCTTAAATCCTTCACTAGAGGATGACAACTGTGTACATGCACGTGCTCTTAGCCCTCCAAATCTCAAAGAAACAAAGTTCAGATGTATAAAGAGGAAGAATCCTCCAACAGACGACAGAAATGATAGCAGGAGACTTCTGAACAGATGAGATATGCTTCACAAATTTCCAGATGCTGGAAATAGTGTGGGGACTAACAGAGTGAATAGTAGTCAAGGAAGCTACACAGGAGAGGGGAGCCCCTGTTAAAACCCCCCAAAATGCTCAGATCAGAGCAGACCAGACTTGGGGCAAGCAGTGGCCCTCAAACTCTCCCGGACAGACAAGTCACCTGGGGGGTTGTTGACCATCATATTCTGATCCAGAAGGTTTGGGTGCAGGGCATTTTCAGCCAGCTCCCTAGTGAGGGTGATGGCAATAGGGTTGGTGAGTGTTGCACACGTGGAGTGCAAGGTGCCACTTTCCCCCACAGGCCAGAAACCAGACAGTTTTTTCTAAGTTTGCAGCTGGAACCTTCTTGTCTTCCCTGCAAGGCTCCTGGTGGGGCTGACAGTAGGCCAAGCGAAGCCCACCTCTGTCCATGGCGTTTGTCTGCTTCCCACAAGAGCCAAGTCTGCAGGTCAGCCTGCCCTGCTCAGCCCTCCACTCCCATAAAACTCCTACGCCCACCCTCCCCAGGGGAAGGGACCCTGCAGGGCAGGGGTGACTCCACCAGAGAGCAGGGGCAGGGGGCCCACCACCCAGGCCTCCTGTCCCCAACACAAACAGCTCTCCAGGGTTTGGGGAAGAGACCCAGCAATATGGAAGAGAGATCAATTCTGTCCCTAGAGGACACAGAATAGTCTCATGTTTTTGAAGATAATTTAGCCGTAAAACCACAACAGAAACATCTACAAACAAGAAAGAAACAGACAATGGGAGTTCAGAGGTTAAAAATGGGTTAGTCACAAATACAAAACAACAGAGCATCACTGTTTACAACAGGAAAAGACTGAAAAGTACCCAAATGTCCATCCACAGAGAGCTGCTTGACTAAAGCATGGTTCATCTGCATAACAGAGTCTGTGCAGCAGGAACAAAAAGAATGCGGAAGGGAGAGCTCCATACCACTATAAGCAAGGAGGGTATCAACACTGGTAGGGAGTGATCTCCAGGACAGAGGAAGTAAAAACAAACAAAACAAGATGCAGAACAGTATATAAAACATGTTTTTTGTATAAGCAGGATAAATAAGAATATATGTATATATTGGTTTATTTTTTATTTCCCACCATGTCGAGTTTATTATTCCAATGGCACTAATACAGCTGGAGGCGCTCAGTGACACTGTGCGGGTGGGGTTTCCTGCCTTCTAGCTTCTGTCCAAA
>NW_011490891.1:0-327 GCF_000754665.1 Bison bison bison | reverse complement strand
GTTGGCCTTCTTGTCCATGATGGCCGTTGACTTGATGGTGATGCAATGCTCCTGCTCGTCTTTCCGGGTGTCAGTGAAGCGGGTCTCCCTAGTCCTGGCAGAGGCGATGACACCCGCCTTGCACACCAGGGAGTCCGTCAGAGTGGACTTGCCATGGTCCACGCGGCCAATAACAGACATGTTCCGGATGTTGGCCTTCTTGTCCATGATGGCCCGGATCTGGTCTACTGTGAAGTTCACCATGGTGGCAGATGGTGGTGGATTCTCCAAGGAAGATCTGAGCGAGCTAGGTCACGCCAAGGATGGCGGCGGCGACGACGGCGGAAG
>NW_011490890.1:21117-21519 GCF_000754665.1 Bison bison bison | reverse complement strand
AATGTAGAATCAGATATTTGATTGCATTATTATATTTATTTGCATACCCTAAAGGGCAATTTGCAGGTCAGGAAGAAACAGTTAGAACTGGACATGGAACAGACTGGTTCCAAATAGGAAAAGGAGTACGTCAAGGCTGTATATTGTCACCCTGCTTATTTAACTTATATGCAGAGTACATCATGAGAAACGCTGGGCTGGAAGAAGCACAAGCTGGAATCAAGATTGCCAGGAGAAATATCAATAACCTCAGATATGCAGATGACACCACCCTTATGGCAGAAAGTGAAGAGGAACTCAAAAGCCTCTTGATGAAAGTGAAAGAGGAGAGTGAAAATGTTGGCTTAAAGCTCAACATTCAGAAAACGAAGATCATGGCATGTGGTCCCATCACTTCATGGG
>NW_011490890.1:18614-19492 GCF_000754665.1 Bison bison bison | reverse complement strand
AACTTTTATATGTGTAATATTGTATATGTGTAATGTTTACTTTTATGCATTTTATGACTAAAATGCTATATATTGAATAAATATACAATACACTTAAATTTTGCGACAGTTTCATATCACTATATTGTTTGATTGTTTTAGTACATTATAAGGCTAACTGTGTAACTAACAGGCTTGAAGTTTCATTCTTGTGTCATGGTATATATTTTTAACAAATTGGGCAGCAGAATATTTGAGGGAAAAAAACTCTATTGCAATAATGTAGCAGATTTGTCTTAAACTATCATGTCTGTATCTTTAGTGATAATCCACCACATTCTGTTAGTGAACCACAGGTGTCTCTAAAGACTGGGTAATTTGGCATACCATATGTGATGCCATGCTGTCTCAATAGGATAAAATCTTTGCTATAGAAACTTTGCAACTTAGTATTATGCTTTTGTTACTTTTGTATATGGGCTAATTTTACTCAACTTAGAACAAACTAAGCTATCTCTTTTAAAGAGCATACCTTCATAAAAATAACTTTAAAAGAGAGCAAAGAAAAACTCTCAGGACATATCTAATTGTGGACATCTGAGATAATGGTCTAATTTATGGAAGTACCATAATCCAATGGTCTAATTTATGGAAGTACCATAATCCAATGGTCTAATTTATGGAAGTACCATAATCCATGAAAATGCTTGGTATACTCTACAGTTTAAACCAACAAGAAATGTGTCTTTATACATTGACAAAATAATAAATTAAAAAATGAAAAAAATACATTTTTTATCACAAAACAAATTAGTCAGACTTTTGTCATCAAGTAGACCTTGCTCTTAAGTGATTAATATCTGCATGGAACATCTAAGTGCATAGCAATCTTTACAAAA
>NW_011490890.1:13265-17296 GCF_000754665.1 Bison bison bison | reverse complement strand
GCAGCATGGAAGAATACTTTGAAGAATGGGCTTGATAGTAGACTAGACATAGCTTAGGAAAGAATATCTGAGTTTATTTTATCTGCTGTGACAGGAGTCCATAGAGGGTATACTGAGGGCACAGAGGAGAGTGTTTAATTTTATTGTGGGAGGGTCATGGAAAGCATTATAAAAAGAATTGACTCTTGAGCTGTGGGTTGAAAGATGAGAAGTGTTTTGAAGTGGACATTTCAACTAGGTTTATAAAGCAACAAGGAAACCAGATGAATTATTTAGTGAACTTTTAAATTATTCGGATTGTATAAAGCATTGGGATTGAGGGTTAAGTGGAGAAATGAGCATGCAAAAATAGATAAGATTCATATCATAGAAAAAAGTGTTAGGCTAAGCAATTTGTGCTAGTTGATTAAAGAGAATAGTAACCAGAAAAAAAGAGCTGCATTAATATATAAAATTCTTATACAAATATTACAAGAAGTGAAGTGTTATTTGCTCAGTCGTGTCCAACTCATTTGATCCCATGGACTGTAGCCTATCAGACTATTATCTCTGTGCAATTCTCCAGGCAAGAATACTGGAGTGGGTAGTCATTCCTTTCCCCAGGGGATATTCCCAGAGATCAAACCCAGATCTCCTGCATTGTAGGTAAATTCTTTACCATCTGAGCCACCAGGGAAGCTCAAATATTATAAGAACCTCACTATTAAAATACAGTGTTGTATAATAAGAAAAGGACTAGGATAGAGTATGACAGATCAGAGTTTAAATATCAACCCTTCTATTTAATAACTATGTGACCACAGGTGAGTTATTTAACATCTTTGAATCTCAGTTTACACACAAACAACTTAAATTGCTTAGATCTTGTGAACATAACACCATTGCATGGTATTTTTGTATCTGGCAGAGTCATCAACTGTATAATGACACCTTGTAGTTTATATATACAATTGTAAAATGAGAACCCAGCAAGGCAAATAATTATGTTCATTTTTAGTGACAATACAGGTGAACCATGCCCAAGTCTGATGCATTGACTCGTGCTTCAGGAAAAAAAAGGTCCTACCATTATTCAGGGCCTGAGTATTATTCCAGAAAGAGGGCATATCTGTAGACTAATGTGTTTTCTTCAATTTATTATGTAAATTCAGTATTGTCAATGAGAATGGATGAATTACGTGGTGCTAGCCTATAAAATTCACTAGAGAAAACAAGGTGAGTTAAAAAAATAAATAAATAAATGTCAACCTCTCTCTACTGAAATGAAGTGAAAGGTGAACTGTTTATACATATGGCATGACAGTCTCACTAACATATACTTCACTTTTCATGGGATAAACTGACAGTGACACTTAATACTCCTAACAGGGGATAGATGTTCTGATCTGTAAAACTGCTTGGCAGTTCATGCCAGCACTGATATCCTATTGAAAGGCCAGTACAAAATAACATATCTTGAATCACAAATGACATGAAAAGGATTTAGAAGGACTATATTTACATGATCTTCAGGTCATTTTACAATAACAGGTTCTGGACAATTTATAACTTTTTACTATTTCTTGTCCAATACTTTGACCCTCATTTTCCTTAAGAAAATTTTTGGGTTGTGTGAGTTTAAGGTGTGGCTTTACAACTCCCTTTAGTCTATATGAATGGGTAAAATAGCAAAAGGGATATTTTTATAGGATTGTGTGTCTTTTAAGCACATTTCTCATTTTTTCCCCATTATATTTCCTACACTTGTGAAAGGAAAGAAAATAATCTTTTTCTTGTAAAATGTTGCCAAACAGTGCTATAAAAATCTAGGGACAAAATTTATGTAGGTTTTATTGCTTTAGTTTACTAGGTGCTATTTAGAATCTAAGTATTGAATAAAAGTTTCCGCATCTTTTTTGTTTGTAAAAATGGATTTTGTAAGGGAAATGAACATACTACTGCCTTACTGATTTCTAATGAGACCAAAATAGACAGAGGTGTAAACTGTCCTATTTATTACCTTGGAATTCTAACATTAACATTTATTTATGACAGTTTTGAAGTTCTTGCTGAAATAAGATTTTAGAGGGTTTTGTTTTTAAAGTAACTTTGCAATCAAAAATAGAATATCTCACTTAACTGTATTTTAGACACATCACAATATATTTTATATAAATACTTAGAAATGTATGTTTGTTTCACATGATTCTGATTTTAAAAGAAGAAAATATTATAAATAAATTATTAGCTAACATTTAGAGGAATCACCCTATTTAATATCAAATGTTGCTCTATCAAGAGTGTTTTCTAAAGATGTTTGCAAATTCTAGAACTTTTTCTCAGCTCTAAATTATGACTTGGTAGTGTGGTAGATAAGTTAAAAAAATACTAGTAACTTTTTGAGGAAGTGAAAGAACAGAATATTATAAGAAACAGAAACAGAAAAAATAACTATTTTCTGATCCTCTCTGGAAGATTAATTTCCATAATACTTGCCTCAAAAATTCAACTTATCATCAAGTATCTGTACTTTCAGAATTTCTACATGTACAGCTTAACAAATGACATACACATTGATAAATACATCTTCTGTGACTCATACCCAAAAGCATGTTACTGTCAGTGCCTTAACTAATGACATTCACCAGCCTCATATTCCAGATGAATCTCAGTAAGATTAAGGACTTTAAGGAAGAAGACACAGGCAAATTCTAGTGTCTGGGATTTAATATTTAAATGATTTGCCTAGCTTACTAAGCCATACTGGCTTTGTGGGAAACAACTCCTGGAAAACTATTAGTAGTTGTAAAAGGCCTCAAGGCTGATGTATGTGGATGATTTTCAGAGGGCATAGCTATATTATAAGAAAGTTAAAACATAGCCCTATGGTGTGTCAGTGTGTAAAAATAGCCTAAAAATCCCCAAACCTGAAGAGTTTGAAGAAGTCTCACTAATCTCACAGCTGAGTCATTGAGAAATACAGCCTAGTATGTTCATAGCACTTTCAGCTTTGATAATGAGTCTTCTATCTCCCATCTGAGTCTCATGACAAGCCAGGCAGTAAAGACGAGGATTACCAATTCTTCCCATCTGACACTAGAACAGCTGAACTATATACAATGGGCATGATTTTTCTCAAAATAAATGGAAGAAAATGAGCTAGGACTAGAAAGCAGCTCTCTACACTTCCAGCTCTAGGCACATTGAAGTTTCTAAAAGCTGATGTTTTTATTAAGGCTAAAAGAATAAATCAGCTTAAATTATATAACATATTTGCAATCATCAAAACATATCTGTTTACTTTTGGCCAAACTTCAAAATGGGTGTTAAACAAGAACAAAGCTCACAGTAGCACTGAAGCACTGATTAATTAATCTGGTCCTATGTGTTTTTTGTGGGAAGGATGCAAAAGAAAGTGTGACATATCCATAATACTGTTAGCTTGCATAATTTACATGCATGATTTGAACAAAATGCTTTTTTTTTTTTAACAAAATGCTTTTTATGGGCAGATTTAGATCTGAAATATCCTTTTCCTCCGATTGTGTGCCAATTTGGGGGAAATTTTTGCTACCTGAATTTCTAATCAAAGACACAACTCCAAGAGTTTGGTTTCAGCTCACCAATGCACAGAAAAAGCAGTTTATCTAAAGAAAATATATTTCACTCTGAAAAATCATGAGAGAGAGAGAAAAGTACTAAAATAATTAACTGAAGTGAAGAAATATCTGTAGAGTTATTTGTATATTTGGTACTTATCTATTCTGTACTGCAGATAATATCACAATAAAGGTTGCTATGATTGCAAAAGCAAATTCAAACTAAATGAATTGCAACAACTTATTTGTGTAAACCACAATTTAGAAATATTAGTTTCTAATGATATAGATTACCTCAAAGTTTAAGTGGGTTATTATTTTATTGTAGAAGTAAGTATAAGTAGCATTTAATCTATTAAGCGGTAACCAGAAGCTCAGAACCAATTAGTAGAAAAGTTAATAAATGCAAACAAATTTAAAAGTTAACATGTCACAGCTAATTTTAATTTTTAC
>NW_011490890.1:11345-11617 GCF_000754665.1 Bison bison bison | reverse complement strand
GCACACCCACTGTAACCCAGAAATCCAAGCAGCTGGGACCGGGAAGGTGATGACACACTTGCTGCCTGTGGAGAGTGTGCTCAACAAGCACCTGGTCGCCTGAGCTGCTTGGACTGGGGAAGAGCACAAAATGCAGGCCCAACCACGTCTGCACCTTTGTGGAGTACCCAAGCACCTGAACCTGAGTGACTTAGACCTGGAAAGTACACGCAACCCAGGGCCCGCTCCCTGAAAAACAACCTGGAGCCTGAGCAGTGTAGACTAGAAAGCAC
>NW_011490890.1:9205-11245 GCF_000754665.1 Bison bison bison | reverse complement strand
ATATATTTTTACTATTATCATTTTTTAATGTTTTTTTTTTTAATTTTTTCTTTTTTTTTAAAGTCCTGTATTATGCCTTTAATATTCATTTTTATAACTTACTATTACCTTGGGGGAAAAAAGACCCTATTTTTAAAGAAAACTTCATATATATTTCTTATACTTTTTCTGATTTTGTTTGTGTTTTTAATATTGTATTTTTAAGAGTGTAACCTCTACTCTAGATTTTTAATCTTTTCTTTAGGTTATTTTTTATCAGTTTTGTACATTTAAGAATCCAATCTTCAATACACATTTTTAAAAAGCAGTGGGATTACTGGCTTGGTTACTGTCTCCCCCTTTTGACTCTCCTTTTTCTCCCCCAGGTCACCTCAATCTCCTCCCTCTCCTTTCTCTTCTTTACCCAACTCTGTGAATACCTCTGTGTGTTCTGGGCTGTGGAGAAAACTTAGGGAACTGATTACTGGCTAGATCTATCTCTATCCTTTTGCTCCCTCTTTTCTCCTCCTGCTCACCTCTATCTTCTTTCTCCCTCTTATCTTCTCTATGTAACTCCCTGAACTTCTCTGAGGGTTCCAGACTGTGGAGAGCACAAAGGGAATTGTTTATTGGCTAGATTGCTCTCGATTCTTTTGATTCCCCCTCTACTACTCCTGGTCACCTCTGTCTCCCTCCTCCCTGTTCTCTTCTCCATGTAACTCTGTGAACCTCTCTGGGTGTCCCTTACTTTGGA
The DNA here is from genome assembly GCF_000754665.1 of Bison bison bison. Classification (NCBI taxonomy): domain Eukaryota; kingdom Metazoa; phylum Chordata; class Mammalia; order Artiodactyla; family Bovidae; genus Bison; species Bison bison. The sequence continues at coordinate 10,512 of NW_011490890.1, read as the reverse complement.
GAATCTTTTCACCATTAACCTAGAAGTTATATTATTGGTGCTGTATGGATGGAGAAGTCTTGAGGCTACTGTAAGAATAAGACTGAAATCCAGAGGCAGGACGCTTAAGCCCAAAACCTGAGAACACCAGAGAACTCCTGACTGCAGGGAACATTGATAGATGAGAGTTCATCCAAAACCTTCCCTACCTACACTGAAACCAAGCACCACCCAAGAGCTAACAAGATTCAGAGCAAGACATACCAAGCAAATTATCCAGCAACACAGGAACATAGCCCTGAGCTTCAATATATAGGCTACCCAAAGTCACATCAAACCCATAGACATCTCAAAACTCACTACTGGACACTTCATTGCACTCCAGAGGGAAGAGATCCAGCTACACCCACCAGATCATCGACACAAGCTTCCCTAAGCGGGAAACCTTGAAAAGCCACTCGTCCAACCCCACCCACAGGGAGGAACCGCCACAATTAAGAGGAACCACAAACCGCCAGAATACAGAAAGGCCATCCGAAATACAGCAATCTAAACAAGATGAAAAGACAGAGAAATATTCAGTAGGTAAAGGACCATGATAAAAGCCCACCAAACCAAACCAAAGAGGAGGAGATAGGGAGTCTACCTGAAAAATAATTCAGAATAATGATAGTAAAAATGATCCAAACTCTAGAAAACAAAATGGAGTTACAGTTAAATAGTCTGGAGCCAAGGATTGAGAAGTGCAAGAAATGTTTAACAAGGACCTAGAAAAAATAAAAAAGAGTCAATCAATAATGAATAATGCAATAAATGAGATCAAAAACACTCTGGAGAGAACCAACAGTAGAATAACGGAGGCAGAAGATGGGATAACTGAGGTAGAAGATAGAATGGTAGAATAGAATTAAATGAAGCAGAGAGGACAAAAGAAAAAAGAATTAAAAGAAATGAGGACAACTTCAGGGAACTCTGGGACAATGTGAAATGCCGCAACATTAGAATCATAGGAGTTGCAGAAGAAGACAGAAAGGCCATGAGAAAATACTTGAGGAGATAATACTTTAAAATTTACCTAAAATGAGGAAGGAAATAGTCACCCAAGTCCAAAAACCCAGAGAATCCCAAACAGCATAAATCCAAGGTGAAACACCCCAAAACACATATAAATCTAATTAACGAAGATCAAACACAAAGAACAAATATTAAAACCAACAAGGAAAAAACAAAATATAGCACACAATTGGATTCCCTTAAGGATAACAGCTGATCTTTCAATAGAAATTCTTCAGGCCAGAAGGGAATGGCAGGACATCCTTAAAGTGATG
>NW_011490890.1:8731-8837 GCF_000754665.1 Bison bison bison | reverse complement strand
AAAGGGTATATAAACTCGAACTCAAAACAGCAAAGTAAATGGCAACAGGATCATACTTATCAATAATTAACTTAAATGTAAATGGATTAAATTCCCCAACCAAAAG
>NW_011490890.1:5662-6032 GCF_000754665.1 Bison bison bison | reverse complement strand
TAACAAGTGGTGCTGGGAAAACTGGTCAACCAATTGTAAAAGAATGAAACAAGAACACTTTCTAATACCATACACAAAAATAAACTCAAAATGGATTAAAGTTTCAAATGTAATACCAGAAATTACAAAACTCTTAGAGGAAAATATAGGCAAAACAGTCTCTGACGTAAATCACAGCAGGATCCTCTATGACCAACCTCCCAGAGTAATGGAAATAAAAGCAAAAATAAACAAATGGGACCTAATTAAACCTGAAAGCTTTTGCACAATGAAGAAAACTACCAGTTCAATCCAGTTCAGTCACTCAGTCATTTTGGACTATTTGTGACCCCATGAATCACAGCATGCCAGGCCTCCATGTCCATCACCA
>NW_011490890.1:4698-5195 GCF_000754665.1 Bison bison bison | reverse complement strand
ACAGAGAGTCAAAGGCTTTGACATAGTCGATAAAGCAGAAATAGATGTTTTTCTGGAACTCTCTTGCTTTTTCCATGATCCAGCGGATGTTGGCAATTTGATCTCTCATTCCTCTGCCTTTTCTAAAACCTGCTTGAACATCTGAAAGTTCACGGTTCACGTATTGCTGAAGCCTGGCTTGGAGAATATTGAGCAGTACTTTACCAGCATGTGAGATGAATGCAATTGTGCAGCAGTTTGAGCAGTCTTTGGCATTGCCTTTCTTTGGGATTGGAATGAAAACTGACCTTTTCCAGTCCTGTGGCCACTGCTGAGTTTTCCAAATTTGCTGGCATATTGAGTGCAGCACTTTCACAGTGTCATCTTTCAGGACTTGAAATAGCTCAACTGGAATTCCATCACCTTACTAGCTTTGTTCATAGTAATGCTTTCTAAGGCCCATTTGACTTCACATTCCATGATGTCTGGCTCGAGGTGAGTGATCACACCATCGTGAC
>NW_011490890.1:0-280 GCF_000754665.1 Bison bison bison | reverse complement strand
CTTTGGGATATTTTCCTATATCATTATTATTAATCACTGATTTTTCTGGTGTAAATACACTGCTATATGTTCATGTCCTTATCTTTTTAAATATTATTAATGGTTTTAGTGCTATGACCAATGAAAAATGCTCCAAATACAGTATTTATTATTTTTACTATTATAATAATTATATAAAATTGTAAAAAAATGTTTATTTGATAAATCTGTCTTAATTTTACAAATAAATATCTATTAACCATTTTTAATTTGAAAATTCATACCTTGGTGTAAATCAGGC
>NW_011490889.1:11119-11401 GCF_000754665.1 Bison bison bison | reverse complement strand
TGTGTGTGTGTGTGTGTGGTGCCCCAAGAGGTCATCTCTGACTGTGACTGTTGAGGTTTGACCCTCACAGGCGCCCCCTCCCACCAGCACAGTGGACCAGGCTCACCTGCTTCGCACCCTGAACCCTCCTGCTCGCTGCTGAGACAGGTGGCAGCCCCTTCTGGAACCTTCTCCCCATCTCCCGCTGCTGGCTCCCCCAATCACCCAGCTCCAGCCCTGCCCCTCCCCTCCCCCAGGAAGGGCTGAGCCAGTCACCTGGGAGCTGGAGCAGCAGCAGAGCTG
>NW_011490889.1:9317-11019 GCF_000754665.1 Bison bison bison | reverse complement strand
ACTCCCTGGGCCCCCCTCCCTGCCCCTCTCCAGATGCCCCCTGGCCAGGTGGGCACTGTCAGAGGCATATGGCCCTGCTCCCCGGGGGATCTGAGAGTGTGGAGAGGGCACTTGGCTCCAGGTCACCCCCAGGCACAGCCACACCTCTGTCCTCCTGGCCCACCCTGCCAGGGGACAAACGGGGTGACACGTATTCTTTTGGGATTAACACAGAGGGACGGGGCAGACAGTGCCGGGCAAGGGGAGTGGCTGGAGCGAAGCTCAGATGCAAAGTCCTGCAGCTGAGCCTGAGCTGAATCAGGAGACCCCGTGTCATCTGTCAGCCAGGCCCAGGGCCCCAGGCAGTCCTCTCCATGGGAGGGCGTGACCAGAAAGATCTAGAGAGATATCAACCTGGTGGACCCCGTGAAATGTGGCCTCTCCTGAGGTAAGTGGACAGAGCCCTTCCCCGACACACCCCGCGGAGCCAGTAACTCTCGGTTCCTTTCTTGTAAACAGAAACATACAAGGGAAACCTCCCTCGTGAGAGAGAAGCCGTGACCAACAGGAAGGAACTCAGGTTACCCGGGCACAACCTCAGAACAAGAAGTCAAGGGGAGAAAGCGAATATATGGACACAGTATCGTGACTGGGTCCTTAGGAAACCAGAGCAGCCTTCTGTTAAAGACTTACTGGGGCTTCCCTGGCAGTCCAGTGGCAGATAATCTACCTTCCAACGCAGGGGACGTGGGTCCGATCCTTGTCGGGGAAGATCCCACACGCCACTAGGCATGAACAACAACTGAGCCCAGGCTCTAGAGCCCGTCCTCCGCAGCAGGAGAAGCCACCGCAGTGAGAAGCCCGAGCGCCACGGCAAAGAGCAGGCCCTGCTTGCTGCAACCAGAGAAGGCCCGCGTGCAGCAACCAAGACCCAGCACAGCCAAAGAGAAAGAAAGAAAAGTGTGAAGATTCATTTGCAGCATGTGGCGGTCCGCTGAGGGCCACAACACCTCCTAAGAGCCCTGTTCCTCATCCTTCTCTGCCCAACGGGCTCCTCTGGGTTTCCTCCTCGGGTGCCAGGTGCCGGAGGAAGAGGGATTAGGCAAGGTCAGGCTGGAGGCGGGAGGGGTCTCCAAAGCATCCAGAGCCCCATGTGGGCCCCGGGACTCTGCCTCCCCCTTCTCGCGGCTGCTGCAGACCCCCAGGACCACCACCGCGAGGCTGGGGCCCCAGGAGCCCTCCACGACACTGCAGTGCCCCCTGCTGGCCCTGCTGGTCCCCGCCCCATAGGGCTGGCCAGAGAAGTCCAGGAAGAGACACAGGGTCAACCTTCAGAGTGGACCTGACCCTTGTGAAGACGGCAAGGCAGCAGGCCCCCAGATTCAGGGCGTCTCCCCCTCCCTTTCCACCCAGGAGAGCTTCAGGTGTGAGGGTGTGTCAGGGGTGGACACAGAGAGGGTCTCAAAGAACCAGAGGTGGACGTGTGCTGTGTGTCTGCCGACCACTCAGAGCCTGGGTCCTGATCACTGACCCTCGACACCCTCTGCTCCAGGTCCTTCCTGAGGGTCAGGGTCCCAGGTACGTCAGCAGCCCTAGAGCTGGCGTCTCAGGCTCACCTGGGATCACAGACACCTCCACCTGGAAGGTGGGGTCACGTGAAAGTGGCACATAGATCCCACATCCGTATGTTCCCGCATCCTCCTCTCTGAGGCTCTCCAAGGTC
>NW_011490889.1:5930-7089 GCF_000754665.1 Bison bison bison | reverse complement strand
ACTGAGTGAAGTAAGTCAGGGAAAGACAAATATCATGTATCATACATGGAGTCCAGTTGTTTTTTTAAATGATATAAATAAACTATTTACGAAACAGAATCAGACTCACAGATTTCAGAAACAAACTTACGGTGTACCAAAGGAGAAATGTGGGTGGGGTAGGCATACATTAGGGATCTGAGCTTAACAAACACATAATACTCTACGTAAAATAGATAGCCAACAAGGATTTACTGTGTAAAACAGGGAACTCTACTCAGCATACTATAATAACCTATATGGGAAAAGGATCCGAAAATGAATACATGTATGTGTGTAACTGAATCACTTTGCTGTATGCCTGAAACTAACACAACATTGCAATTAATAAACCTTTTTTGAAAGAATTTAAAAACCAAAACATGGAAATAAAAAATTAAGTCATGAACACACATGCAAAATCAAAATGTGAAATTATGCTTCGGAAAGTTTGCTTGATTTTGGTGGGGGGGTGGAAATTGATCATTTACTGGTCTTTTTCCTGTAGTAAAGAGTATAGGGATAAACCTCACCTCTCCCCAACTACCTTTCCCACGAGTCAAAAGGTAAACAAACTGTATGTGTGTGTGTTCAGTCGCTCAGTCGTGTCTGACTCCTTGCAGCCCTCTGAACTGCAGCCCACCAGGCTCCCCTTTCCATGGGATTTCCCAGGCAAGAATACTGGAGTGGGTTGCCATTTTCTTCTCCAGGGGATCTTCCTGACCCAGGGATCGAACCCGCATCTCCTAAATGGGCAGGCAGATTCTTTACCGCTGCGGTACCCGGGAAGCCCAAGCAAACTGGCCAGAAGCATATCATAAGTGACGGTGTCAAGACCTGAACACAGATCCCCCTGGCACAACAGCCCAAGTATCTCCTCACCATATGGTGACTCTGAAGGGGAAAGAGCCAGGGGCCAGCAAGAGGGAGAAGCACAGTCATCAGAGCCAGGAAGCAGAAGGGGAGGTTTGTTGGTCACCATCAGATCAGATCAGTCGCTCAGTCGTGTCCGACTCTTTGTGACCCCATGAATCACAGCACGCCAGGCCTCCCTGTCCATCACCAACTCCCAGAGTTCACCCAGACTCACGTCCATCGAGTCAGTGATGCCATCCAACCATCTCATCCTCTGTCATCCCCT
>NW_011490889.1:4022-5830 GCF_000754665.1 Bison bison bison | reverse complement strand
AGAGTCTTCTCCAACACCACAGTTCAAAAGCATCAATTCTTCAGTGCTCGGCCTTCTTCACAGTCCAACTCTCACATCCATACACGACCACAGGAAAAACCATAGCCTTGACTAGACGAACCTTTGTTGGCCACCATGGTAACCTCAATTGAGAAACCTGATCTGGACTGTTTCCTACACCTTCTCCACCCACCAAGATCTCTCCCTTCTCACGAACTTCCCCAGGGAATCTTCCTTTCCAGAAAAACATTTCTTGAGCCGAAAGCAGTTTCTGCCGGCTCCTGGCTGTGCTGATTGGTTGGAAGAATCAACATGGGCAATGGCAACAGTAATTCAGGAAATGCATCTGGTTTTCTGTAGGGGTTCCTGTTGTGATGGTTAATTTTATGCATCAACCTGCCTGGCCACAGAGCGCCCAGATTAAACAATTCTGGAGGTGTGTGTGAGGACGTTTCCGGTGAGATTAGCGTGGGCGGGGTGGACTCAGTGAAGCAGGTTGCCCCTGCCCAATGTAGGCTGTTGTAGTTCAGTCCCTAAGTTGTGTCCAACTCTTTGCAACACCATGGACTGTAGCACGCCAGGCTCCTCTGTCCTTCACTGTCTCCCAGAGTTTGCTCAGATTCATGTCCCATTGAGGTGGTGAGGCCATCCAACCATCTCATCCTCTGCCACCTCCTTCTTCTTTTGCCTCCAATCTTTTCCAGCATCAGGATCTTTTCCAATGAGTAGGCTCTTCGCATCAGATGACCAAAGCATTGGAGCTTCAGTGTCAGCATCAGTTCTTCCAGTGAATATTCAGAGTTGACTTCCTTTAGGATTGACTGATTGGATCTCGTTTGATCTCCCAGGGTAGGCGGGCATCCTTTAGTCGGTCCGATGAAGTTAGCCTGACAGGTGGAGGAACAAGGTATTCAGCCCTTCCTGCCTGGTTGCTTCCTATCCTTGGCACTTCTGTTTCTCAAACTTTTGACCTTGGCGTGAACTATACAGACAGCAGACGGTGGTATTCCCAGGTGAGCCAGTTCCTTATAATACATCTCTTCATATGCAAACATCCATTGTTCTGTTTCTCTAGAGAGTGTTGACCAACATAGGTGTGTATCTGGCCCTGTGGGAATTTTCTTCTTCAACTCTCAAGTCTGCACATGAAGACCTAACTCAGAAAGATTTCCTTCGAGGACTTGACAACAGGGATCCCAAACCTCTGTGAGGGAAATAAAGCTGATACTCCTGATCCACTCCCCTTCAAAGAGTAATTACGTGGCTTAAAGCTCAGGCGGTAAAGAATCCGCCTGCAATGTGGGAGACCTGGGTTCGATCCCTGGTTTGGGAAGATCCCCTGGAGGAGGGCATGGCAACTCTCCTATGGAGTGACATTCCCACCCCCTCCGCAGACATTCCCCGGAGCTGATGAACTGTTTGTGTTTCAGTGGGCTCCTAGAGAAACATGTAGAGCAAAAAGCCTAAAGTGTCAAGTGGAGCATTAAATAGCATAGGAACCAACCACAGAGTTAATTTGATAGGGACAGAGTAAAGGGACAAAGTAGGTGATTAAATAGTCACCCCACTAGGGATTTTAAGTAGAAAATAAATGGGTGTGGGGGCAGGGGTGAAAGTGAAAGTCGCTCAGTCGTGTCCAATTCTTTGCGACCCCATGGACTATACAGTCCATGGAATTCTCCAGGTCAGAATACTGGAGTCAGTAGCCTTTCCCTTCTCCAGGGGATCTTCCCAACCGCAAGGTTCGAACCTAGGTCTCCCACATTGCAGGGGGGATTCGTTTACCAGCTGAGCTACAAGTCTTGTAA
>NW_011490889.1:0-289 GCF_000754665.1 Bison bison bison | reverse complement strand
TCCTGGGAAGGCCCCACAGGGCCCTGCTCATTTATATATCTACTGGTGGTTTGATAGGAATAGCAGCTTCTCTCACTCATGGGCGATACAAGGAAACACTGACAGTCGTCACCACTTCGAGTTCCAAGCGAGTAGACACGTCCAGCCGGAGAAGGCAATGGCACCCGACTCCAGTACTCTTGCCTGGAAAATCCCATGGACGGAGGAGCCTGGTGGGCTGCAGTCCAAGGGGTCGCCAAGAGTCGGACATGACTGAGCGACTTCACTCTCACTTTTCTTTTTTTTTTTT
>NW_011490888.1:9417-9845 GCF_000754665.1 Bison bison bison | reverse complement strand
TTTTAAATTTAGTTTTTATTGATGGATTAATTGCTTTACAGAATTTTGTTGTTTTCTGTCAAACCTCAACATGAATCAGCCAGTTCAGTTCAGTCACTCAGGTGTCCGACTCTTTGCGTCCCCATGGACTGCAGCACGCCAGGCCTCCCTGTCATCACCAACTCCCAGAGCTGACTCAAACTCATCTCCATTGAGTCGGTGATGCCATCCAACCTTCTCATCCTTTGTCATCCCCTTCTCCTCCTGCCTTCAGTCTTTCCCAGCATCAGGGTCTTTTCAAATGAGTCAGTTTGCATCAGGTGGCCACAGTATTGGAGTTTCAGCTTCAGCATCAGTCCTTCAAATGAATATTCAGGACAGATTTCATTTAGGATGGACTGGTTGGATCTCCTTGCAGTCCAAGGGACTCTCAAGAGTCTTCTCCAACA
>NW_011490888.1:4653-5126 GCF_000754665.1 Bison bison bison | reverse complement strand
AAGACCTTTCTCCATGGATATGCAGCAGGTTTAACAGCAAAGTTGTGACATGCTGGGACAAGAGCACTAAACTGGAATCAAAAACTCTGGGTGAAACACTAGCAGTCAGAAGTCTCCCCAGGAAACTTGTACCTCAGTACAAGTGCCACTTTAAATGAAGAGAACCTCAAGCCTCAAAGTAGCCATGGAACCAGAAAACACAAACAACCTTGATTCCCAGTCGTTCTCTGGATGCCTGTAAGGGGCTCCACCCAAACTCAGAGGGGCCGCTCCACACTCCCCAGTATTCAAAGATACTGGGTTAACAGAGGTGGGGTTTCCACCACTAGGGAGAAGAAGAGACAGGAAGAGGGAGTCCAGGGGGAACAGCAGCTATGAAAGCAGCTGGCATGGCCTGGGCTGAAGGGCTCATGAAGACACACTCCACTGAGGGTAGCGGAGAGTGAAGGCCACTGCAGGGCACGGGCTTAGAT
>NW_011490888.1:0-340 GCF_000754665.1 Bison bison bison | reverse complement strand
AGGAAAAGTCCTGGATTAAGATCAGGGTCAGAGCTCAGTTATAGGTAGAGACCAAAGTGGAGGTTTGGAACTGGCTTGAGGGGATCCAGGCAGGGCTCTGGTGAGACAGGGATTGGAGTTTAGCTGGGCTTTCCAGGCACCCCAGTCTACCCACCACTTACTGGCATGAACAGAATAAACTATTCCCTTACAACACTGTGACTACCCTCGTGGCTCAGATGGTAAATGCATCTGCCTACAATGCGGGAGCCCTGGGTTCAATCCCTGGGTTGGGAAGATCCCCTGGAGAAGGAAATGGCAACCCACTTCAGTACTCTTGCCTGGAAAATCCCATGGATGG
>NW_011490887.1:29095-29538 GCF_000754665.1 Bison bison bison | reverse complement strand
TTGCTACAAGAATGCAGCAAAGCAAACCCTTGTACATTTGTGCACTAGTGTAAGATTTTCTTTAAGACAAAATCTTTTAGAATTTATCTAGAAGCCTTTCCATTCTGCACCAGAAACCTCTACTATCCTCCAAGAAAAGAAAAAAAAAAAAAAAAAAAAAAAAAAGATAGGATCCTAAACAGGAATTACTGTGATGTAAGGTATGGCATCTTCAGTATTATCAAGTGACTGTCCAAAATAGTTGTAATTTTTTTTTATATTCCTACCAGAAATGCATAAAATATTTAATTTCCCCAAACCCTCACCAGCCCTTTGATCCAAAAGATCCCAATTAGAATTAAAACAAGTAAGGCGAATCATGTAAGTGCATGGTGAGATTCTATCTTTGCTTAAAAATTTGATACTTTGTTCATCATGGATTTTTTGCATCAATTTTGATTTTT
>NW_011490887.1:28121-28654 GCF_000754665.1 Bison bison bison | reverse complement strand
CATGTTGATGCATGGCAAAACCAATACAATATTGTAAAGTAATTAGCCTCCAATTAAAATAAATAAATTAAAATTAATGTTTGCTGGAACAAGCTGTTGATTCTTTCAGCAGATTTCAGTTTTCTCAGGGAGGCACTGTAAGGGGATCTAGGATCATCCTAGGAATGATAGATTTGTGCTGTTAGAAATGATGTTAATGTTTTCTTCAATTCTTTATAAGCCAAGATTGAGGTCTAGTCAAGAAAGAGCTCAGAGGACCCTGGATAGGGTTTGGTCAAGAAGAGAATCTTTGTTAATGATTGCCTCCTATTTTGCTACAAGAATGCAGCAAAGCAAACCCTTGTACATTTGTGCACTAGTGTAAGATTTTCTTTAAAGACAAAATCTTTTAGAATTTATCTAGAAGCCTTTCCATTCTGCACCAGAAACCTCTACTATCCTCCAAAGAAAAGAAAAAAAAAAAAAGATAGGATACCTAAACAGGAATTACTGTGATGTAAGGTATGGCATCTTCAGTATTATCAAGTGACTGT
>NW_011490887.1:22944-24974 GCF_000754665.1 Bison bison bison | reverse complement strand
TTGGTTGCTTCCATGTCTTGGCTATTGTAAACAGTGCTGCAGTGAACATTGCGGTGCACTTATCTTTTGGGGCCATGTTTTTCTCCAGATATATGCCCTGGAATGGGATTGCAGGGTCATACGGTAGCTCTATTTTTAGTTTTTTAAGGAACCTCCATACTATTCTCCATAGTGGCTGTACTGATTTACATTCCCACCAATAGTGCTGGATGATTCCCTTCTCTCCACACCTTTTCCAACATTTGTTGTCTGTGGTTTTTTTGATGATAGCCATTCTGACCAGTGTGAGGTGATATATCATAGTTTTGATTTGCATTTCTCTAATAACTAGTGATGTTGAACATCTTTTCATGTGCCTATTGGCCATCTGTATGTCCTCTCTGGAGAAATGTCTATTCAGGTCTTCTGCCCATTTCTTGAGTGGATTGTTTGTTTTGATGTTATTATGTTTTAAGCTATTTATAAATTTTGGAGACTAATCCCTCATTGGTCACATTTGCAAATATTTTCTCCCAATCTGTGGGTTGTCTTTTTGTTTTGTTTATTGTTTCCTTTGATGTGGAAAAGCTTTTGAGTTTAAGAAGGTCCCATTTGTTTGTTTTTCCTTTTATTTCCAATATCATGGGAGATGGATCTAAAAAGATGTTACTATGATTATGTTTGAGTGTTCAAGTATTATACTTCCATTGTGAGACTTATTAATACTTGTTGACTTCTTTTTCTATTGTAAATACTGTCCATCTTTGTTATTTTTCTTTTAAACTGTTTGTTGCTGAGATACAAAAACACAATCTTTGCACATTAATTGTATACCTAACAATATTTTAGTTTTAAAAGCTTGTAGTTTTTCCTTGGGTTTTCTGTGTAGACGATCACATTATCTCCAAATAACGTCAGTTTTATTTTTTGTTTTCTATACTGAAATAATAGATATATTTCCTTGTGTAGTTGTGTTAGACAGGTCTTCCAATATAATACTGAATAAATCCATGCTAGTAGGCATTCTTAATTTATTCTTGGCTTTTAGGCAAATAAGTATTTCAAAAGTATCACCAATTATAATTCTTATATGTTTTCCAAAAGTTTACTTTTATCAAGTTAAGCAAATTAACTTTTTAAAAGACTATTTTTCTAGAGTAGTTTTAAATTTACAGCAAAATTGAGAGGGAGATATAGAGTTATACCCTCAGCCCCCACACATACATAGCCTCCTCTGTTATCAATATCATTCACCAGAATGGTATATTTTTTTTAAGCAAGGATGGACTTAGCTCTCTCTGCACATTGTAATCACCCAAAGTCCATAGTCTACCTTAGAATTCACTCTTAGTGTTATACATTTTATGGATATGGACAAATGCATAGTGACATATATTTATCATTGTAATATTATACAGAGTTTTTTCACCACCTTAAAAATCCTCTCTGCTCTCCTTGTTCATCCTTATTACTACTGGCAATCACTGATATTTTGGTCTCCATAGTTTTTACTTTGAGAAAGTTAATTTTTATTTTCAGTTTTCTGAGTGTTTTTCTTTGCTGAAAGTGGTTGATATTTATCAATAACTTTTTCTGCATTTCATGAAATTGTTTTTGTTTGATCCTATAGCATTAATACATATTAAATACCTCTTTTTTTCTTCTTGAATATTAAACCATTCTTTCTGTTTTCAGATATGCCACACTTGGTCATGATGTAATACATAGATTGATTCATTTTGTAATATTTTATTTATTATTTATGTGTCTATGTTCATAATTTAGTTTGGCTTACAATTGTTCATTTTCTTTCTCTCCTTTTCTGCTTTTGATGTCAAAGCTAAATTAGGCTCTTTAGAGAATTGAATACTTTTTCTGGAACATTTATGTAAATTAGAGATTATGTGTTCTTTGAAAGTTTGTTTTTTGAAATTTTGTTGGAGTAGATTTTTAACTATTTATTCAAGTTTTAAAAAAAAATTGTAGAGCTTGTCAGATTTCCTGTTTCTCTATGGGTCGATTTGAAGAGAATTTTCCTTGAGTTTAGCTTT
>NW_011490887.1:21431-21605 GCF_000754665.1 Bison bison bison | reverse complement strand
ATAGTATTTATCTTTGACTTATTTCACTTAGCATAGTGCCCTCCAAGTTCATCCATGTCATTGCAAATGGCAAAATTTCATTCTTTTTTGTGGCTGAGTAGTATTCCAGTGTGTGTGTGTGTGTGTGTGTGTGTGTGTGTGTGTGTGTGTATCACATCTTCTTTATCCATTCTT
>NW_011490887.1:18152-20955 GCF_000754665.1 Bison bison bison | reverse complement strand
TATGACTACTGGAAAAACCATAACCTTGAGTAGATGGGCCTTTGTTGGTAAAGTAATGTCTCTGCTTTTTAATATGCTATGTTTGTCATAGCTTTTCTTCCAAGGAGCAAGCATCTTTGAATTTCATGGCTGCAGTCACCATCTACAGTGATTTTGGAGCCCCACCCCCCCAAAAAAGCCTGTCGCTCTTTCCACTGTTTCCCCATCTATTTCCCATGAAGTGATGGGACCAGATGCCATAATCTTCTGCCACCAACTGGCCAGGTGACCCTGCACCAATCTCCCTGCTTACCTGGGCCTTGGGGTCCTCACCTGTGGAGTGAAGGTCCTAAGTGTTGCTCTGCCTCCTTCACGGAAGTTCCCTAAAGAACAATTTGTCTGACAATCATGAAAGCTCTTTGCAAAATGAAAAGGGTGCAGATGCGAAGGGATATTAATTCCCAGAGCCAGACCTTGACTCAGAAGAAGACAGAAAGGAAGTGTCCCTCCATAACCTGGGCATATGGGGGCTTTAATTTGTTTTCCTTCTCATTACTGACATCCGTGATGCAAGCTGGTACTGTGTGTGGAACACTCTGTCCTTTGAGATCCTTAGGGACAAGGGAATTTGTCAAGCACTCAGGCAGCAGCCAGCTCAGGGCAGAGTGAAAAATACATGAGCTATGGTGGAGTTCTCCTTGTGCTTCTTGAAGCCTTGCCTGGCTAACAGCAATCAGGGGAAAGGCAGGAAGCTTGTCCTCCATTGACTTCCTTTGTAAACCTTCTTCTCCTTGCCCCTGCATGCTCTTGAAGGGTGGTCAGGCCCCACAACTCTCATCCGAACCCTTTCTCCTTCCTTTATCTTTCCTTCTTCCCCTACATAACTTCATCCGTTCTCTCTCAGCCTTGAGTGTTACTTGTCAAATCTGTGCCTGCAGCCTCGAGCTCTGACCCGAGCTCTAGATCTGAACCCACTTGGGCATCCTAGAGGTGTCACAGATTCACCCTCTCCACAATCAAACTTCCCACTTCCAACCTGCTGCTTCCCCTTCAGCTTGAGCTATGCAAAAGAGATAACCAAAGAGACAGAAGAGGTTTGGATTTGAGGATATGATCCAGGCCCCTCTCTTGTGAGGCTGAAAGAAAGTGAAGTTGCTCAGTTGTGTCCAACTCTTTGCTACCCCATGGACTGTAGGTTACCAGGCTTCCCCGTCCATGGGATTTTCCAGGCAAGAATACTGGAGTAGGTTGCCATTTCCTTCTCCAGGGGATCTTCCCAAACCAGGGATCGAACCCGGGTCTCCCACATTGTAGGCAGACGCTTTACAGTCTGAGCTACAGGGGATGCTGAGGAGAAAGGAATAAGGGTGAAGACAAAAGAGGTGGATGGAGTCTGAGGAAGCTTTGTGTTAACTGATTTCACTTGATCTTCACCACCGTTCATCTCAACTGGGCCCCTGGTACTGAATGCCACTATGTACATTTCCTTAGTTCATTCACTCTCTCACTCTCTACTTTTCCTTCTTCCTCAAAGCTCCAGCACTCCATCCCTCAAGGCTCTTCACAACAGCTGACCTTCTGAAGCAATAAAAAGAGAACTCCCACAGACTCCCACATCTACTTACCTACCTACCTACCTGCAAACACAACACATAATTCTTTCTCTTCTCTATTGATCATATGGAAGAACCATCTCTGCTCCTATCTAAGGCCAAGTCCCCCATTTCTATACTATATCCCAACACCTCTAGGTTACTCAAGGCTATTTTATTGCTCTAGAATTTCTCCCTTGATCTTCTGTACCACTTTTTTTCACTCACTACTGGTTCATTCCTACCACTGTATTTCATACTGTTACTATGCTATGCTATCCTAAGTCACTTCAGTCATGTCTGACTCTGTGTGACCCCATAGACGGTAGCCTACCAGGCTCCCCCGTCCCTGGGATTCTCCAGGCAAGAACACTGGAGTGGGTTGCCATTTCCTTCTCCAATGCATGAAAGTGAAAAGTGAAAGTGAAGTCTCCTAGTCATGTCCGACTCTTAGCGACCCCATGGACTGCAGCCTACCAGGCTCCTCTGTCCACGGGATTTTCCAGGCAAGAGTACTGGAGTGGGGTGCCATTGCCTTCTCCGATACTGTTACTGCTCATGTCTTAAAACAAGCAAAACAAAACAAACTCTCCTCTTGACTCCACTTGCCTCTATACCTATGGCCTTATTTCTCAGCCCACCTTCTTAGCAAAACTCTTCAAAGCAGTTGTCTGCAATTCTCTTTTGAGGACACTCCAGTCAGGCTTCTGCCTCGATCACTCTACCAAGATTGTTCTTTGTAAAAGTGACCTTAACTTTGTTATATAAATGACAGTTCTTCTTCCTTACCTTGCTAAACCTATCAGCAGCAATTAATACTATCAATTTGCCTCCTGAAATGCTTTATTTTTTAAAAAAAATTGAAGTATGATTGATATATTTATTTTTAACTTATTTTTATTGAAGTAGAGTCAATGTAAAATTACATAAATTATAGGTATACAAGATAGTAATTCCCAATTTTTGAAGGTTATATTACATTTATAGTTATTGTGAAGTATTAGCTATATTCCCTGTGCTGTACAATATATCATTGGAGCTTATTTATTTTATACATAGTAATGTCTACCTCTTACTCCACCACTATCTTGCCCCTCTCCTTTGCCTCTCCCCATTGGTAATCACTATTTTGTTCTCTATATCTGTGAGTCTGTATTTTGTTATTATATTCACTAGTTTGTTGCATTTTTTCGATTCCACATATAAGTGATAACATATAGTATTTATCTTTG
>NW_011490887.1:12209-16137 GCF_000754665.1 Bison bison bison | reverse complement strand
TTTAGAAGAATAGGCATTAACTCTTCTTTAATTGTTTGGTAGAATTCGCTTGTGAAACCATCTGGTCCTAGACTTCTGTTTGTTGGGAGTTTTTAGACTATTGATTCAATTTCAATACTGGTACTTGATCTGTTCATATTTTATATTTCCTCCTGATTCAGTCTTGGGAGATTGTACCTTATAACTTGCCCATTTCTTCTAGGTTGTACATTTTGTTGGCCCATAATTGATCATAGTTGTCTCTCATGATTCTTTGTATTTCTGTAGTGTCAATTGTAACTTCTTTTTCATTTCTGATTTTGTTGATTTGGGCCCTCTCCCTTTTTTCTTGATAAGTCTGGCTGAAGATTTTCAATTTTTGTTTATCTTTTCAAAGAACTAGCTTTTAGTTTCATTGATCTTTGCTATTGTTTTTTAGTCTCTGTTTTCAGTTATGTCCAATCTGATCTTTATGATTTCTTTCCTTCTACTAACTTTGGATTTTGTTTGCACTTCTTTCTCTAGTTCCTTAAAATACTGTCTTTACTTGACTTCCAGGACTTGGCACTCTTCTGGTTCTTCTCCTGTTTCACCGGCTACTACTTCTCTGCCGCTTTTACTGATTCCTCTTCCTCCCTGTTTCCTCTAATCTCTGTGATCCCTAGGGTTATATCTCACAACTCCTTTCTATCTCTACTCATTCCTTTAGTGATTTCATCCAGATTTAAGGCTTTAAAATCTAAGTATAAAATGATGAACCCCAATTTGATATCCCCAGCCCAGACCTCTTCTCTAACTTGAAGAGTCATACTTCCCAAACAGAATTCCTGATCTTTACCTCCAAATGTGTTTCTCCCATTGTCATTCTCATCTCAGTAAATGTCAACTCCATCCTCAAATCTCCTCTCTCTCTCTTGTTCTCCCTCTACATGCAATATTTAAGGAAACCATGTTAGCATTACCTTCAGAATATATCCAGAATTCAGCACTTCTCACCATTTCTGTTGCCACCCTGGTCCAGGCAACTTGATTTCAAGTCAGGATCATTACAGAAGCTTCATCTAACTAGACTCCCTGTTTTTGCCCTTTATCCCTGCATTTTATTTTCCACACAGAATTATGAGTGAACCTTTGAGACCTAAGTCAAATCATGTCACTAATCCACTCCATACCCTCCAATGGTTTACATTTTACTTAGAGGAAAAGCAACATTCTTATAATGGCCCGTAAGATCCTATCTACTATGACAGTGATCCCCATCCTTTCCTACTCTGATCTCATCTCCAGCCACTCTCCCCTTTTGTTTGACTTTGCTGTAGCCACACTAGTGTCCTGACTCTTTTTAGAACATGCCAGTTATATTCCTGTTTATGGATCTTTTTCCTTCTGCCTGGGGGAATTTCCCCTGTGTATCCACATAACTTGTTCTGTCAGTGAATGAAATAACCAAAACAATTAGTGAATGCTAAACAACCTCCTGAAGCCCTCATACACCCAAGCCCACAAGGCCATTCTTCGTCTTTATATATACTCTCTCTGAGCAGTTTCAGCTCTCACCTATAAGATCCTGGCCTTGTTAGTCATTCAGCCATGTTCAACTCTTTGCAACCCCATGGACTGTAGCCTGTGAGGCTACTCTGTCCATGGAATTCTCCAGGCAAGAACACTGGAGTGGGTTGCCATTTCCTTCTCCAGGGGATCTTCCTGACCCAGGGATTGAACCCAAGTCTCCTACACTGCAGGAAGATTCTTTACCACTGAGCCACAGGGGAAGCCTCTATAGGATCATGACTCCCAAAGCTTTATATCCAGCCCAGATAGTTCCCTGACCTCCAGACCCACACCTGCAGTTGGCTACTGGCAGGGTAACTGCAAATGGTTCTGGAGGAAGTGGAGACCTTAATTTAGCTGATGTTCTGCTCACCACATCCTATACCAGGCTTCATTAGGCAGAGGAAAGGAGTGCTTTTTGTTCACATGAAGGTGATGTCTATCAACCAAGTCCTGTGCTCAGAACTGTTTACTTGGAGAGGTCGTCTTGTTAAATATTCATATGACAGCTACAAAAAGACTAGCTGAAACTCTGCCTCCCAGGCATCACGGCCTGAATGTTTCCACTGGCATCTCAAACACAACATGTCCAAAAATGAACTCATCTTCTCTATCTCTACTGTGAATCCACTCCTGTTCTCAACTTCCAAATGTCTGTTAGTAGCATCATCATTTCCCCAGTCATTTAAGCTCCAAACCTCAGACATCTTCCTCCCACTACCTTCTGCCACTTGAAAGCAGAGTTTCAGGTTCTGTCAGTTCCATTTCCATGACATTTCTTGTCTTTGGAATCCTGAGATCTCATTGTATCCATTCAACTCTAATCCAATCTTAAGTAATTCTGAGAGCTGTTTAGGAAATTCACTCAGCAAATAGCTATGGAATTTGTGAGCTGCAGATGGGTAATTATCCATTTCAACTATCAAACTGGTTTAAGTAGAATATCTAAGAAAAAATTGGAGAAGAATACCTCCTTTCCATGTTCCTCATCTGGATAGGAATGGGTAATGAAGAGTGAATTATAGACTTACTCAGAATATTGAGGTAAGAATTTGTAGCCCCATTCCTATTTTATAATACAGTGTGGCACACTCCAATGTTCTGAACTTTTGTTTTCTCAGCTGCAAAAAATAAGGTAATTAAATAAGATGAACTTTCAATTTCCCCTTGATCTAATAGTTCAAGTTTCTAAGACTTTTGCTGAAACACACACTTAACATCAGGGAAAAAGAAGAGGATTAGCCCTTATTAATTGGGGGAATTATAATAATAAAGAGGGGGATTATACCTCCCTTTAAGTACCAAACTTATTATAACCATTATGCAATTTAATAGTCAGTAAAACTAAATAACTCTGTGAAGTAGGGACTGTTATGCCTGTTTTTAGCTGAAAAAGCTGAGATTCAACTAAGTTAAATAAAGAATTTAGGGCCACACACTTGATAAAGACTGGGCATGACCTCCGGTCTCTTTGCCTTGAAAGCCTGTCTCCCAGTTATAGACATATAATTTGCTCCTGTGATGTTTTTCACTTAGTTGCCTTACTTTAATCCTAAGTGGCAAGACAATTTATTTTCAAACTGAATGCACTAAATCAATCATCTAAGCATCATTTATAATCACTTGAACTCTGGGGTTCACTTTTCTCTCCTTCTTATTGTCCAGTTCACTTCTAGCTACATATTGCAATAATCTTGAAGCATGGTGTTCCTCCAGGGAAAAATATAGTTGTGCATAGTTTTGTGGCATTAGCAGGATTAATTACAGAAAACGATACTTAGACTGTTAGGTGGCATCATTTACAACACCTTTCAGTCAAATTCTTGGCAGCATTCTTAGGACCCATTCCTTTCTCTCTGCTCTAATTGAGACTCCTTTTTCTGATACTCTGGAAAAACTCTGTTGGGAAAGTCCCCCTTTAGATGAGAAAGTGTAACCACATCCATTAGGATCACATCTACTAGTTGGAAGGTGAAAGAATCAACTTGTTGACTAGGCATTTTGGAATCTCCTGAGGTGCCATGACTGGTTTGGGTGATTTTTTTTAATTACAAATGATAGACTAGGGCTTTTTCCTATAATACTCACAATACTGTGAAACTACAAAACATTTACTAGTTTAAAAGTGTAGTTACATATCTGTAGTTCTGTTTTTCAATTCTATTGAAAACATAATGACTATTTTGATAAACATAAACAGAAGTGAAGTACATTAAGATTATACTAGTCATTAGTGCAGATTAATTTTTATGATAGCAGCATTATCCAACAGGACTCCTAGGGAGGAAGACATAGAACAGGTAAATTTTGATGAGAAGAAGGGGGGTTATAGAGTTTGGGCAATGGTTCCAGTTGCTATAACTGAATTAGCCTATTATTTAATTATTTTTTCTGTCTT
>NW_011490887.1:11504-12041 GCF_000754665.1 Bison bison bison | reverse complement strand
GCAGACAGTTCTATGCTCTTCTTTGAAGAGAAAGTGAGCTGACAATTAGGTGGTGGCATGATGATGTCTTGGGTGCCTGGACAGGAAAAGAGTTATGTTTGGAGGAAGAAGGATATGCCTGAAGAGAATGGGACTCTCTCAAGGCAAAACTTAGAGAAGTGAGTAATGTGAAATGCCACTTCCTTTTTGTATCCCAGGCTGTAAGAAAGGAGCATTTGAAGGGCAGTGAGCTTTTTTAAAAAGGCCCTTCTATAACACAGAGGTAACTGATGCATTGGCCAGCTGTATCTGTCAGTGATCATAGTTCCCCAGGGTTAAAGAATCAATGAGAGTCAAGAATCAATGAGAGTCAAGAATCAATGAGGCACCCACTCTATGCTGTGGAACTGCTATAAAATATTTGGTCCTAGAGAGAGCAAAAACCAGAATAGAATAACAGTCTTCTACATCAGTTAGGGTTTGCAGAAAAGAGATAAGAACAGCACAATGTGAACTAACTGGATACTCTCTGATGGGATTAAGGAGAACAAGCAGGGT
>NW_011490887.1:9646-11404 GCF_000754665.1 Bison bison bison | reverse complement strand
TTTCAGACACAAAAGGATAAGGTGGAAAAATTGAGCAATTCCTATATAAGACAAAGCATGAGGTTAGCAATGACTGAAAAATTGTCAGAAGCCTGAGCTATTTTGAGATCAATTTTGAAAGGAGCAAGATAAGAAAATAAATCCTTAGAAGTTTGAACAATTTGAAGGTTTGGCAGGAATTGGTATAGACCAAATTGCCCCCAGCCAACTGCTTCATTTACTGTTTTTGTTCTGAGATTACTCATCCATATGATTAATTGCTTTTGACTGTGCTTTTTATATGTTTGTACATAGAAGTGTTCTGTTTCATTCATTTATTCATTAAACATTTAATTAAAAAAAAACTTCTTGTGTATTTAGAACTGATGAAGCTATGAGCACTGAAAAAAATGATTGAAGACATGCATGTTTCCTGCCCATGAGGACTTTATAATATTGTTTGGGGGACAGGATTTTCACTCATTAAACAATTTCAAAACCATGATGATCCCGACATATTCTTGAAAGAAGTCAAGAAATTCAAAATTTGTGAGTTAAATAGTTCTTTTGGTATGCTGGTCCTGAATGAATGATGATATATACCATTATTTTATGTAGGGAAATTGACTCTGAGCTGTAAATTTAGAGCCAAAGTGGTTGTTATGAGTTGGGGTTCATCTAGGAGCTGGATGTTAAACTGAGCCTGGATGAAGGACCATGGAGGAAGGGGAAAGTGATAGGCACAGATCCAGAGGCAGGGACTGCAAAGGTATTTTTGGTAGCAGTAAATAGAAGGGTTTGATTAAAATCTAGTTTTCATGTTGAAGAGGTAAGGTAGGCTGTTAATGTAAAGTCTGTTGAACATCAACCTGAATATTCATTTGAATTCTATAGGGCTTTTGAGTAGAAGAATGACAGGATTGCTTCTACTTTCTTCTTAGGTCACTTAACAGTATAACGTGTCTTTTTCACACACCATATAGTCTTCGAAAAGAGTGCAATTGAGGCTGAAATAATTAAATAAGAATAAGATATTAAGAACTGTTTCCTAGACTTTTCCAGCATCCTCGTGGCCATTTAGAGCCTAAAATTAATATTCCCAGTTGAAGGCATTAGGTGAGGTACTCTCCCGAACTGAAGTGTGCCACCCTGGTATTTTTTGTTGTTTTTGGAAGATAATTGCTTTACAGTGTAGTGGTGGTCTCTGTCATACATCAACACAACTCAGTCATAATTGTATATATATCCCTCCCTCTTGAGCCTGTGTCCCCTCCCCCATTCTACCATTCTAGGTGTCACGAGGTGCCAGAATGGGCTCCCCGTGTTACATAGAAGCTTCCTGCTAGTCATCTATTTTACAATTGATAGTGTATATGTCAATGCTGCTTTCTCAATTTGTACTAGCCTCTCCTTCCCCCACTGTGTTCACAAGTCCATTCTCTATATCTGTGTCTCCATTTCTTCTCTGTAAATTTACACCCAGGTGAAATCTCATGACAGAAGAACACTTCCATTTAGCAAACCATTATCAACATCTATGGACAATCACCATCTGGTTATAACAAACTGCACAATAACCTTAAAGACAGGAATACTCTTTTCCCCTTTCCATATGAGAAAAGAGCTTTCAGGAAGGTTAATAGTAGTGCCTAGGAGTTCAGGGTTTTTATAGCCACACAGATCTGGGATTAGAAGCTGACTCTGTCACTTCCTAGCTGTGTCACTTTAAGTAGATTTCTTCACCTCTCTGAGCCTCAGTTTCTTCATCTATAGAATGGA
>NW_011490887.1:9235-9399 GCF_000754665.1 Bison bison bison | reverse complement strand
AAGGTTTCATGCAAAACTTTCAGTGCAGAGTCTCTGGCACATATGAATGCCTTCAGCATTCAGTAAGTGTCATCATTGGCTGAAAGTGGTTTCAAGAGTTTTGAGTGCATACAGCAGCATGGAAGGTGCAAGAGTGGAGTGGTTAAGATAAGAGCATGACTTCT
>NW_011490887.1:5750-8488 GCF_000754665.1 Bison bison bison | reverse complement strand
AACCTTTTCAGGCAGGCTAGAGGACTTCCAAGGGAGTTTGTAGGTTGAAATACTGTCACACCCAGGAATTATTAACTGGAGCTGTAAGCTAACTCTTTTTTCAGAGAGGTAGTGGGGGACAGCCCCCCGTAAAGTCAGAGGTGTAGGTGAAAGCACAAAGCAGAAAGTAGGCAGACTCTGGTTTTGGGGGTAGATTGCTCGAGAATTTCCAGGGAGACTCCTGAGGCTTGATCCCGCCTTTGCGTATGCCAGGCCTCCTTCCTCATGACCTTTGCCAGGGGCGGAGCTCGCTCCCCGCAGTGGTGGTTTAGTCACTAAGTCATGTCCAACTCTTGCGACCCAATGGACTGTATACCATCAGGCTCCTCTGTCCATGGGATTCTCCAGGCAAGCATACTGGAGTGGGTTGCCATTTCCTTCTCCAGGGGATCTTCCTGACCCAGGGATTGAACCTTGGGTTCCTATATTGCAGTCAGTTTCTTTACTGAATAAGCCACCAGGGAAGCCCCCATCTGGCACATAGCAAACCACAATAAATGTTAGCTACTATTATGTGCCAGGCACTATGCTGAAGGTTTTACATGCTTCATCTCATGTAATCCTCAGTTGCCCTAGGAGGAGGTAGATACTATTATCCCCATTTCATATAAAAGGAAATTGAGGTTCAGGTGAATTATAGTTAGCAATGGGTCAAAGGTCACACCACTTGCAAATAACTCAAAAGCGGGTCTGTCTGACTCTACAGCCCTGTAAGCCTGTTAACCACTATTTCATAATAAGACTTGCTTCTTTCAGGAGCAGTTCAAATGTGGTATTCCAGGGGTCATTGGGAATGGAGGGAGACTAGTCTGGCAGGAAAGCAAATTTGATGTGAGAATCGTTGAATCTGCAAGGCTGGAGGGGACTTTCAGAGAAGTATGTCTTGCTATTTTCTGTAGCAAGATATGTCCCCTTTAGAAGTAAGCAGTCTGTTCTGAGTCCATGCTGTAAACACTTTAGGAGATTTGTGGTGCTTCATTAGAAAACTTGGGCAATATTTTGAAACACAAACTTCTACTTTAAAGGGCAAAAAGCTAATGAAAAGTAGTTGTAAAGTGAAGAGCCACCCTCCTAACTGACAAAGGTCAGTTATGCCAAATGAATACCATATTAAGAATCAAACAGGGAGCAAGGTTAAGAACACAAAAGAGCTGAGGTGGGTGGAATTGGGAAAGTCTCATAAGTCATATCCACATCTATGAAGTAGGACTTAAGAGGCAAGGCAGCAGCAGGAAGGAAAGATCCCAGAGTCTTAACCACTTGACAGTACTTGGTTAGACTATCCTTTTCCCCATGGTCTTTACTTACAGAGTAATTCCTGTTTTCCTGCTTTCTTTTAGAGTGCTTGCAATCTGAAATTCTACATTTTGAGATTTCTTTTTTTAGCTCTGTAAGTTTCCCATAATCAAATAATGAAAGCCCCACGGGCAGGATAATAATCATAATAAAAACTAATAGAGCATGTATCATGAGCCAGACACTGTTCTAAGTGCCTTACATATGTTAACTCACTTAATTACAACAGTCTTGTGAAAAAGATCCTACTATTATCCCCACTTGATAGATGAGAAAACTGAGGTATAGAGAAATTAAGGAATTTATTCAAACCAGCTGATAAAAAGCAGAGCAAGAATTCAAGCCCAGGTAATTGGCATCAGGGTCTGCCTGTTACTCATCACATTATACTGCTTCATTGGGCCTTTATTTGCTACTAACACTTTAGTTTGATCTAGCTTTTCTGCTTTTTTACCAGTGTGATCACTGACCAAGAACTAGGGAGATAAAATTCTCGAAGTCACTGAATTCACATGTGGGAACCAATCACAGAACTTAATAAAAAAGTTCTGGGCTTTCCTCCAGGGGAGGATGTATTGTGGGTAAAGATGTGTGTGTGCCAGTTAGAGAAGCCTTGGACAAGCCCTAAAGTTAATTGTGGCCCTTCCCCTGGCATTGTTATGATACACTCTTTTAGTAGCCTCTTCAGTGAGAGAATCCAACATGGTGTTTAAAAGTACCACTCATTGTTGTTCAGTCGCTAAGTCGTATCTGACTCTTGGTGACCCCATGGACTGCAGCACACCAGGCTTCTGTGTCCATCACTATCTCCCAGATGCAGGCTAAAAAATTTGCCAACCATGTGATCTTATGTAAATTAAGTTTTCTATCAATAACTCTGGTAAGTTAGGAGAAAACTAGGAACAATCTCACGTGATTGTTAGAAGGAGAAATGAAATGATCAATGTTTGCAAAAAAAAAAAAGTAAGCACTCAGTTCATTGGGCTGTTATTCCCTTTGGGGAAATTTTGGGAGCCTCAGTAGTTCATTTCTGAGCCTGACTTACCAGCCATTTTTGCCTTTTTTCAGTTGTCTTTCAGGAAGTCTCTGAGGTCTTCATTTGATAGTCTCCATGGATTTTTCTTTCCCCTATATTTGGCTTTCAGTTTAAAGGAAGAGGGCATTTATTCAAACCAGTCAACTCTTTGGCAGCCTCAACCATGTTCTTTCCTAAAATGTGTCAGTAAATCCAATCATTTTGCTCAGGGGCAAAAGTGAAAGGAAACAGGAACAAGAGATCGATGTTGAAAAGGCACCAAGATGGCAGGATCTATGTTCTTAATGAAGCCTTTTCCATACTATGGTCTGTGGAACATTAGTCTGAGATGCTCCTGGGGGAATAAAAGAAGATTTACATTGTCAGA
>NW_011490887.1:4228-5309 GCF_000754665.1 Bison bison bison | reverse complement strand
TATATATAGAGGTCTTTATTATAGTAGTGTGTATGTGCCAATCCCAATCTCCCAATTTATCCTTTTCACCCCTCAGATTATAGTAACATAATTGACACGTTGAGTGCTAGGCGCTGCACTATTGTTTGTACATATACTTATACAGCCTTAGTTTTGCATATTTTGTGGTAGGGAAGTGAATAAAATATTCAGTTCACAAAACACATACTTGGTTTTATCCTAAGTCAATGACTAGAATACCTAAATTTTCTTATTTATAACATCTGTATAGATTTACATAAAAAGAAAATAAATGATCAGATTTTGTTAAGCTGCTGGTGGACTAAACACATGCATTTAATTTCACTCCAAGAGTTTTCATCATTTCTTAGGTCCAGTGAAAACTTCTGGTGTAATTCAGACAAGGGAGAAAGTGCTGAATCAAAACAGGGGGAATTGAGTGAATCTATGTGTACTAAAGTCAGAATCCTCCTGCCTTTTCCCTTTACTCAACTTTTTAAAATGTTAGCAGCCAGACCTTTCTTCTACAAACAGGAGATTAGAATCATATTTGCTGGGAAATTTTAGCAGCTTAGGAAGTATGACCCAGGGATACTGACATTAGAAAGTTCATCAGACCTCCTGAAAGATGCCTCTAAACTACAATAAAAGAATAATCTTTTAGAGGTGTAAAGTCCAGACAGATAGACAGAAATAGAGGAAAGACAATAATATTTTGGAAGATAGAAAACAAATAGATTGAGGTGAACTAAATTAGCAAATCTGAGCAAGATAAATTCTGGACTAGCAGTGGCTAAAGCTGAGAGTCAACCTGGTTTACCCTGAAGAATCATCAAAATGATTACAGTTGGAGGCACCATGTACCTCTGGACTGGGCATAAAGTAGAAACTATTAAAAGAGGATTGATGGAAAGCTGTTAAAGAAATAGACTCCAAGATCCCTTCCCTCAACTCCAAACTTCTAGGCTACTTATCCTCCTCTACCTCAGCATAAAACTAGAGATTTATTCTCTAGAGATGGTAAAACTTTGAGTACCTGGACAGTTGTTGTTGTCCAGTTGCTAAGTCATGTCTGATTCTA
>NW_011490887.1:2758-3248 GCF_000754665.1 Bison bison bison | reverse complement strand
TTTAATTCCTCTTACCTTTCTACCATTAGAATGGTATCATCTGCATATCTGAGGTTGTTGATATTTTTCCCAGCAATCTTGATTCCAGCCTGTGATTCATCCAGCCTTGTATTTTGCATGATGTACCTGCATAGAGTTGGACCAAAAAGAAGGCTGAATGTTGAAGAATTGATGCTTTTGAGCTGTGGTGTTGGAAAAGATTTGAGAGTCCCTTGGACTGCAAGGAGATCAAGCCAGTCAATCCTAAAGGAAATCAATCCTGAATATTCATTAGAAGAACTGATGTTGAAACTGAAGCTCCAATACTTTGGCCACCTAATGTAAAGAGATGATTTATTAGAAGAGATCCTGATGCTGGGAAAAATTGAAGGCAGGAGGCAAACGGGATGACAGAGGACAAGATGGTTGGATGGAATCACTGACTCATTGGACATGAGTTTGAGTAAGCTCTGGGAGGTGATGAAAGACAGGGAAGCCTGGCGTGCTGCAG
>NW_011490887.1:1596-2658 GCF_000754665.1 Bison bison bison | reverse complement strand
TTTTCCATGTCCAGTTCTAACTTGCTTCTTGACCTGCACACAAGTTTCTCAGGAGGCAGGAAAGGTGGTCTGGTATTCCCATCTCTTTAAGAATTTTCCACATTTTCATTTTGTTGTGTTCCATACAAAGTCTTTAGCATAGTTAGTGATGCAGAAATAGATGTTTTTCTGGAATCCCTTTGCTTTTTCTATGAGCAAATGGATGTTGGCAATTTGATCTCTGGTTCCTCTGTCTTTTCTAACTCCAGCTTGTACATCTGGATGTTCTCTGTTCATGTACTATTGAAGCCTAACTTGAGGGATTTTGAGCATTACCTTGCTAAAATGTGAAGTGAGTGCAATTGTACAATAGTTTGAACATTCTTTGGTACTGCCTTTCTTAGGGATTGAAATGAAACTGACCTTTTCCAGTCTTGTGGCCATTGCTAAGTTTTCCAAAATTGCTGGCATATTGAGTGCAGCACTTTCAGAGCATCATCCTTTAGGATTTGAAATAGCTCAGCTGGAATTTTGTCACCTCCACTAGTTTTGTTCATACTAATGCTTCCTAAGGCCCACTTGACTTTGCACTCCAGGATATCAGGCTCTAGGTGAGTGACCACACTATCGTGGTTATCTGGGTAATTAAATCCTTTTTTGTATGGTTATTATGTGTATTCTTGCCTCCTCTTCTTAATCTCTTCTGCTTCTGTTAGGTCCTTGCCATTTCTGTCTTTAATTGTGCCCATCTTTGCATGAAATATTCTCTTGGTATCTCTAATTTTCTTGAAGAGATCCTTAGTCTTTCCCATTCTATTGTTTTCATCTATTTCTTTGCACTGATCACTGAGGAAGGCTTTCTTATATTTCTTTGCTACCCTCTGGAACCCTGCATTCAGTTGGGTATATCTTTCCCTTTCACTTCTCTTCTTTTCTCAGATATTTGCAAGGCCTCCTCAGACAACCACTTTGCCTCCTTGAATTTCTTTTTCTTTGAAATGATTTTGGTCACTGACTCCTGTACAGTGTTACAAACCTCTGTCCATAGTTTTTCAGGCAGTCTGTCTACCAGATCTAATCCCT
>NW_011490887.1:0-344 GCF_000754665.1 Bison bison bison | reverse complement strand
ACACCTTCTCCAGCATTTCTTATTTGTAGACTTTTTAATGATAGCCATTCTGACCAATGTGAGGTGGAAACTCATTGTAGTTTTGTTTTGCATTTCTTTAATAATTAGTAATGTTGAGTATCTTTTCATGTGCCTATTGGCCATCTGTATGTTTTCTTTTGAGAAATTTTTGTTTAGTTCTTCTACCTATTTTTCAATTGGGTTGTTTTTTGTTGTTGAGTTGTATGAGCTCTTATATTTTGAAAATTAAGGCCTTGCTGATCCCATTGTTTGCAAATATTTGGAATGGAGTAGAGAAAACTAAAAAAAAAAAATCAAGAAAGATCTTGGACTTTCTAACAGTA
>NW_011490886.1:10097-11072 GCF_000754665.1 Bison bison bison | reverse complement strand
AAAGTGAAAGTGAAGTTGCTCAGTCATGTCTGACTCTTAGCGACTCCATGGACTGCAGCCTACCAGGCTTCTCTGTCCATGAGATTTTCCAGGCAAGAGTATTGGAGTGGGGTGCCATTGCCTTCTCCAAGAGTCATATAGTATGTAGACCTTCTTCCACTCACTAATACACATTTCCATTTCCTTTATGTCTTTTCATGGCTTGATAGCTCATTTCTTTTTAGTGCTGAATAATATATCATTGTCTGAATGCACCACAGGTTTTTATCCATTAGTTATTCAGAACATGTTGGTTGTTTCCAGGTTTTAGAAATTATGAACAAAGCTCCTATAAATATCTGTGTATAGGTTTTTCTTTGTTTTTAATTGGAGGAAAATTATGTTACAATGTTGTGTTGGTTTCTGCTGTACAACATCAATCAGCCATAAGGATACATATATCCTCTCCCTTTTGAACCTCCCTCCCCTCCACCCAGCCATGTCACAGGGTGCCAGACTGGGCTCCCTGTGTTATACAGCAACTTCCTAGCAGTTATCTATTTTACACAAGAGAGTGTATATATGGCAATGCTATTTTTAAAATTCATTCCACCCTTTTCTTCCCACTCCGTGTCCATAAGTCAATCCTCTACATGTGCATATCCATTCAGTTCAGTTCAGCTCAGTTGCCCAGTCGTGTCTGACTCTTTGTGACCCCATGGGCCACAGCCTCCCTGTCCATGACCAACTCCCAGAAATTACTCAAACTCATGTCCATTGAGTTGGTGATGCCATCCAAACATCTCATCATCTGTCGTCCCCCTCTCTTCCCACCTTCAATCTCTCCCAGCACCAGGATCTTTTCAAATGAGTCAGATCTTTGCATCAGGTGGCCAATGTATTGGAGTTTCAGCTTCAACATCAGTCCTTCCAATGAACACTCAGGACTAATTTCCTTTAGGATGGACTGGTTGGATCTCCTTGAAGTCCAAGGGA
>NW_011490886.1:5501-6526 GCF_000754665.1 Bison bison bison | reverse complement strand
GTGAAATGGTTGAAAAAAGTGGCATTTACATGAAATATAGTTTGTGGCAAAGAGCTGGATGCAGAAGGAATACAGAGACACCAAATAGATCTGGAATCTGAGAACTTTATGCTTGGCATTAATGAAGATGTCAGGTGTGAATGTCAAAATAAAAGAATGAATTGCTGTTCCAAATATGCTGGTTAACAACCTGCCAGAAATTGAGCAGAGTTGACTCAGATAAACAAAAACTGATGAATCAGTAGCAGAAATAAACACTACAATAAGAAAGTCTGGGCTGCACAAGTGGCACTTCAGGTACAATGTTAGATATCTGCAGCTGAGGAACATACACTGACATTGGCAAGCAAGTTCCTGGGACTAGTATTGCTAGAGAGACCCCAGCTGGGCCTGAGAACACAAGTAGTATGAACCGTGGATGTGAGCAGGCGGCAGGGAAAGAACCCTCCTGCAGTGGTGTTGTAGAGGGTCCTTTGGGGCATAGCACCGAATATAAGGTTGAGTCTCTTAGGTCAAGAGTATTCATGTCATGAAGAAATACAAGACTAAATAAGGAGTTTTTAATGGGGCTCACATTTCTCATAACTATAAAAATTCCATGAATTTCATGAATTATGCCAATATCACATTTGTCAAATTCATTTACAATAGTCTGAAAACCTGAATCATGCCAAAGGCAGCATAGGGACAAGGTATATTATTTTTTTTATAATCTTGAATTATGCATTTAAGTCAAACTGGGGGCATGGCACATCTTTTTTTCTAGTAAAATTATAAGAAGAACAAGTCATCTGTTTCTTTCCTGACACCACAATAAGAAAGGTTTCTGTTTCCTTAAAGAAATGAAATATGAATGAATCTAAGATCAGTTTAATTTTCAAATATCCTTTACAGAAATATATACAATCTATATTATTACCCAGAGAAGGCAACGGCACCCCACTCCAGTACTTTTGCCTGGAAAATCCCATGGACGGAGGAGCCTTGGTAGGCTGCAGTCCATGGGGTCACACAGAGTCGGACAC
>NW_011490886.1:5042-5401 GCF_000754665.1 Bison bison bison | reverse complement strand
TGCCTAGAGAATTCCATGGACAGAGGAGCCTAGTGGGCTACAGTCCCTGGGGTTGCAAAGAGTCAGACATGACACTTTGCAATCCTACTACTAACATTTTCCAGTCCTACTACTAACACTTTCTACTACTAACACCTACTATTAATCTTACTACTAACACTTTCATTTTCACTTCACAATGTGAAGTGTTAGAGAAATATGAACCCTGAAGTTATACTACCTACGTTCAAATATTTGATCTACAATGTATGTTTTCAAACAAGTCTCTGATTTTTCATCTGTAAAAGTGAGATAATAATAAAACTTACTTTGAATGGTTAAAGTGAATATTAAATAAGATACTCCACATAAAGCCCTTG
>NW_011490886.1:4424-4942 GCF_000754665.1 Bison bison bison | reverse complement strand
ATTACAACCTACTAACCTGTGGCTCTCCCAGGATTACCTGCTGATCTTCAAGTAAGTGACTCAGAGTGCCTTGACCATAAATCTTACATTAATTCCCTAAATTAAGCAACACTATTTCCTCTTCAATATAGGTTTCTGATAATTTAACATCACTGATGTATTAAGAGCTTAGGAAATGGTCACAGAATTGAAGAATATCCAAAGTAGAAGAATATCTGTGACAGAGCTCTAAAACTCAATAAACACAGAGAGGAAGTAGTCTCCTGTGGCAACCACTTGGCTGAATGTGATTAACTAAAATGACAATAAAAAAGTGGTAAGGTAGTTGTACTTAATGTCAAAAAAACACGTAAGAGTACAGAATACAGGCAATAGCATGAGAAATAGTTTACAAGGCCTAAGGAAAACATTTCAGAATAAGTGCAAAAGCTTACAAGCTGACTTAGAATTTGTGAGAGGTCATTGACAAGCTATGTTTGGATACAGACTTGAAAAGGCATCATATCTATAAGGCATAT
>NW_011490886.1:0-316 GCF_000754665.1 Bison bison bison | reverse complement strand
AGGACTGGAAAAGGTCAGTTTTCATTCCAATCCCAAAGAAAGGGAATGCCAAAGAATGTTAAAACTACCACACAATTGCACTCATCTCACACGCTAGTAAAGTAATGCTCAAAATTCTACAAGCCAGGTTTCAGCAATATGTGAACCATGAACTTCCTGATGTTCAAGCTGGTTTTAGAAAAGGCAGAGGAACCAGAGATCAAATTGCCAACATCCACTGGATCATGGAAAAAGCAAGAGAGTTCCAGAAAAGCATCTATTTCTGCTTTATGACTATGCCAAAGCCTTTGACTGTGTGGATCACAATAAACTGTGG
>NW_011490885.1:18181-18939 GCF_000754665.1 Bison bison bison | reverse complement strand
ACTCGGCTAAATTTATAACTTCGAAAATTCTAATTTCCACCTCACTTCCCCCACCCGTTGTCCCACTACCTTCAACCCTGGGGGCTAGGTAAATTATACTGCCTACTAATTGAGCATGCCGCTCCTACTGCTCAGTAATGAGTCAGACGGACTTGGCTAGGTCTGCTCTTCTGGCTTACCCCTCTCATAAACATTCAGAGTGACAAACTTTTTCTTTGGCCTGTGGTCATAAAGAGAAAGCAAAAAAAAAACTCTTAACTTTTCTTTTTTTTCCAACTTAAGACTTCAGTGAAATATTTTCCACCATCCTCAGCAAGACATAATACTTCATGCCATGTAGAAGTTAATGAGAAAAATATGGATGTCTCTGTTCTCTGAGGGACCTGCTGGGCACTGTGCCCCTCTGAGGACCAGTTACTCTCTGTGTCTTTGGGGCTCACTGAGTGGTCTCTGGTCTGAACCTGGTCCCAAGGTGCTGGGGATTAGCCTGTCTCTTTTAGAGGTCTGCTGTTGCATTTACCTTGAACTTGGGCACTCCTCCCTATCGAACCACCCTTAGAACTCCCCGAGGAGCTGTCAAGTGGGTGAATGGTCCACAGCAGGCAGAGCCAAGTGCCAACTAACAAATACTTCAATACGACCAATTTCAGATTTTATTTCATCTCTGGGTCAAAAATATGCTTACCTAAAGAAGAGCATCCAGACTCTTAGCTTGGCACTCAGCTGGTTGCTCACCATCTGGCTGCAACCTGCCTGGT
>NW_011490885.1:14735-15112 GCF_000754665.1 Bison bison bison | reverse complement strand
AAATTCAGAAAGTGTCTTATTGAGTAAAATGCTTCCTAATTTACTGTAAAAGTGTGTTTAGAAAAGCAAATTATCTATGACAGAGCATAGAACTGTCTACTATTATGAAATCCAATGAAGAATAAAAAGTAAACTGAGCCCTCCAGATATGTTTTTATAATAAAGCCAACAACTCTAGACATCGTTGGTTGATCTGTTTGCAGTACATATCAAATGCAATTATGCAAGGGGCCTAATATGTTATCTATCTTCAGAAATCTGTGCTTTCAGGACAACACTTAGTTTGCATTGAGGCTTCGTGTTCTCCTGGGTTACTGAGATTACGTACGTGCATGCTAAATCGCTTCAGTCATGCCCAACTCTTTGCGACCCTATGG
>NW_011490885.1:12648-14635 GCF_000754665.1 Bison bison bison | reverse complement strand
ACCCACTGAACTTATGGATCAAGACAAACAGGAAGAAAGTTCCATAAATCTCTCTTTGGATTGTGTGTGGGGAGTTAGGGATTATCACTGGGAACTTATACTGGAGAGGGAAAGAACTGAAAAGTATTTGGTTTTCACATATTGGTTGGTCATTGCTCAATCTTTGGCCCTAGCCCTCTAAAACTTTCTTCAGGATGCTTGATAAACAACTGTTTGATGTTGGAGAGATAAGGGTGACTTCTGATGACCTCAAAGGAATTGTGGTTAAGCCACACAGGATGGCTAAAAGCTATAATTATTTTAGAGGAAAGTACTTCCCTTCTTTAGGAGTGAAACAAAACAGTGACCTGCCCTGAGAGTGGTCCCTAACATGAGTGAGAAAGTGAACTGGGGAAGGATGAAGCCACCAATAAGGAGGTCTGGGAGCCATTTATGGAAGAGATTTCTATCTGGGGCACAGGTCCCTAATGATAGTGGGTGGGCTCATCAGTGTCTCCCAAAGCCCTAGTTATCCCAAGCCTTGATTTTGTACAGACTGATGAAAGATGATTAAACAAGGGTAATGAACATCCATTCATTCATGAGAACAAACATCCATTCATTCATGAGAACAAACATGCATTCATTAATGAAAACAAACATTCATTCATGAGATACCTACTGTGTGCCAGGCATTGTACTAGGTGCTGGGGATAGAGAAAGGAATAAGACACCATTTTTATCTTTGAAAAGCTCGCATTCTAGTAGGGAGCCTAAGAAACATATCTAGAAGCTGGTGTGGTAAGTACTTGTGTTGGAGGCATACAATAGGAGTAGGCTTTAACATAAATATCTCAAGGAAGGCTTTCTGATAATCAATCGTGATTCTTCAACCCTCCCTTTAGCTATGACTTCTGCCATGTAATGGCAATTGTTCCCTTAGAGTGTATTTCACCATACTTTGACTTTGGACTTGACCATGTGACATAATTTGCCAATGGGATGTTTGCAAATATGACTCAAACAGGAGCTCAAAATGTGCCTGTATGGTTATGCTTGAGCTTTAGACAGCTACTGGAACCAGGAAAAAGATGAGACACACTTGGGTCTCTCTTGAGCCAGCTGGACCTGCAGCTTGAAGAGGCACTTAGACCTTCAGTTGACTGGCACCCCAGCAGAGGGGTAGAGAGAGAAAAGAGGCAGAGTCAGGCATGTGCAACAATGAAACACTCACCCTATGTAAGGCACTGTCTTGGGGGTACTAAGCATGAGAACAATGGGAAGGATGGGACACTAGATTATGTCTGATTGACAACAGTACTAGCTAGAGCTACTGTTACTGGGTGGGTCAATTTTGGTCACCATATTCAACAGGCCCTGTGCTGAAAATTTAACATTGTTTTTTCACTTAAGTCTCATAACAACCCTTCAGTAAATACTATTAACATGCCCATTTTGCAAATGAGGAATCTAAAGCTCGGAGAACTTTGCAACTTGCATGGCAGAGCAGGGATTTTGAACTTGACTCTCAGACTCACAAGTTTCAACTTGTAGCTACAGAAAAGTGAGGAAGAAGGTCCAAGTTGGGACTTCAATCAGGCCAGAATGTGTCTATTGGTCCCCATCAGTCTTACCTTCATCCTTCTATGGGCTGGACCCCACTAAATTCTGGAATCAATGGAGGCTTGGCTTGATGAGGGAAGCCCCCTCACAAGTAGTTTGAGGGACTGGATATAGTATTTTATTTTATTAGTAGACATGCCAGAGGGAGTCATCATGTGTCAGACACTGTGCTAAGCATTGTACATGCATTGACTAAATGAATATCATGCTCTCTGTTAAGTATTAGTCTTCAATATGGGTACAGCTATTATTATACCCATTAGTGCTCTAGCTTTGCCAGATGGGGAGCCCCAGTCATCTTGTTCACTCCGCACATTGTTCTTGAGCCCCTACTCTGTACCTGATCTTACCCTCAGCACAGGGGAGTGTGGAAATGAAATGGATG
>NW_011490885.1:8416-11741 GCF_000754665.1 Bison bison bison | reverse complement strand
TTTCTCAGAGTTCTTCTGAAACAGGGCTCTTGATCACATTAACTGAAAAATGTGCCCTCAGCCCCAGACTGCTGAGTCTAGCTATTTTCATGAAGAATAATTTAATATTCAAATAAGTGGTAATTAAAGAGCAACTCTTCCTCCTCTTCACCATTCCCTCCCTGACCCATGTGGCTGCTAGAAGCAGGCCATGAATCCTCGGATTGTGAGGCTGAGGAGACCAATTTGATTGCCAGCACAGTTAAGCCAGGCAGTAGAGAAGAAAGTACAATACAGCTCACTGGGTCATAATATCTCATAAATCAAATGGATTTTTCCCAGAATCAGATGGTCATGCCACATTCTGGTTTCCAGTTAGATTTATGAGCATGTTCTCTACATGAGATACATACCACAATGGGCTAATTGGCATAGAAAACAAAGAAATGCAGAACACTTAGGAACCAAAATATAAGGAGCCTGTTGACCCCAGTCAGGCTCTCTTCACTGACAAGTTAGTTATTTTGATTCCCATTTGGGGACAGCTCAGGTCACTAATAGCTTCTCAGTGTCCTAATGAAATTGAAGGGAGGGAGAAGGCATCCCTCTTCTGTCCCATTGTTCGAGCTATCTTTCGTGTGATTTGCTTCTTGGAAAGTGATTTGGGCTGGCTCCATAAAAGTCATCCTGGCTCTCACTGGACAGCTTGGGCCAGTAAGGAGAACAGAGTCACTGAAGAGAGAAATTGACCTTTAAGCATCAGCTGAGATGCTCTGGCACAGAGATCTTGGAGGCTAGTCTGGGTCTTCCTTACACTAGGGAGAGCCCACTTCCAGCTTTACAGAAGTGTTATCCCACCTGGGGTAACACCCTCAGCCCCCTGTCAAGCTGAGTCAGTACAAACTCCTATCCTATTTAGAGTTTCAAGGATGTTGTGAAGCCAAAGAAATGTAAAAATGCTTGGAAAGAGGAAAAACTATTAAAGTCAATTGGAGAAAGCAGTTGCTTTTCTGTTTGAGCTTAGTGAGCATAAATCACATGCAATCACCACATAGTTGAGGAACTTCTTTAAAACAAGAAGGCAAAGAAAGAGGCTTCAATACATTTTAGTGATCTATCAGCACTTGCTCAGGGCTTCCCTGCTGGCTCAGCGGGTAAAGAATCCGCCTACAATGCAGGAAACACAGGAGACACAGGTTTGATCCCTGGGTTGGGAAGATGCCCGGGAAGGGGAAATGACAACCCACTCCAGTATTCTTGCCTGGGAAATCCCATGGACAGAGGAGCCTTGTGGGCTATAGTCCATGGGGTCGTAAAAGAGTCGGACATGACTGAACGTGCACAGTACTTCCTCAGGCTTTTATAATCCTGGATGTCTCATTCTGTCTGTTGCATTGTATGCATTTTGCTTTTGTTCTTTCGGCTTCTGTGGAAAAAAAATATGGAAAGCCCGGTTTACCCCCAAGCTGGGAGGCAATTAATAATGCATTTCAAGATTGTGACAAATTCTGGACTTGTGACAAGGCTGCCGTCATTCATATGGCTGTACATTTTGCTAAAGGCTTTTGTAGATTGAGGCTAACCAATTTACTACTCTAGATTTACTACACTCTGGTCAGTGAGGTAACTGCCAGTGCAAACTTTTCACAGAGAGTAAGATCTGAGGCCATTTGGATAGTCTTTGGGGATGTGATTTGCAACACATGATAGTAAATCAACTTAAAAAAAATAAAGGTGACTCAGAGGCAGGGTATTTAAACCCTGGGACAAAGTATACACTCCTTCCCTCCCTTCTCTCTCTATCTTCTAAACGCAGAATTTTTGTTAACTTAAAATGAGGTTGAAATAAACCTCAGACAGCCTTGAAGTAGATTAAAACCACAAAAAGGTCTGTAGCTTAAAGGGATGAGCCAAGGGAGAAAGGGTAGTACCGCCCACCTAGCCTTGGGCATGAGTCATGCATGGGGAGATGGCATAACTGCCTCTGTCTCCAGCTATTTTTAGCACCAGTTGATAGAGCTGCATCCTTCTGCTCCTCTCTTATGGCCCCTGAGTCATTCTTACATGAAGCATCCAGGCTACTGTTCCCAGTGCCCTAAGACTGGCTCTGTCTAGGGGCCTCTCATTGTTAGCGAAACATTTCCTAAAATCTCTTAGAAAGATAGAAAGTTCTCCCATTGGAGTCTATCTTTTATGGATGATTTATGGACCAGAAATAGGCTCATGTGGCCCCGGTATCTTTATCCAAATTAACCACTTGAAACATTCTCTTGTTGTTTGCATATGTAGGGAATAGGCAACATGAAAAATCTGGAAGAGCCCATCTGTTTTCCTCAATCTCTAACTTCTGCATGGCCGCCAAAAGGGCAAGGTCTAACAGGTTTGTAACTTTTACAGAACCCACATGACCCCGACTGAGTTGAACATTTTCCAGAGGCATACAATAGAAAGAACGATATGTTCATCTGGAAGATTAACAGCTTTGTTTAGGCAGTGTTTCTGTGAGAAAGGAGTGTGTTTTCTCCCCTGTATCACTGTGAATTATACACAATAACCATCCTGTCACAGAAAATAAACAAATTCAATGCAGTTGGGCACATATTTTATTTCCTCTTGTAACATAATCTAGAAAATGCAAAACCCTGGAATATAGGGAGGTTGTAGGCAAGTCAAATGAATTTCATAGAATCCATTAGGGAGTCGTGTATACCCTCTCCAACAACAGGATGAAATCTTTTATTAGAACCAGAGTCTATGCTCACTGGCCCCAGAGATATTTGTCTGCCTTGCTGATCCATATCACCCATGTTTACTTTTACTAGATTGGAATGCTTCAGTAAGCCAAGATGTGCCCTTACTTTTCATTGGTTGGTAGTATTCTCTGAACCCTTAGACATGCATTTTTAACTGAGGAAGCAGACACTTTAAAGAGCATCCTTTGGCCCAACTGAAGTTGATGACTTGCTTTCTTATTTGTTTATAATAATCTCAAGAGAATAACTTCTTCCTTACACCTCCCACTGAAAGGAACCTTCCTTGAGCTGTTTTTCTATTGTCCAAGGTCAGACTCTCCCATCCTTGGGAGGATAAAGTGAAAGTGAAAAAGTGAAGTCGCTCAGTCATGTCCTACTCTTAGCGACCCCATGGATTACAGCCCACCAGGCCCTCCCTCCATGGGATTTTCCAGGCAAGAGTACTGGAGTGGGGTGCCATTGCCTTCTCCATTAACAGCGGCAAGGCATATTATATTTACTTGGAGCTGGTATACTTGGTGACAGCCTTAGTGCCCTCGGACACGGCGTGCTTGGCCAGCTCCCCAGGTAGCAGCAAGCACACGCGGTCTGGA
>NW_011490885.1:3003-6226 GCF_000754665.1 Bison bison bison | reverse complement strand
TTGTGGGATTCCTTGAAGATTCTCACAAAAAGCAGAAATAGTATTTTATCACTCTCTTTCTGGACGCTTTCCTTTGTTCCTCTCAAAAGAGAATCAACTATGGGAGTGGCCGCATAGCCATCAGCATCTACCCCTCTTCTCTATAAAAAACATAAAGAAATTCTACTAACTTCCATGAATTAAAAAGAAAACCAAATCAAAGGATTCCCAAATAGGCTGAATTCTATAAGACTCCCGAGTGAGAGAGGGTGGGGGTGAAGGTGGGCAGTTCTAATTTCTTCCATGACCACATTTCTGGGCCCTGGGGGACAGATGACTCTCTAATACTAACCCAAACATCAAACAACCTTTCCCAATGTTCCTCTAAACACAGTCAAGACAGGCTGGAACTTACATAAAAGTTTTATATGATTCTAAGGGAAAACAAAAGGAAATAAACACAGATAGTGGTACAAGATTAACGAGTAGCTTTTTGACACTGGTTTTGTCAGTCAGGGCTTTTAGCCCATACACCCTTTCATGTGCTGTGTTGGGGTTTGTGTATTGAAGCCCAAATTGTCAAGCCCTTGCCTGATCCTTTTATATCTCTGTTGTCATGTGACTGGTGCCATCATGAAGCCCATCCCCCAGGGCCTTGGCTAGCCTGTGAGGCATCTTGGTATGAATTTGACAAAGGTGCCCCATTTGGGCGGGGCTTCCCAGGTGGCGCTAGTGGTAAAGAACCTGCCTGACAATGCAGGAGATGTAAGAGACATGGGTTCAATCCCTGGATCGGGAAGATCCCCTGGAGGAGGGCATGGCAACCCACTACAGTATCGTTGCCTGGAGAATCCCATGGGCAGAGGAATCTGGTGGGCTAAAGTCCATAGAGTCACAAAGAATTGGACAGGACTGAAATGACTTAGCACTCATGCACACCCTGTTTGGGCAGCTGGAAGCTCTGTAGGTTCTTCTCTCGGGGAGCAGAGGGTGGCCTGAATTTCAGCCTCAACTTACTCTCCCAGCCAGGAACTTTTGTTCAGTGAACAACCAGCCCAACTATACTTAGTGGCCCTGCCCATCACCCAGGGCTTTTCATAACTTGATTATACATCTCAAGTTTCCTCTCCCTACCTAAAACCTCATTTTCAGGTCTGGCCTCTGGCTTTTAAATAAATACTTCTCCAGATAACTGCCATTAGGAATGACAAAAGGAATGACACCCCAGTTTTCAATTCCTTATACTTTCTTTATAGCCTACCAATATGTCTTAATTTAATATCATGACTACATCATTTATGTAGTAATAATATGTTTGGAATCATAAAGGAATCAAAAATGCCTGCACTAAGAGGAGTTTTTCAAAACAAGATTAAAGGTCACTGGATAAGAAATAGTTGAACTCAGTGTGGACTTCTAAAGGGCAGTTTTCCTAACACCTTAGCCTTTCAGTTCAACAGCATTAACAGTGAGTCAGTGTGGTATCCCCATGTTGATTTCTATCCAATTCTACAAAAGCACAGAAATATGTTTTTTTGAGCAAAGCAGATAAGCTTTGTGTCTAGAATCAACATGCTGATATTCAGCAAAACACACATCCTGCTGGGTCCTGCTGTACTCAATCTCCACACATTCTAAACAGACTATCTTGCAAAAGCAAAAGATTGTTTCCTTGTAGCAAAGCACATGTCCCTTGAAAAGTTTGCGCCCTGAGTGTGAAATGGCAACCCACTCCAGTATTCTTGCCTGGAGAGTCCCATGCACAGAGAAGCCTGGTGGGCTATCATCCACAGGGTCTCACAAGTTGGACATGACTTAAGCAGCTTAGCATGCACGCACACGTGCACACACACACACACACACACACATGTGGGCCTTGCCTGGGCTTTCCTGGCACTAAGACCCTGAGTGACAAACGAAGTCCCTAATTCCAACTATTTGTAATCAACAACATAGACAAGGAATTTTCCATTTACAGTTCATGCTCTACAATATTTTCTTATAGAAGTAATACTATCGGGATATTCAGCTTCTCAGGTTAGTCTCTATCCTGCACCACCCAAGAAAACCAACACTAATCATGATGTATTTTTTAGTTGGGATCATTTTGGAATATTTTTAGCAGAAAAAGTTTAGCTTGGATATTATTAACACAAACAATGTACATTTAGATGGAAAAAAAGCTTTTTCAAAATGAGTTAGTAAAGAAAAAAAATTTAAATCTGTGGTTTGTTTTGGGATAAAGACTGTCAAAAGGAACACACTTCCAGTCAAAAGATAAATAAGTACCAGGGACGTAATGTACAACATGATAAATATAATGAACATTGCTGTATGCTATATATGCAAGTTGTTGAGAATCATTCTTGAGAGTTCTCTCATCACAAGGGGAAATTTTTTTTAATTTAATTTTGTATCTATAGGAGATGATGGTTGTTCACTAAACTTATCATGGTAATAATTTCATGATGGATATAAATCAAATCATTACTCTATAGACCTTAAACTTATGAAGTACTGTATGTCAATTATATCTCAATAAAATTGGAATTGAAAAAAGAATACATGTTTTGTTTTTAGGGATTTAGAATGCTGGGGATTAGGATAAAAGCACAGTTGGAAGCATTTGAAAAGATAAAGTGGGGATTGGGGGAGTCTTCCAGGTTTCTTTAAGGGTCTTTAGAGGTTAATTTTGATGGTTTTCTGTTTTGTCTTATTTCACTTTCTGTCTCCCTCATGTTGATGTACAACTCATGTGAAGGGACTATATGGAGCTCACAAATGGGAGGAGGGAGGAAAAGTAGAATAGGGATGAGAGAATAAACAGAGAGCATATGTAGTTACAGAGATAAGGCAAAGAGGAACAAAGAAGAGTTGCAGGATCACCCAAGGTGGAATGAATTAAGATGTGCGTGCATGAGTGCATGATTAGTCACTCAGTCATGTCCAACTCTTTGCAACCCCATGGACTGTCGCCTGCCAGGCTTCTCTGTCCATGGAAGCTGTACATAATCTAAAAGATAAAGGAGGTGGTGGCTTAGCACCATAGGTCCTAGTGTCTGTCACTGCAGCTACTAATAGGAACAGTCATTTTCGAAATATTGATTCCTTCTACCCAGGAACATGGAATGTCTCTCCATCTGTTTATGTCATCTTTGATTTCTTTCATTAGTGTCTTATAATTTTCTGTGTACAGTTCTTTTGTCTCCTTAGGTAGTTTATTCCTAGATGTTTAATTCTTTTT
>NW_011490885.1:407-1006 GCF_000754665.1 Bison bison bison | reverse complement strand
CCTCTTGGACTGATCCCTTGATCATTATGTAGTGTCTTTTCTTATCTCTTGTAATCTTCTTTATTTTAAGGTCTATTTTGTCTGATATGAGGATTGCTACTCCAGCTTTCTTTCGCTTCCCATTTGCATGGAATATATTTTCCCATCCTCTCACTTTCAGTCTATATGTGTCTTGAAGTCTGAAGTGGGTTTCTTGTAGACAGCATATGTATGGGACTTGTTTTTGTATCCATTCAGCCAGTCCGTGTCTTTTGGTTGGAGCATTTAATCCAGTTCAGTTCAGTTCAGTTGCTCAGTTGTGTCCGATTCTTTGTGACCCCATGGACTGCAGCACTCCAGGACTCCCTGTCAATCACCAACTCCTAGAGTTTACTCAAACTCATGTCCATTGAGTTGGTGATGCCATCCAACCATCTCATCCTCTGTTGTCACCTTTTCCTCCTACCTTCAATCTTTCCCAGCATCAGAGTCTTTTCAAATTAGTCAGTTCTTCGCATCAAGTGGCCAAAGTATTGGAGCTTCAACATCAGTCCTTCCAATGAATATTCAGGACTGATTTCCTTTAGGATGGACTGGATGGATCTCCTTGCAGTCCAAGA
>NW_011490885.1:0-307 GCF_000754665.1 Bison bison bison | reverse complement strand
ATATGGAAATCCATCTTTCTAATTTCATTTTTACAAGAGCAAAGATGAAAAACATTGATCACTAACCTTATTTATCTGAATAATTCTTAACTCTTTCTATCATTCAAATCTACCTGCAAAGCTGTAACTTTGGGCTGGGGTGAAGTTGGAGGACTGCAAAGAATGGAATGTGCCACAGGCACTAATGGTAGCTCTGAAAAAAATTTTTTTAATTGATCAGAAAATACTTGCTTCGTGTCTGACTCATTGCGACACTATGGACTGTAGCCCGCCAGGCTCCTGTGTCCATGGGATTCTCCAGGCAAGA
>NW_011490884.1:4372-4730 GCF_000754665.1 Bison bison bison | reverse complement strand
TCTCCATCTATTTATGTCATCTTTGATTTATTTCATCAGGGTTTTATAGTTTCCTGTATATAGGTCTTTTGTTTCTTTAGGTAAATTTATTCCTAAGTATTTTATTCTTTTTGTTGCAAGGTGAATGGGATTTTTTCCTTAATTTCTCTTTCTGTTTTTTTCATTGTTAGTGTATAGGAATACAAAGGATTTCTGTATATTAATTTTATATTCTGCAACTTTACTATATTCATTGATTAGCTCTAGTAATTTTCTGGTGGTATATTTAGGGTTTTTTATGTAGAGGATTGTGTCATCTGCAAATAGTGAGAGTTTTAATTCTTCATTTCCATTCTGAAATCCTTTTATTCCTTTTTCT
>NW_011490884.1:0-244 GCF_000754665.1 Bison bison bison | reverse complement strand
AACTAAGATCATGGCCTCTGGTCCCATCACTTCATGGCAAATAGATGGGGAAACAGTGGAAACAGTGACTGACTTTATTTTTCTGGGCTCCAGAATCAGTGCAGATGTAGACTGCAGACATGAAATTAAAAGATGCTTATTCCTTAGAAGGAAAGTTCTGACCAACCTAGACAGCATATTAAAAAGCAGAGACATTACTTTGCCAACAAAGGTCCATCTAGTCAAGGCTATGGTTTTTCCAGTG
>NW_011490883.1:17565-18422 GCF_000754665.1 Bison bison bison | reverse complement strand
GATGTGAGAGTTGGGACATAAAGAAGGCTGAGCACCAAAGAATTGATGCTTTCGAACTGTGATGCTGGAGAAGAGTCTTGAAAGTCTCTTGGACAGCAAGGAGATGAAACCAGCCAATCCTAAAGGAAATCAACCCTGAATATTCACCTGAAGGATTGATGCTGAAGGTGAAGCTCTAATACTTTGGCCACCTGATGCGAAGAGCTGACTCGTTGGAAAAGACCCTGATGTTGGGGAAGACTGAGGGCAGGAGGAGAAGGAGGTGACAGAAGATGAGATGGTTGGAATGGCATCACTAACTCAATGGACATGAGTTTGAGCAAACTCTGGGAGATAGTGAAGGACAGGGAAACTTGGCATGCTGCAGTTCATGGGGTCACAAAGAGTCAGACACGACTTAGCGACTAAACAACAACTCCCTGAGGCTTCAATTTCAGGAGATATTTGTAAGATTAATGGTCATCTTACTTTACTTCTTCACCTCTTCCTGCTCTGTGTTCTATTTTTAAAAAATGGCATCCAGACCCCAATAAGATGGTTATTTTGAGACATTAGTCTTCCATCTTCTGGGTCTGCTGACTTTTCAAATAAAGTCATTATTCCTTACCTCATCTCCTGACTTATTGGCCTGATGTGTGGCAAGCAGAGTGAACTTGAACTCAGCACCACACGGATTGCAATAAACCTTTCTCTGCTGCAAACTCCAATGTTTCAGTTTGTTTGGTCTCACTTTGCATTGGGCACATGAACTTGCATTAACAGTTTGTTTTCCCCACTAAAGTGAAAGTGTTAGTTGCTCAGTCATGTCCAGCTCTTTGCAACCCCATGGACTGTAGATCAAAGAAGAATATATATCA
>NW_011490883.1:13573-14142 GCF_000754665.1 Bison bison bison | reverse complement strand
TTCCTTCTTCATATTTCATATTCTCATCCTCCCTTCTCCTTTCTTCTTTTTTCTATTCCTCCTCCAAAACTTAAACTTATTCTCTAATTTCCTTTTATTACTTAGCTTTCCCCCTATCCTGTTCTCCTCATTCTTTCTGTTTTCTTTCTCCTCTGTTGGTCTCAATCTCTGTATCTGTTCATTTCCCTTTTGCCTATCACTCTTCCCTCTAGCTTCTCTTCCATTTTCTTACTGCCTTTTATCCATCCATATCTCATCATCTTTAAATCTCTCCAACCACCTCATTCCATACATTCTCTCTTCTATTTACACCTACTTCACTCCATTTCCTCTTCAAACTCTTTCATGCACTTTATTACAAGTGTATCTCTCTTCTATTTCTCCACTTATCTCTATCTCTTCAAATTATCCTTCATAGATTATAACTACTCATATTTCTACTCTGTCCAGTCCTCCCCACCTCCTTTTCAACATTTATGTCTAATTTCATGTCTGAAAATTTTCATGAAGTGCAAGAAGAGGTATCCCTCCTTCTTTACAAGGAAAATGTTCACTAAAGTTTCGATACC
>NW_011490883.1:12192-13473 GCF_000754665.1 Bison bison bison | reverse complement strand
TTCTCTGGAAACCTGATATCAGAAAACCCCTATTTCCACTGTATCTTCAATCTTTGACTTTCTAGTAGCCACTTTCAGCTATCTCACAAATATGTGCCAGTCTCTACATTCAAAAAATAACTATTTCCTTTACTCCTGAATATATTAATTATATATGCATCCCTTTCATTTTCAAGCACATTCCCAGAAAGTATTTTCTATGTTTGCTACCTCTATGCCAAGTCCTAAAAACTCATCATTGCACTAATCATTCCACTGAAACACTGTATGTGAAGAACACCAATGTCTTCCATGTTACCAAACCTAATACATACTTTCAATTCTCTATATTACTAGATATCTTTGTAACAGCCAACAATATTGTAGAGATGTAAAGTAATAGTTAGGAGCATAAACTTGCAACCAAAGTATGAAGGATCAACCATTTACTACCTAGGTGATAATGGAAAATGTTCTTAATAGCTCTGTGTCTCAGATTCCTTATTTGTAATGTTGGAATAACAGTAAGTACAATGAGTATAAGAGTCACTGGCACATGGTAAGCACTATATTGATGGCAACTATTGTAGTTATTATGCTATTATTGTGTTATTATTATTGATCACTTCATATTTTTGAAACTCTTTACTCCTTTGATTTATTAGTCAAAATGGATTTTATCAGTATGTAGTACTAATCATAAAATATCAGTGTCCTAA
Source organism: Bison bison bison (assembly GCF_000754665.1). Lineage (NCBI taxonomy): Eukaryota > Metazoa > Chordata > Mammalia > Artiodactyla > Bovidae > Bison > Bison bison. Next base: position 12,775 of record NW_011490883.1, on the reverse strand, counting down.
AAAAACAAAGTCTTATTTCTCATTCATACTATTTATCTATCTCGGGTTGTGGGGAGGGATGTTCTCTTCTGTTATCTTTAATAAGGGACACAGAATAATAGAGCCAAGATCATCTGGCATAATGCTACTCACCATGGCCAGGGGAGAGGAACATAGAAACTCATGTACTGGCTTTTAAAAGTTCCAAACTTTCAAATAGATAAAAGAAAAAGACCTACTGAACAGCACAGGGAATGATATTCAATATCCTGTAACAGCCTATAGTATCAAAGAATCTGAATATATATATATATGAATCACTTTGCTGCACACCTGAAACTAACACATTATAAATCAACTATACTTTTTAAAAAGATAAATGAACTTTAACACCAGTGCTGCAAATTAATTGAACAAAATGATATTTCATTTCAGTTCAGTTCAGTTCAGTCACTCAGTCGGGTCCGACTCTTTGTGACCTCATGAATTGCAGCACACCAGGTCTCCCTGTCCATCACCAACTCCTGGAGTTAATTCAAACTCTTGTCCATTGAGTCAGTGATGCCATCCAGCCATCTCATCCTCTGTCGTCCCCTTCTCCTCC
>NW_011490883.1:11633-11739 GCF_000754665.1 Bison bison bison | reverse complement strand
TGGCCTTCACTAGATGGACCTTTGTTGGCAATGTCTCTGCTTTTGAATATGCTCTCTAGGTTGGTCATAACTTTCCTTCCAAGGAGTAAGTGTCTTTTAATTTTAG
>NW_011490883.1:7128-10942 GCF_000754665.1 Bison bison bison | reverse complement strand
ATGAAAACTGACCTCTTCTAGTGCTGTGGCCACTGCTGAGTTTTCCAAATGTGCTGGAATATTGAGTGCAGCACTTTCACAGCATCATCTTTTAGGATTTGAAATAGCTCAACTGGAATTCTATCACCTCCACTAGCTTTGTTCATAGTGATGCTTTCTAAGGCCCACTTGACTTCACATTCCAGGATGTCTGGCTCTAGGTGAGTGATCACACCATCGTGATTATCTGGGTCGTGAAGATCTTTTTTGTACAGTTCTTCTGTGTATTCTTGCCACCTCTTCTTAATCTCTTCTGCTTCTGTTAGGTCCATACCATTTCTGTCCGGTCCATACCATTTCTGTCCTTTATCGAGCCCATCTTTGCATGAAATGTTCCCTTGGTATCTCTAATTTTCTTGAAGCGATCTCTAGTCTTTTCCATTCTGTTTTTTCCTCTATTTCTTTGCATTGATCGCTGAGGAAGGCTTTCTTATCTCTCTTTGCTATTCTTTGGAACTCTGCATTCAGATGCTTATATCTTTCCTTTTCTCCTTTGCTTTTTGCTTCTCTTCTTTTCACAGCTATTTGTAAGGCCTCCCCAGACAGCCATTTTTTCTTTTTCCATTTCTTTTCCATGGGGATGGTCTTGATCCCTGCCTCCCGTACAATGTCAATGATACTTAATTGTATGAATTAAAAAGTACAATATTCTAGTTCCTGAGTGATCACAGTGTTTCCAAAGTGTATTGATATGGAAGCAGTTATAATAGTTTCCACTAACCACAAAACTTTTGAACAGAGATGAAAATTTTAAAACATACACCTTAAATAAAGTTTCCAATCCTTCCTCAGAAATCACACATGTTATTTCCACTCACATTTGGTTAGCCAAAGCCAGTCATTTGTCCAAGGTTCTATGAAAGTGAAATACTAACACATATCCAGAGGGAAGTGAACTGGAAATAGTGGAAGTAGCAGTATTGACTACCACACTTAACTTTGAAGATACTACACACTAGTAGTTCTACTAACACCTTCCTTTCTTTTTCTTCTTGTTCTCCTTCATAGGTTCTTCTTTCTTCCCTTCTGCTTTAATGATAGTAATGGTACATGATTGAATGCTTGGCATGATTTTCCTCTCACTGAATATACTTTCCTGAAGTGATCACACCCACGTACATGGTTGTACCATCATACTGACAATACCAAAATTTACCTCTCTTGCTTGTGTCTCTCTTCTGGTCTTATGACTTGAATATTCGACTGCTATTAGACTTCTGCAAGGAGATCCAACCAGTCCATTCTGAAGGAGATCAGCCCTGGGATTTCTTTGGAAGGAATGGTGCTAAAGCTGAAACTCCAGTACTTTGGCCAGCTCATGTGAAGTGTTGACTCATTGGAAATGACTCTGATGCTAGGAGGGATTGGGGGCAGGAGGAGAAGGGGACGACAGAGGATGAGATGGCTGGATGGCATCACTGACTTGACGGACACGAGTCTGAGTGAACTCCAGGAGTTGGTGATGGACAGGGAGGCCTGGCGTGCTGTGATTCATGGGGTCACAAAGAGACACGACTGAGCAACTGAACTGAACTGAACTGATTAGACTTCTGCCTGTGGATAATTTACAATCGTCTTAAGCTTATCTTGCCCAAAATTAACCTCACAGATTTATTCTATCTAAACTTTTCCTAAATCTCACGTCATGTCCCCCAGTTTGTAACACCATCATTCACCATTTTCCTCGGGTACCTTCTGCCTTGGCTCCTCCTCTTTGCTCTCATTCTGACATTGGTAGTTGTTACTATTTCCTCAGTGTACCTCCCTTTCTCCATTTTAATCCATTGCTCTGTGTTGGAGTTTCACCACTCCTCATCTAAACTGTTTAAGCTGTCTCCTAACCAGCTTCCCTATTTCCACTCTTGTTCCCTTAAAATGCATCCTTTGCTCAGTAACTAGGGTACCATATATAGCATTAAAAAACCTGACCACCTCATTTTCTTGCTTATAATATACCATTGAATTTCCTCCAACTGCTCAATTGGTTTTCTCTGCCTGGATGTCCCTCCTCTCTTCCCTCCACTTTCCACCTACAATTTTCTTGACTACATTGGCAATAAAACAAAACTGAATGCCAATACTAATAATCCGGAACTTGGGTGTTAGCCTCATCCAGCAACTCTTTGTTCAAGTTGATACCAAAAAAATGAGTTAGATGACCTTTTCTTTCATAATTACTCATAAGTTTATCATTTAATTTTTTTGTGATTATCTACTAGGCATCTCCCTACTGTTTTAAAATCTTATCATCAATGTTTGCATACCCAGAACCTAGTCCAGGGCCACGTATGTATTAGGAGGTCAAACATGTTTGGTGAATAAATAAATGAATTAATGAATACTACTAATCTTCCATCAAAAATTTTGCTCCCTCCACTGTCTCTTGCTCTACTTCTCTATGTCTTCTTTTCTTTCTTCTCATTTACTTCATACTTTTCTCCAAATTTTCCTTTTACTTTTAGGATATTCTAATATCTAGCTTTTAAATTTTATCTTCTCCTTTTTTTAAAACCAAATTTTCTATTCTATTTTGCTCCTCTCATAGTCTCTCTTTTCTTTACCCATTTGTTCTTGAATGATTTATGTGTGTGTGTAGAAAAGATCTGGGAGTACACCAATAAAATAAATATATGTTAATTTTATTGACCTCATCTCCACATTATTCTTCCCACTTCTATCCACTTCCCTTTTCTCCATGATTCTCTCCTCTACTCTCTCAGCTCTTCTTCATTAATTCAACTCTTCTCTTAACAATTCACTTGCTATCTATTTTTCCTTGTCCATCTTCTTGTCTCTCAGAAAAAATAAATAGTAAATTTAAAGTAAAGAAAGAATAGCATATACCATATAGGCAAGCACATTTCATATATTCATCACATGTTTATCAGCCTTGTATTATTTGAGATTCATTGTGTATAATAACAAATGCATAAACTTGAAATACCACAGAGTCTGCACTGAAAGATCATATTTTTCCCATTCAATAAATGTTCACCATGTTACTTAAAATTGATACTCGTTAATGTAGGAGAGAGCTTTAGGAAGTGACAAATGACAGCAGAGCAACTAGAAAAATCAAAAAACAAGAACCAAGGAAGTTTTTCAATGTTGGGGCAAAGAATCTTACTGAACTGGAAAGGTATTTAAAGTTAATCGTTTTGGTACAGGGAGGGAGGAGGGAGAGGGGTTCAGGATGGGGAACACGTGTATACCCGTGGCGGATTCATGTTGATGTATGGCAAAACCAATACAATATTGTAAAGTAATTAACCTCCAATTAAAATAAATAAATTTATATTAAAAATAAAGTTATTCATTTTAAAAGCAAAATTTCCTTACCTAAAAACTCTAATGATAATAATGAGTCACGAAAAATGTAAAAATTGTTATAGTTTTTATACTTTAGGAGTAGAAAAGTATGAAATATATATATTTCCACATACATATATGGAAATATATATATTATAAAAAGATATATTCTCAAGTTGTTTGGAAATTCATTTATTTCTCAGCATTCCCATGCAATGTGGCATGACATATTTGTTGCTATAATTTTGCATTTATATATATCTTACATTGTAAGTTTCAGAAAATAGCTAACATCTCACTTGATTCTCATCATTCTGCACCATACAGATAGACTATTGCTGCAGTTAAACCTAGATGCTATTCTGTCACCATGTTCATGCCTGTGTATGTGGTTGTGAGTCTGTATTTAAGTACCCTTGACTTTGTATAGGGATTCCCTGGTGGCTCAGATGGTAAAGAATCTGCC
>NW_011490883.1:3411-6008 GCF_000754665.1 Bison bison bison | reverse complement strand
TTCAAATTATAGTTTTGTCCAGGTATGTGCCCAGGAGTGGGATTGCTGGGTCATATGGTAGCTCTATGTTCAGTTTTTTAAGGAACCTCCATACAGCTCTCCATAGTAGCTGTCCTATATACATACCCACCAACAGTGTAGGAGGGTTCTCTTTCCTCCACACCCTTTACAGAACTTATTAATTTATAGGCTTTTTAATGATAGCCATTCTGATCAGTATGAGATGATACCTCATTGTGGTTTTGATTTGCATTTCTCTGATAATTAGTGAGTGATGATGAGCAGTTTTTCATGTGCTTGTTAGCCAACTCTGTATTTATATGTGTATATATAATATTAGGTCTGTAAGTACACACGCCTGTAGCTATGTTAGGAAATGTATGCCTCTATGTGCATTTCTAATTTGTAAGTTTGCTTTCAACCCTGTTCCTACCCCCATGATACTTTAAATGAGCCAGGGCACTCTCTGACCTCATTGTGTAGAGGAGGGTTCCATTGTCCACCAGTCTGAGCAGCTTGTTAGGTGTGGTCATGTTATGGGCCACTGATTTCTTGCCATTGTGGAAGAAGGTGTCAGGGGTCCAGATCTTACTAGCCAGGAGATTATTCAGTGGAAGGATCTTCATGGGTCCATCAAATTTCAGTCTTTCATCATGCCATGTCTGTCGAAAAAATACATCAATGGTGTACTCCTAAGGACAAAAAGAGAGAACAACATTTCAGCAGAATTCTGGTGAGGATCCACAGTGCCCTTAGCAAATATTAATTACTTTGCAGTATTTCCTCTGATGCAGAGAAGCAGCAATCTATTGACAGTAGTTACTGGCAAGTAGGGCAAATGACTATGATTGAGAAATAATGTCATGGTAATCAATAAGTACATAAATAATATGTCCGAGAAGATTTCACTTAGGAAGATCACTGCCAATGCTGCCCTGCACATCATACAATCTGAACACAAGACTTTGCCTTATGAAAAGGCAAGAGCTCCCTTCTCTATGCAGTGGTATCTCTAATAAGTGCAAACTCCTAACCTTGTCTCTTCTACTAAATGATCCCATATGAACATCAAAAGCCAATATAACAACTGCCATACAACTAAAACCTTAAATTTTAAAACACATTTCATTTGATTCTCAAACTAACAGTGTATCTAATGAGTTAATATCTTATGTTCAATAAGTCAAGCATCTTTACAGATAAGGAAAAACAAACACACAAATAGAAAAATGGGTAAATGACATGAACAGAAAAATTCATGAAACAGATAGAAATTGTTAATAAACATGGAGAAAATTTTCAAAATTGCCATTCATCTAAATACAAACTCAAAGAACAATAAACATTACTGATGTTGGTAACAGCAGACTAAATCATTTGGATATATCTTCTTGTAGTTATTAATCATAAAATTTGAACCAAAACATAGATAGATAGACAATTTGAAATCAATGGGAAATGACTGAAAGCAGACAGAAACTTGAAGAAAGTTTACTCTTGAAAGATAGCAACAGCAACGGGTTAAAATTGGGTTTGTGGCTTTCTTTTCTAAAGGTGATCTCCCAAACCTAGAATTTCTATGTCCAATATCACAGCCTTAATGGCTCAAAGTGGATAATCATCTGGAATCTTAGGGGGTAGGAATTCTGGAAGCAAGAGAGTCACTGAGGGGATGGGAACTCAAACCCCAGTATATACTTTGCCCCAAACCCTGGCTGACCACTACATACAAATGAAAACTCTGGGGCTCCGGGAAAAAGGCAGACAGAAACAATAAGGGAATCCTCCAGTAAATGAAAGATGACAAATCTGTGGTGGGTGATGTTTGTGTATTTGGCAGAAATCAGAAAAATTATTGGCTTAATATACCTCAGAAGAAAGAGCTCAAAGTTGACCAAAGAACTGAAAATTCAGGGGGAAGCCTTGAGAAAAAAACAAAACCATTCAAAGGGTAAGTCTGAAATTCTGAGTACAAACTCTGCCCAAATCTTTGACTGGTCACTAAACTACACAAGGGATAGGGGACACATCTAGGTAGTCAGGTAAAACAAGGCAGTCAGCAGCTGCTTAAAATATGTCGTTGTTGTTGAGTCACTAAGTCGTATTCAACTCTTTGCGACTTCTTGGACTGTAGCCTGCCAGGTTCTTCTGTCCATGGTATTTTCCAGGCAAGAATACTGAAGTGGGCTGCCATTTCCTTCTCCAGGGGATCTTCTCAACCCAGGGATCAAACCTACATCTCCTGCATTATATCAGGATTCTTTAACACTGAGCCACTAGGGAAGCCCCCTCAGTGGCTTCTAATTATATTTGGAATAAATACCAATACCTTTTCCTTACCTAGAAAGTACTTCATAAACTGGCCCTTATTTTCTCTAAGCTCTTCTCCAACCACTGTACCTCCATAAATTAGCCAGTCTGGCTTTTCTCCTTCTCTAGAATGCTAAGAGGAGAAGGAAATAGCAACCCACTCCAGTGTTCTTGCCTAGAGAATCCTATGGACAGTGGAGCCTGGTGGGCTGCCATCTATGGGGTCGCACAGAATCGGACACGACTGAAGTGACTTAGCATGCATGCATGCATTGGAGAAGAAAATG
>NW_011490883.1:2853-3311 GCF_000754665.1 Bison bison bison | reverse complement strand
TTCTCTAGGCCAGAATACTGGAGTGGGTAGCCTTTCCCTTCCCCAGGGGATCTTCCCAACCCAGGGATTAAACCCAGGTCTCTTGCATTGCAGGTGGATTCTTTACCAGCTAAGGCACAAGGGAAGCCCCTCAGCATAAGGGTGAATTAAATAAAATGAACTAGACAAAACCAATCCACAGCATGAAAATGAAGAAAGGAAACTTATCCAAGCATGAATTATGAAATAGAGAAGGGGTAAGGGGAAGCATTTCTACTGAGATTTAGCAACTTCAAATTTAATCTGAGCTAAATATTTAAATGTACACCTGGTTTGGGTCTTACAAACTGAGAAATTAACATAAAAATAGGTCTCAGGATGAGGATACCCCTAGACTGACTTACAAAAGCAAATACTCTAGAGGGGCATAGCCATAAATAAATGCTTGCTGAAAAAATATATGTAATTCACAACAATAA
>NW_011490883.1:0-602 GCF_000754665.1 Bison bison bison | reverse complement strand
ATGGTGTGATCACTCACCTAGAGCCAGACATCCTGGAATGTGAAGTCAAGTGGGCCTTAGAAAGCATCACTACGAACAAAGCTAGTAGAGGTGATGGAATTCTAGTTGAGCTATACCAAATCCTGAAAGATAATGCTGTGAAAGTGCTGCACTCACTATGCCAGCAAATTTGGAAAACTCAGGAGTGGCCACAGGACTGGAAAAGGTCAGTTTTCATCCCAATGGCAAAAAAAGGCACTGCCAAAGAATGCTCAAACTACCACACAATTGCACTCATCTCACACGCTAGTAAAGTAGTGCTCAAAATTCTCCAAGCCAGGCTTCAGCAATACGTGAACTGTGAACTTCCTGATGTTCAAGCTGGTTTTAAAAAAGGCAGAGGAACCAGAGATCAAATTGCCAACATCCACCAGATCATGGAAAAAGCAAGACAGTTCCAGAAAAACATCTATTTCTGCTTTATTGACTATGTCAAAGCCTTTGACTGTGTGGATCACAATAAACTGTGGAAAATTCTAGAAAGAGATGGGAATACCAGACCACCTGATCTGCCTCTGAGAAATTTGTATGCAGGTCAGGAAGCAACAGTTAGAACTGGACAT
>NW_011490882.1:19934-20678 GCF_000754665.1 Bison bison bison | reverse complement strand
CCTTGAAATGGCAGCATTACAGCTTTAATGAGAGCCCATTGGGGCCAAAAATCAATTGGGATATCTTCTCCTTGCCTGGTGGCTCATTCAATATTTTCTTTGAACCGGGGCCAAATTTTTAAATCAAAACTGCCTTTATCAGGGAACTAAGGATTACATTTAACCAGTATTTGAAAGTAAGCCTCTATCCATTGGCACAAAAACAAAAGTCCCTGAGCTTTAAACAAATGGCAAAATAAAGTAGAGAAATGATGGGGCTTTCCAGCTGCATAACCCATGTCTTAATACTTACCAATCTAAATACGTCCTGATCTCAATAGGTCCTTAGTCCCTCCGACCGAAATGCCATGTACACCAGTGTCCCTGTTCTGGGGCGCCACTTGTTGGGGTCCTTTAATGGACCAGGACCTGGCGGTCCGGAGGTGATGATAAGAAAATGAAAGAGAGAAAGAGGCTAATACTCCCTGGTTTATGCAGAAAACCAATAAAGTCCTTGACAAAGGTCTTGCATCTCTCATGAAGGCACTGGGTGCCCTCTCGAGGCGGGGGGTGATGAAGGCATAGGGCACCTTCTCAAGAGAGTCTTAGAAGCCCAGGCAGGCGAGTGAGCAAGACGGGTCTCTGTGCTCCAAGGAATCAGCTGAAGAGAGAGAAAGAAAGAAAGACAGACAGACATGGGGGCCCAAGCTCTGATGGAGCAAAGGTGCTTTAATGAGTTTTCTGTGAGTATATATAGGCTGCAGT
>NW_011490882.1:19021-19834 GCF_000754665.1 Bison bison bison | reverse complement strand
AGATCAGAAAACCAAACGTACAGTAACCATTACCAAGGGAACAAGGGATGATGATGGTCACAAGGTCAGGAGACAATCCATATCTCAAGAAAGGGGATCAAGACTAAGCAGTTTTGTCCTAAAGAGAATGTTTACTAAAGGAGATTCAAGCCTGTCTCACACAATGACCCCAGTTCCTGGGAGCAGCTTGCTGTTCCGCTTAAAAAAGAAACAAAGGACTTGTGAGAAACAGCACGTAGGAATCCTCCTGTTAAACATTCCCTGACACACAACAATAGTAGGAGACTTTAATACCCCACTCACAGCTATGGATAGATCAACTAAATATAAAATTAACAAGGAAACACAAACTTTAAATTATACAATGGACCAGTTAGACTTAATTGATATCTATAGGACATTTCACCCCAAAATAATGAATTTCACTTTTTCTCAAGTGCACACGGAACTTTCTCCAAGACAGATCACATCTTGGGCCATAAATCTAGCCTTGGTAAATTCAAAAATTTGAAATCATTCCAAGCATCTTTTCTGATCACAGTGCAGTAAGATTAGATGTCAATTACACGGACAAAAAACTATTAAAAATCCCAACATATGGAGGCTAAATATCATGCTTCTGAATAACCAACAAATCACAGAATAAATCAAAAAAGAAATCAAAGTATGCATAGAGACAAATGAAAATGAAAACACAACAACCCAAAACCTATGGGACACTGTAAAAGCAGTGGTAAGGGGAAGGTTCATAGCAATACAGGCTTACCTCAAGAAACAAGAAAAAAGTCAAATAAATAACCTAACTTTACACCT
>NW_011490882.1:17450-18626 GCF_000754665.1 Bison bison bison | reverse complement strand
GTTTTTATCTCCACATGTAAAGCATCCTTCATTTCCCTTTTTAAAGGTAGTAGCCATTGTTTCAGCTAGCATTTGCATCTTTTGAGTTTCTGATCCTAGATTGTGATAAGCCTTAAAATAATCAATAATAGTTCCAGTCTTACGAATTGCAGCGATAGCTCTTTGACATTCCTGATTTGCATTCTCATAAGCAAGTAATTTCTCTAGCTGTTTCTTGGTTTCTTCTCTGATTATAGTATGTGAAATAGCAGTTTCTAATCTAGCTAAAAAATTAGTATAACTTTCATTAGGTCCTTGTAATATTTTAGTGTAACTACCTGTAGGCTCTCCTTGAGGAGTAATTCGATCCCAAGATTTAAGGGCCACTGTTTTTAATTGTTCATGCAACAAAGGAGGGCATTGCATTTGAGCTTCTATGGTATCAAATTGTCCAGAGCCAGTTAACATTTCATAAGTAATTTGGTTTTGGGGAGTGCCAGCTCGAGCATTCTTGTTAGCATGATCTCTGGCTATATCATGAAACCATATTGTCCATTGAAGATATTCTCCCGATTTAAGGAGAGATTTTATTAGAGTTCACCAATCATAGGGAATAAAGTTTCCAATAGAAGATGCCACAACATTTAGAAGGTCTCTAGTAAAAGGCGAATGTGGCCATACATAGTTACAGACTTTTTCATTTGTTGCATGTGCAAAAGATTAATACCATCATATTGAGGTATCATGTGCCCTTGAGTGCCAGAATTTCTTAAAACTGGAAAGATGGAAAAACCATCAGAGTCAGAAACTTGTGATTGCAAAGCCAGTAATTCAGAGAGTCTGTGCTGCGGAGGAGAGTGAATAAGTGCTGATTTTTTGCAAATATGAGTCTGTATCAAAGACTAATCATCATTGTCCGTAAGAGCATTACCAGTTTTAGTGTCACAAAACACCTGAGGAGAGTCGTTGTCAGAATCATTAAGTTCTAACAAAGGAGAGACTTCTGGATTCATGCCTGTTGTCAGAGGAGGAGCAATTGGAGCAGCAGGGTCAGGGCTAGTAGGAAAATTTTGAAATATTTTATGTTGTTCTAATTGGGCCTTTTGTAAAGTTTCATCATCTAATTCATATTCATGCAATAAGTGATCGGTCTGTTGTCGAATATCATGAGAGCTAAAATTATCTTGGAATGGCAAC
>NW_011490882.1:13824-16154 GCF_000754665.1 Bison bison bison | reverse complement strand
GTTCTAATGAGGTGGATGAAACTGGAGCCTATTATACAGAGTGAAGTAAGTCAGAATGAAAAACACCAATACAGTATACTAAAACATATATATGGAATTTAGAAAGATGGTAATAATGACCCTATGTGCGAGGCAGCAAAAGAGACACTGATGTATAGAACAGTCTTTTGGACTCTGTGGGAGAAAGCAAGGGTGAGATGATTTGAGTGAGTAGCATTGAAAGATGTATGTTATCATATGTAAAACAGATCACCAGCCCAGGTTCAATGCATGAGACAAGATCCTTAGGGCTGGTGCACTGGGATGACCCTGAAGGATGGTATGGGGAGGGAGGTGGGAGGGGGGTTCAGGATGGTGAACACATGTACACTCATGGCTGATTCATGTCAATGTATGGCAAAACCCACTACAATATTGTAAAGTATTTAGCCTCCAATTAAAATAAATAAATTAAAATAAAATTAAAATTAAAAAATATAAAATGTCTGTCAAAGAAATACAGAGAGTTCTATAATTCATGGTGGAAAATTGTCTTGGTATATGTGTGAGAAATACAAAAAATTCCATACTTCATGAAGAAAGAGTGGTGCCCATAGTTTCATTTTTGAAATAGAGATAACTCCAATACCTTATTTGTTCTCCATATCTTAAGAAAAAGAAGGCCAAGATTTTCATGTGTAATATATAGAGAATTCCATATTTAAGGTAAGAAAATCACCACTCAGATTTTCATATATGAAATGTAGAGAATTCCATATTTGATGTAAGAAAATCTGCCTACAGATTCTCTTAAGGTGAAATACAAAAGTTCATTATTTCATGAAGTAAAATCAGCATCAAGATTTTCATATGTAAAATGTAGAGAAATCCATTTTAAATTGAGTAGGATTATCATCCTGATTTTCACATGTGAAATATACACAATTCCACATTTTATGTTGTAAAATTGGTGTGCATATTTTGATATCTGAAATATACAGAATTCCAGATTGCATGTGAGGAAATTGGGACACAGTTTTTCATATATGATATATATAATGGTCAATACTTCCTATAGGAAAATTGAACACAGAATTTCACATGTGATACATAGAGTATTTCCTAATTCATGTAGAAACTGGGTGGCCATATTTCCAATGTGATTTATATTGAAATTCATATTTCTTGTGGGAAAATTGGTACCCATATTTCCAGATAAGAAATATAGAGTTCCATATTTTTGTAACACTATGTGGCCTGAGATTTCCTTACATGAAACTTGAAGAATTTCATATGTCATATATGAAAATCTGTTTATAGATTTCTATATGTGAAATGAGATTCCATATTTCATATAGAAAAGTCTGTTCCAAGATTTCTATAACATGCAATATAGCAAATTACATGTTTATGTCAGAAAATCTTAATATTTTCATATATGCAATATACAGAATCCCACATATCAATATAGCAGAAAAATATTTTCTTAGTTATCATCTCTGAAATATATATAATTCTATATTTCATTTAGGAAAACTCTCATGTGATGTCCACATGCAAAACATATAAAATACAATATTTCACATTTGAAAATCTATGCTTCAAAACCCATGTTAATAATTTCATATGTGAAGTATACAGAATTTAATATTAATGTAGGAAAGTGAGTGTCCATATATTCAAATGCTAAACACAGTCAATTCCATATACTGTGCAGGAAAATGTGCAACTAATATTCATAATTGCAATATAAAGATTACAATATTTCATTCAGGAAAATTTTTTTCCCAATTTTCATGTATGGAATATAGTGAATTCCATATTTATGCAGGAAAATCTATGCCTAGATTTTCATTTCTGAATTAGAGAGAATTACATATTTAATGTAGAACAAAGGGCAACCATATTTTCATTTGTGAAATATAGAGTATTCTATATTTCAATCAAGGAAATCTGTGCTCAGATTTTCTTATATGAAATATAAAGAGGACCAAAGGTCATGTAAGATAATCTCTATCTAGATCTTCATTTGTGAAATGTACAGATTCAGTAGCTCAGGAATGAAAATTTGCTTTCATAGTGTCATATGAGAACTGTAGAGAATTACATATCTCTTGTCAGAAAATTTAATTGAGTAATTCATTTATGAAATAGAAACTTCCATACTTCAAGTTGGAAAATGTATGCTCAAATTCCCTTTTGTGTATAGTACAGAATTCTATATTCATTCAGGAAAATATATGCACCTATATCCACATGTGAAACTTGCAATATTCTATATATCATGAACAAAAATGTACAGCCAGATTTTCAAAAATGAAATACAGATTTCCTCCTTTTTCATGTAGAAA
>NW_011490882.1:13097-13724 GCF_000754665.1 Bison bison bison | reverse complement strand
TAATACTCAAAAAATATACAAGCAACTCCTGCAGCTCAATTCCAGAAAAATAAATGACCCAAGCAAAAAATGGGCCAAAGAACTAAATAGACATTTCTCCAAAGAAGACATACAGATGGCTAACAAACACATGAAAAAATGCTCAACATCACTCATTCTCAGAGAAATGCAAATCAAAACCACAATGAGGTACCATTTCACACCAGTCAGAATGGCTGCGATCTGAAAGTCTACAAGTAATAAATGCTGGAGAGGGTGTGGAGAAATGGGAACCCTCTTACACTGTTGGTGGGAATGCAAACTAGTACAGCCACTATGGAGAACAGTGTAAAGATTCCTTAAAAAATGGAAATACAACTGCCTTATGACCCAGCAATCCCACTTCTGGGCATACACTGAGAAAACCAGAATTGAAAGAGACACATGTACTCCAATGTTCATTGCAGCACTGTTTATAGTAGCCAGGATATGGAAGCAACCTCGATGTCCATCAGCATACGAATGGATAAGAAAGCTGTGGTACATATACACAATGGAATATTACTCAGCCATTAAAAAGAATACATTTGAATCAGTTCTAATGAGGTGGATGAAACTGGAGCCTATTATACAGAGTGAAGTAAGTCC
>NW_011490882.1:10166-11035 GCF_000754665.1 Bison bison bison | reverse complement strand
AAGGGTTTAATAAAGTCCTTGAGAGTTGCCCAAGCAGAGTGAAAACATAGATTCTAGGGCACTGTTGTAGCCACACTGAGTGAGAGCCACTGAGTGCAGAGCATGGAATCTGCATTTAATTTTTTTTTATTTTTTAGATTCCTCAGTTCTGATCGACATGGACAAGTTGTATAGGCACTAAGAAGAACAGTCTTATTTTGCCTACTGCCAGGCTCTGTCTCCATTGGAAGCATGTGTAGGTGACAGGGTTTTCCTGCCTTCTCTGATGCACAAACCCAATACCTCTCATCTAGGAGACTCACTGACATGCTGTCTGCTGTTCTGAAGAGACTCTAAGACCATCATTTCTACAAAACATCCTGATTCCAGTCTTGTTAAGCCTCTATCTGAAAGATTTCTGAAGAAATCATATTTCTATTTAGTGTGCATTTCCATTATGTAAGATCAATTTGTGGTATGTGGTAGCTGTTATTCTACATATTTTGCCATAGCCATTGGGTCTTACTCTTGACTTAATACAGAACACACTGAGTTTTCCACAATGCCTCCAAACTGGTGGCTCCCTGACTGCTGGGCGACACTGAGCAAGTTACATAGCATCTCTGTGCCTCATTCCTCCATTAACCACATGGAAACACTAGCTTGGAGTAAATTTGACTACTTCATGGGGCAGTATAGAACACTGACCATGTTAAGACATGGGAAACTATCAGGAGAGTATGTGCCATATGGTATGTTCCCAGTCAATTCTAGCTGTTTTCATTACTGTTGTTAATATTATTGCTGTGGAGAACAGTGTGGAAATTCCTTAAAAAACTGGAAATAGAACTGCCTTATGATCCAGCAATCCCACTGCTGGGCATACACAC
>NW_011490882.1:8963-10066 GCF_000754665.1 Bison bison bison | reverse complement strand
CGTCTCTGACTCTGTGCGACCCCATAGACGGCAGCTCACCAGGCTCCCCCGTCCCTGGGATTCTCCAAGCAAGAATACTGGAGTGGGTTGCCATTTCCTTCTCCATTGCATGAAAGTGAAAAGTGAAAGTGAAGTCGTTCAGTCATGTCCGACTCTTTGTGACCCCATGGACTGTTGCCTACCAGGCTCTGCAGTTCATGGGATTTTCCAGATAAGAATACTGGAGTGGGGTGCCATTGCCTTCTCTGGTTCCCCTGGATAGTGCTCCCTGGATTGTTTCCCTGGATAGTGTTCCAGGGATACAATTTCAGGACCACCTTTGACTCACCTCATGGACCTTGCAGTATCACTTCAGCCCTTCAGGGCCTCAAGAACGTAGTGTATAAGGCATGCAGGAGGGTTTTGGTTTGTTTGTTTTTTAGCATAATGAGTATTCACCTCTTCGTATGGGGATATTGTGAAGTCTAAATGAAATATTGAGGTTTCATCATGTAATTGTGTGAAAAAGTTTAGTGAATATTCTCTATGAAGTTAGAAGTCTAATGACCTCTTCATATGATTTGTATAATGATGGGATAGAACACAAGTATTGTTCATTTGCTCAGTCATGTCCAACTCTTTGCAAACCCATGGACTGTAGCATGCCAGGATTCCCTGTCCTTCACCTCTCCCAGATCTTGCTCAAACTCATGTCCATTGTGCCGGGAGCCGGCATATTGCATATTGAGTGCATATTGCATATTGAGTGCAGCACTTTCCACAGCATCATCTTTCAGGATCTGGAATAGCTCAACTGGAATTCTATCACTGCTGGTAGCCAGCGTGAGGAGCTCCGCCCATGACAAAGGTCATGAGGAAGGAGGCTCCGCACACGTAAAGGCGGGATCGAGCTTCAGGAGTCCCCCTGGAAATTCTCGAGCATTTACACCCAAAACCAGAGTCTGCCTACTTTCTGCTTTGTGCTTTCACCTACACCTCTGACTTTACGGGGGGCTGTCCCCCACTACCTCTCTGAAAAAAAGAGTTAGCTTACAGCTCCAGTTAATAATTCCTGGGTGTGACAGTGTTTAACCTACAAACTCCTTTGGAAATCCTCTAGCCTG
>NW_011490882.1:4989-5471 GCF_000754665.1 Bison bison bison | reverse complement strand
TCCATCCTAAAGGAGATCAGTCCTGAGTGTTCATTGAAAGAACTGATGTTGAAGCTGAAACTCCAATACATTGTCCACCTGATGCTAAGAGCTGACTCATTTGAAAAGACCCTGATGCTGGGAAAGATTGAGGGTGGGAGAAGAGGGGGACGACAGAGGATAAAATGGTTGGATGACATCACTGACTCAATGGACATGAGTTTGGGTAAACTCCAGAGTTGGTGATTGACAGGGAGGTCTGCTGTGCTGCGGTTCATGTGGTCACAAAGAGTCGATCACGACTGAGTAACTGAACTGAAACTGATATTAACCTTTTTTGTCATGAAATCTGATTCTTTTCATATGTTCATGTGGATTAGACACCATCCAGATTGTTTCCTTACCTAATACAGCTTTGCTCCCAACTACCTCCTTTGTGCTGTTGCTGGCAGATATCTTACATATTATATGTTATTGCTCCAGCAATAATTTACATGATACTG
>NW_011490882.1:4458-4889 GCF_000754665.1 Bison bison bison | reverse complement strand
AAGAGTCTTCTCCAACACCACAGTTTAAAAGCATCAATTCTTCAGTGCTCAGCCTTCTTCACAGTCCAACTCTCACATCAATACATGACCACAGGAAAAACTGTAGCCTTGACCAGACGGATCTTTGTTTGCAAAATAATGTCTCTGCTTTTGAATATGCTATCTAGGTTGGTCATACCTTTCCTTCCAAGGAGTAAGCGTCTTAATTTCATGGCTGCAGTCACCATCTGCAGTGATGTGGAGCCCCCAAAAATAAAGTCTGACACTGTTTCCACTGTTTCCCCTGTTTCCCCATCTATTCCCCATGAAGGGATGGGACCCAATGCCATGATCTTCGTTTTCTGAATGTTGAGCTTTAAGCCAACTTTTTCACTCTCCACTTTCACTTTCATCAACAGGCTTTTGAGTTACCTCTTCACTTTCTGCCATAA
>NW_011490882.1:0-325 GCF_000754665.1 Bison bison bison | reverse complement strand
ATTCAAAGGAACAAGTGTTTCTTGTCACATGCATGCAGAAAGGCAGTCCATCAACCTGTCTCTCAGAGAAACAGCCTCCTTTAGACCCTGCAACCCTCCTGCTGTAGCTCCTGAATCCCTCCAGGGAGTGGGTAGAAGCCTTTGTGACCCAGTGTTTCTAACACTTCTCTTTCCTGTGAAGGCATCTCTGGTGTCCCAGAAGTTGCCTAGCACTTGTTGCGTGCAGTCTCCCTGCAGACCTGTCAGTTGGCTAGGAAAGTCTGTAGTTAAGAAAACAGTGCTGAGCCTGAGGTGTGGATCTGGAAACCATCACTGTGTGCTGCCT
>NW_011490881.1:11868-13826 GCF_000754665.1 Bison bison bison | reverse complement strand
TTCTAAAGGAGATCAGCCCTGGGTGTACTTTGGAAGGAATGATGCTAAAGCTGAAACCCAGTACTTTGGCCACCTCATGAGAAGAGTTGACTCATTGGAAAAGACTCTGATGCTGGGAGAGATTGGGGGCAGGAGGAGAAGGGGACGACAGAGGATGAGATGACTGGATGGCATCACCAACTCGATGGACATGAGTTTGAGTGAACTCCGGGAGTTGGTGATGGACAGGGAGGCCTGGCCCACTGCGATTCATGTGGTCGCAGAGAGTTGGACATGACTGATCGACTGAACTGAACTGAACGGAATTTTATTACCTACGTGACTGATAGTAGGTAAATAACACACAAGTATGTGTTAGGAATGTGATTAATTTCTAAATTGTTTTGTGTTAATTGCACATGACCTGAATTATGATGATTATCACTGTAAGTAATTTAATCTAAGGTTTTTATTTGTGGTCATTCGAATTCTTTGAGTAAAAGACTAATCTGAATGCCAGATCAGTTGAGAAACAAAACTGACACCTGAAAATGCACAAGGAAACAAATGACCAGAAATATTAAAAAATCTTTGCTAGTGATTCTACTGAGTAGAGAAAGCATACAGCATTCATTTATTCTATTCAGTCAGGGAATAATCTCATAAACTCATAAGTAATTAGAAATGTAAAATTTGGGTTGAACAATTCAGTTATGACAAATGTTCCACAGCAAGAATTGTGTTAAATTTTTAGTTATTTTACATTTAAAGGCAGAGGTGAAATTTCTTGATAAGGGGAGTGGTACGTAGGTGTTGTAATGTGATTTAATAAGTCATTGGAATGCACTGTGCAGTCATGAAAAATTTACATTAAGGACTACTTTATATAAAAATATTGGTGGTAAATTCTATAACAAAGTAGACAATATATCTTTTGCCAAAATATAAGGTCATAGAGTAAAAATGATGTTATCACAATTGACTAAATGTTAAGACTGTGGCTTCTGCAGCTCCTTGGTTTGTGGTGTCATACCTCCAATCTCTGCCTCTCAGTCTCTCTTCACATGACCTTCTTCCCTGTGTATGTGAAATCTCTCCATTCTCTTATAAGGACAATGGTCTTTGATTTCATCTCAGTATCCTTAACTGAATAAAATCTGCAAAGACTTAATAGTTAAATTAGTTTTCACTCACCAGGTAATTTTCCAGGTGGTGCTAATGGTAAAAAAGCCACTTGCCAATGAAAGAGACATAAGAGACACAGATTCAATCTCTGGGTTGGGAAGATTCCTTGGAAGATAGCACGGCAACCCACTCCAGTATTTTTGCCTGGAGAATCCCATGGACAGAGGAGCCTGGCAGGCTACAGTCCATAGGACTGCAGAGAGTCAGACATGACTAAAGCAACTTAGCATGCACATAGGCACCCACCAGGTAATTTAGTACATTTCTCCAAAGGTGTTATATTCTGGTCAGTAGAAGGCTTAACTACAGTGAAACTGCAATATATTCTGTAAATACTAAAATTGCAAACTTCTGATACAGTCTAAATATTCCAGCACTAAAAAGAGTTTAGAATTAATCTGTATGAATAACTTGTTTCTGAGTGAGATAATAAAATGTCTTCTGGAAAGAGGCTACATACCTGCCTTCAGTACAGATTTCCTGATATAGATAGGAAAAAGAGTGCTTAGTATAGAGTTAGAAACACTTAGAGCAAGTTCCAGTTTCATACCAACGAACTCAATGACCTTGAGCAAATCAATTACTCTTTCTGAATCTCAAGTACTTCATCTATAAAATAGAAGAAAGTTTTTTTTTTTATTTCTGTATCCAAATTACAACTTAGACAATGAGAAAGAAAATGTTATATAAGCATAATAATGTGCCCATTGTCACCCTGTTTATTTAACTTATATGCAGAGTACATCATGAGAAACGCTGGACTGGAAGAAACACAAGCTGGAATCAAGATTTCC
>NW_011490881.1:3182-10133 GCF_000754665.1 Bison bison bison | reverse complement strand
ACTATATACTAAAGGTCATTTGCCTCATAAGTAAGCTGTGAACAGAATAAGGCAAAACATACTTATTTAATGCAAACCAACTAGTTTTCTTTTTGAAATCTGTTCACCATTAGATATCATGTGAAGGGAAATCAGTTGAATCTTTTTAGCAACTTAACTCTTTGATTATCTCATTTCAGCATTACTGTTTTCATTATCCACATTGGAGTTGTTCCAAGAATATCTAGCAATGCATGTTCTTTAAATACCTCATAATTTCCAGATTAGAAATAACATTTTCCTTCCACCTTAAATTGTATGCATCTTATAAGAAAATTCAGCCAGTGGACATTCAGCATTTCTCCCCAATTAAATTATCAAGTTAAAATGAAATATTATTATATCCACTCTCCATTCAATAACACTGTTTTCCAGAAAGGAAATCAATATAGTTATATGAATTTTAAAAAAATCCAAAACAAGCATAAACAAAAACAAAAAGTCCTAATTTGAATTTAAATCTGTATCACTTTTCAGTGGACTAAATCATTTATTCAAGTATTCTGAGAAAGTTCAAATTTATCAAAGATTGATATATGGAGTGTCATATTCTTCTCCTATCTTGAAAATTGCTTACAAATATTGCCACTTTCAAGAGCTCATCATATTGGGTCCTGCATGTTCACAGAAGATCATGAAAATTTTTGATATAGCAAAATAGATGATTGAAGAACCCTCTCACTGAAGATAACTGGATTTTAGATAAAGCATAATTTCTTAGTGCATTGCTTGGCAGGTAATAAAGGGTTTATTCTCAAGAACCGCCCCCCCCAACCAGAACAAACAAACAAAAAGAAAACTATGATTTATCACCAAAGCTGGCTGTGATTGCTGGTAACACTGAGACCAGAATGGTGAAGTTCAGGCCCCCCAGTGATAGAATATAACTTCTCATGCCACAGAATGTTAAGTATCCTGATACTAAACCATGAAGCAAGTCTCAAAAATTTTCAAATAACCATAAGACTATGTAGTCTCACCAAAATGCAATTAAAATAAATATAAAAGTTCAAAATATTAATTTAAATACTGATACCTGTATATTTAGAAAGAATAAGAAATTTTACTAAGGAACTTGTGGGTTGAAGGAAAGTTTATAATGAAAGCTTTAAATATTTGGATCTGAACAATAATGAAAATGTTACATATTATAAGGTAGTTCCAAAACTATGGAGTTAGGTGTCTGCTGGATTCTCTACCCAAAAAAATAACAATTTACCTGAATAAAATTATTTTAAAAAATAAGAATTTAATGTCTCTGGGAATTGACCTAAGAACATATAAATCGAGAAACATTCATTCAAAATATCCACTAAATCTCAGTAAGAATGAGACCCTGTAGCATTTCAATCATGACTCATTCTCTTAACATTTCATCCCCTACATTATGGAAGTTATAGAAGCTTTTCCTAGGGAGCTCTACTCTTGTTAGGTGTGACAATGAGGATTGGATGCCCTTTATTCCAAATCCCATTGTGGAATGAGTTTCATTCTGGGAGGGCAGGCCAGTGGTGCTTCTCATTTTCCAAAGACCATGTTGCTGAAGGTATATTCCAGGCAACAGCTACTGAAAGATTAAGAGATCTGGGATTCCCTTCCTCTACTCAGCATTCATTGGGCAGAAGCTCTGCCCTAGGTGTAGCCAGCCACCAATATTGGGTTGTAGTGCCTCTAAATCCAACTTACCCTCTGAAGTTCCTTGCTGAATGAGCAAGCCTAAAAGACTAGAAACCATTGCTTCATCACCTTGACAGCTCTACTTGAAGGAACTACTTTATATGGGACAAAGCATGGCAAATAAATGCATAAGGACACTGTAAAAAATAATGGAGATCTTGGAGGTGAACAATTAGGAAGACAGTCACAGCCTCATAAAACAAGCATACATTAGAGTAACCAGAAATTTAACAGAAAGAACTAGGGAAAGAAACAGACAAAAGAGCTATTATGAGATCACAGTCAATAGTGGAGGTGGGAAAAACTGTGTGCATAGGTTAGGCTGTCCCCAACCAAGAGCAATCACATCAGGACATAAGCATGCTTGAAAACATTGCTACATTCACAACAGTCAACACAGGACAGAATCTTCACTGACACAAGCAGTTTAAATGTAAATTCTGACCAAACATTGATGGAATAATAAGCTACTATTACTGAGAGTTGACTTCTAGGGAGCCAGGTTTAAAAATAAAATTGTACTCAGCCACGACAGTCTGTAAAATGCTATGTGTGTGCCAAAGCTACACACTTTCAGAATCCAACAGACAATAAGCTTCTAAGATATTATTAGTCCATGACTGAATATGGGGGCAAAAAACATAAACTCCTTCAACTGTGTACACAGTTGAAGGCACACACACATTCAACAGGAAAGGGTTAAAATACAAACTTCTTAAGGGAGTTTAAGGACTCCTTTGACCAATAATAAATGACTTATGCTGATCCAGGAGTGACCCCTAGGTAACCAGACTAAAAGATATAAATGAGGCGGAAAATTCTGGCTAGGATAACAGAACTTACATAATAGAAGGGAAATAGACATCTTGGAATTTGTTCATCCAAGGTGATGACAAATAAGTGACCAAATCAAATATATATATATATATTTGTGTGTGTGTGTGTGTGTGTGTGTGTGTGTGTGTATATTATAAACCAACAAGGGCCAGTAATGAAAAATCAGTGACCAAAGTTTCTACAACA
Source organism: Bison bison bison (assembly GCF_000754665.1). NCBI lineage: Eukaryota > Metazoa > Chordata > Mammalia > Artiodactyla > Bovidae > Bison > Bison bison. The sequence goes on along the minus strand of NW_011490881.1, from coordinate 7,394 downwards.
CATTATTTTAAAATGCTATTAATATTGTATATAAACAACTCATAACTCAACAACAAAAATCAAATAATCTGATTAAAAATTAGGCAAAAACCTTTAATAGGCATTTCTCCAACGATGATATACAAATGGTTGACAAGCATATGAAAAGATGTTCAAGATAAGTAATCATCAAAGAAATGCAAATGAACACCACAGTGAAATATCACCTCGTGTCATCAGGATACCTAAAAAAAAAAAAAAAAAAAACAGAAAATTAAGTGTTGATGATGTGGGGAAATTAGAATGCTTGTGGAGTGTTGGTGGGGTTATAAAATGGTGTATACAGTATGGAGTGTATGGAAAACATTATGCATTTTCTGCAAAAATTAAAAATAGAACCAATATATCACCTAGCAATCTGGTATATATCCAAAATAATTGAAAGCAGGATCTTAAAGAATGTTTACAAATATATACAAATGTATACAAATACTCATGTTCCTAGCTACACTATTTACAATAACCAAGAGGTGGAAGAAACCCAAATGTCCATTGATAGATAAATGAATAAACAAATGTTTATGAATAGGCCTAAAAAAGGAAGCAAACCTTGTTACATCCTATGCGTGATACTTGAGGTCATTATGCTAAGTGAAATAAGCCAGTCACAAAAAGACAAATACTGTATGATTCTACTTATATGTATATAAAGTAGTCAAATTCAAGGAAACAGAAAGTGAAATGGTGGTTACCAGAAGTTGGCAAGGCTGGTGAGGGGATGGGATATTATTGTTTAATTAATATGGAATGTCAGGTTTGCAAGATAAAACATTTCTGGAGATTCCTTTAACAACAATGTAAATATACTTAACGCTTCTGAAAAATACAATTAAAATAGTTAAGATGGCAAATTTTATGTTATATGTTTTTCTAACCACAATTAAATAAACTATGATGATAATTCCCTGGTGTCTCACACGGTAAAGAATCCGCGTGCAATGTAAGAGATCAGGGTTCATCCCTGGGTTGGGAAGATCCCCTGGAGGAGTGCATGGCAACCCACTCCAGGATTCTTGTCTGGAGAATCCCCGTGGACAGAAGAGCCTAGAGGGCTACAGTCTATGGGATCACAAAGAGTCAGACACGACTGAACAACTAAGCACAAAAAAGACTATGATGATAATTATGCAATAGAAAAGTACAGTCATAAACAAAAAATTAAGAAAGTTAATGAAACACAAAAGTGTGGCACATTCACAGGAATAAAAATATGCTATAGAGACTACCTTTGTCTCTTCAGCACATGGTATTGGGAAAGTTTGACAGCTGTATATAAATCAATGAAGTTAGAACACACCCTCACACCATGCACAAAAATATACTCAAAATAGCTTAAAGACAAGCATAAGACATGACACCATAAAACTCCAAGAAGAGAATATAGACAAAACATTCTCTGACATGAATCATACCAATATTTTCTTAGGTCAGTCTCCCAGGGCAAAAAAAAAAAAAATGAAAATAAATAAATAAATGGGACCTAATTAAACTTAAAAGCTTTTGCACAGCAAAGGAAACCATACAAAAATGAAAATACAACCTACATAATGAAAGAAAATATTTGCAAATGATGCTACAGACAAGGGTTTAATCACCAAAATATACAAACAACAACAAAATAACATACATACAACTCAACAACAAAAAAACCAACAATAGAAAAATGAGCAGATTATCTAGATAGACATTTATCCAAAGAAGACATACAGATGGCCAGTAGGCACATGAAAAGATGCTCAACATCAGTAATTTTAGAGGAATGTAAATCAAAACTATAGTGACGTACTACCTCACACTGATCAGAATGGCCATCAATAAAAGGTCTACAAATAATAAATGCTGGAGAGGGTGTGGAGAAAAGGGAAGCACTCCTACACTGTTGGTGGGAAGGTAAGTTGTTACAGTCATTATGGAAAACAATATGGAAGTTCCTCAGAAAAACTAAAAAATAAGATTACCATATAATGCAGCAATTCTACTCTAGGAATATACCTGGACAAAATTATAATTCAAAAAGATACATTCACCCGTATGTTCATAGAAATGCTATTCATAATAACCAAAGTGTGAAAACAACCTAAATGTTCATTGACAGATGAATGAATAAAGAAGTGGTACATATATACAATGAAATACTACTAGGCACTAAAAGAAATAAAATGGCATTTGCAATAACATGGATGAAACTAAAAATTATCATACTAAGTGAAGTAAGAAAGAGTAACACAAATATCATATGATGTCACATACATGTGGAATCTAAAATATAGTGTGAATTAACCTACAAATCAGAAACAGACTCATAGAGAGAACAGATTTGTGGTTGCAAAGTGGAAGAGTAGGAGAGAGAGGGATGAATTGGAAGTTTGGCATTGGTAGATCCAAACTATTACATTTAGAATGGATACAAATTAAGTCCTACTGTATAACACAGGGAACAATATTCTATATCCTGTGATAAAAATGGAAAAGAATCTAAAAAACGAATATGCATATGTGCATAACTGAGTCACTTTGCTGTATAGCAAAGATTGACACAGCTATGTAATTCAGCTATAATTCAATTTAAAAAAAAAAGAAAAGAAACTACTTTTGAAAAGGTGCAGTGATTAACTTGACATAAAAAAAACTTCAAAGCAACTATCATAAATATGTTCAAAGAACTAAAATAAATCATGAATAAATAATTAAAAGAATCTATGATAACTATTAAAAGAAGCTATGATAACTAACACCTTGAGAGTCTCTTGGACTGCAAGGATATCCAACCAGTCCATCCTAAAGGAAATCCGTCCAGAATATTCATTGGAAGGACTGATGCCAAAGCTAAAGCCCTGATACACTGGCCATCTGATGAGAAGAAATGACTCATTTGAAAAGACGCTGATACTGGGAAAGATTGAAGGCAGGAGGAGAAAGGGATGATAGAGGATGAGATGGTTGGATGGCATCACCGACTCAATGGACATGAGTTTGAGTAACTCTGGGAGTTGGTGATGGATAGGGAGGCCTGGCTGTGCTGCAGTCTATGGGGTCACAAAGAGTCAAACATGACTGAGTGGCTGAACTGAACTGATGATAACTATCTTATCCAATAAAGAATATCAATAAAGAGATAGAAATTGTTTAAAAGAAGTTAATGAAAATTTTGGAGTTGAAGAATACAATAAATGAGACAAAATTTAAGTAGAGTGGGCCAACTATAGATTTAAGATGGACTAAAAAGAATCTGCAAACTTGAAGATCATTGAATAGAGATAATATAATCTGAAAAAGAGAGAATAAACAGAATTGAAAAAAGTCACAGAGAGGTGTGGGACAAGCACAAAAACATACATTTATGAACAGTACTGGAGACTGAGCCTCAATCCCTGCATCGGGAAGATTCCTGGAGGAGGAAATGGCAACCCACTCCAGTATTCTTGCCTGGAAGATCCCATGGACAGAGGAGCCTGGCAGGCTACAGTCCATGGTGTTACAAAGATTGGGCATGACTGATATACCAACACACACTAACAGTACCAGAAGGACAGGAGAAAGAGAAAAGAAGAAAAAACATTTTAAAAAATGACTGAAACCTTCCCAAATTTGATGAAAAACATTAATCTGTACATGCAAGTCACCAAAACCTTCAAGTGTAATAAAAGCCAAAAGATACATTCGCATATACACCCTAGTAAAAAAAAATTGAAAGCCAAAGATAAAGAGAAAAATCGTAAATGCAGTACCTTAAAAGGATACATCAACTATAAGGAAACTCCAACATAATAAAGGACTGATTTATTAGAACCAAGGAAAGCCAAAAGAAAATGGGACAACGTATTCAAAATGCTGAAAGGAAAAAAAAAAAATCTGTCAGAAAAGAACGTTATATCCAGCAAAACTAACTTTCAGAAATGAAGGTAAAAGAAATTCCGAGTTTTTTTTTTTTTCTCTTTTTAATCTGAAAAAAACAATTGCTTGCTGATAATTAAGATGGTGTGATTACTCATCTAGAGACAGACATCCTGGAATGTGAAGTCAAGTGGGCCTTAGAAAGCATCACTACGAACAAAGCTAGTGGAGGTGATGGAATTCCAGTGGAGCTACTTCAAATCCTGAAAGATGACGCTGTGAAAGTGCTGCACTCAATATGCCAGCAAATTTGGAGAACTCAGCAGTGGCCACAGGACT
>NW_011490881.1:588-1989 GCF_000754665.1 Bison bison bison | reverse complement strand
GTTGAAGCTGAAACTGCAATACTTTGGCCACCTGATGTGAAGAGCTGACTCATTTGAAAAGACCCTGATGCTGGGAAAGATTGAGGGTGGGAACAAAAGGGGACAACAGAGGATGAGATGGTTGGATGGTTTCACTGACTCAATGGCCATGAGTTTGGGTAATCTCCAGGAGTTGGTGATGGGCAGGGAGGCCTGGCATGCTGCAGTTCATGGGGTCTCAAAGAGTCGGACATGACTGAGCAACTGAACTGAACTGAACTGAACTGAGGTGCCTTACAAGAAAGTTCTGTATGCTAAAAGCACTGACCTAGCCCTCAATTCAAATGTACATGAAAAACAAAGAACACTGGTAATGTTGTTACATAGGCATTTTTTTTAAGAAAATATAGTTATATATTTTTCTTCAATTTACTGATTTAGATAAGCAATTCCATAAAACAAACATATGAGTTTATTTATCAGCTTATTATCATATATAAATGTAATATGTTTGAGTAAATCTGAGAAATTAGTAATCCAAAAATGAAATTAAGAGCATAACTTCATTTATAATGGCACAAAAAATGATTTAAAACCTTAGAAATAAACTTACCAAAGTTTGGCCAAGATCTGTTCATTCATTTTATATTTATGTTATATGTCATTTATTATGTTATTTATCCATTCTCCAGTAGATGGGCTGTTGATATTTTTGTTTTAACTGGCCTTCAGATGCCTTTAACTGATACTAGGCACTTTGGAGAGTGCATGCCCGAGAATAACAGGCCTCAGAGTCACAAGTTCATAGATGCTGATAGGACTTCTGAAACATTTCTGGGGATATGTTTTCTCTCCTTCTTCCAGCTACTTACCTTTCTATGCACCTTAAATAAAACCCCTTAGGAACCTAGTAAAGGCATATACTCCAGTTTGTATGCTCTCATTCTGCTGTACCCTTTTTTGAAATCCCCATGTGGCCCATCAATCATGTTGTGCATGTTTCCCAAGACATGTTAGCAATAAACTTCTTTTTTCCAAATGACCTTTTGGTCTTTGTTTAACCTGGTTCATCAATTGATATTCCTGTGCTCTATTTTAACAAATGCTAATTTAAAAAATTACAATATAAACATTTTGGAAGTTTCCAGTTTTTGCTATCACAAGTGAAGGGCCTATGAATTGCTATAGGCCTGTTATGCACCTGTTACATATACAAGAGTTTTATGCACCTGTAACATATATAAGAGTTTCTCAGTGAGTGCTGTTCTTTAAACACCTTTGCTCTTGTACTCACTGAAAGAATTACAACAACTTTTTAGTTTTCAAAAATTATAGACTCACAGGAAGTTGAATATGAGGAACTGAGTCCCATATAGCTTTTACTCAGTTTTCCCCAGTGATTCAACTTGAGTAACTAAGTAC
>NW_011490881.1:0-208 GCF_000754665.1 Bison bison bison | reverse complement strand
ACAAATAAGAAAGTTTTTAATTATCATGTACAGTTTGTGTGTGCCTTTTTATTTCTCTGGGATACATGCAGAAGAGCACATTTGCTGGGTATCAAGCAGAAAGGTTCAACTACCGATTCCAGGTGATGATTCCCATTGCATGGAGGATGGCAGAGATCATAATGATGCCAACCATCAGAAATAGGAGCCCACAGCCTTGGCATTTTCT
>NW_011490880.1:9536-10235 GCF_000754665.1 Bison bison bison | reverse complement strand
CTGCCAGGAATACCTGCATTGTGGTTGGTCAGAGCACTGTCTGGGAACCACAGATAATCCATGAGTCATCCTGTGCACCAGAGGAATTGAAAAAGGGCTGGAGGTCACAAAATAAATGTGTTCATGTTTTAGAGAATCCTGAGCTGAGTTTAGATCTTCCACCATATAAAATAAAAAGCCACTTAGGAATGGTAATGAGGGGAAAGGTGGTTTCTTAAAGGGCTCCTGGTCCATCTGAACTTAGCATGATGCTACTGCTAGTGTCAACACCCTCGTCACTTCTGGCACCCAGGGTGCATGGTCACCTGGAATCTACCCTCAATTACAATCCCCAATCTGACTTCCTGCTCTAGGAAGTTCTTAGCATCCTATTTATTAACTTCAGGCCAATTCAGGATGCATGTGTCCAGATGAGTCTTCCTGGGAATTCCCTGATGGTCCAGTGGTTAAGATGCTTTGCTTTCATTCCATGGCCAAAGTTAAATCCCTGGTTGCAGAACTAAGATCCCATGATCCACACAGTCAAAAAGAATTTTTAAATATTTTTTTAATGAGCATTTCTGACACTGGACAAGCTATAAGTCATTGAGATGGTCAGGATGGTAAGTCAGAGTGCCTGAGACATAATGTCCCTCTGTCCTTTATGCTTTGTGAGACCATGGGCACATTATTGAATTACTCGGCATTCAATGTCCTCTA
>NW_011490880.1:4957-5412 GCF_000754665.1 Bison bison bison | reverse complement strand
ACACTCCACCCTGCCCTCACAAGGCACTGCAGTGTCTCAGTCATCAATGCCCTCTCAAAGGTGGCACTCCATCCCACATACCTGTCCCCACTCTCTGACACAATGGTCAACCCACCTTTGTCATCAAAGACTCCATCTCCCAGAACCACTCAGTCATCTGTGAGCTGACAGATTCTCTGGTCTCTCCAGTTGTGTGGGGCAGACTTCACCTACTCTGCTACCTGCTACCCACAGTGCCCTTTGGTACAACATAACCTTTAAACAAGAGCCACACCCCCCAACTCTAAACCACCTGGCCCACCCACTTTATCCTCAACACAATGGACTTATGACAACTCGCCATCTTCTCCACCCCTTTCACAGCACCTGCATCTTACATCCCTTCTGCTCTCACACACTCACAGGCCACCCATGTCCCTATGGCAGCACTAAGGGACCACTGAGAGCATGAGCCA
>NW_011490880.1:0-547 GCF_000754665.1 Bison bison bison | reverse complement strand
ATTTCTGTGGGGGCTGCTCATAACTAGTAGGAGCCCTGATAAGCAGAGACCCAGGAAATTCCAGCAAAAGCCTCACTGTCTACAGCCTAAGACCTATAGGCAGACAAAGTCCAAGAAGGAACAATTTGCACCATAAAATAAGGAAGCCCTGAAAGAATCAGGAGGTTGTATAGAAAGCACAGAGAAGCCAGATTGAATGACTTTTGCTAGACAAATCTGGGATACATTGAGAATCAAAATAAATAAATGGCAATGAATAACAACAAATTAAATAAAGAAAGGATCTCTGAATCCATGTTGTTACATTAACAGGAAAGAAAGGAATGCTCTTGCAAACAGAGGCAAATAAACACAATTTTCTGGAGTCAGAAAATTATCAATGGAAGTTAAAACCAGTGGGTGAAAGTTTGATGTGGAAGATGGTATCCATATAATCTCAAATTCTCTCTCTGCAAATTACTTATTATAAACGGGAAACAAACAGTTAACTATACACAGGATACCCCTCAAACCCTGTTCAAATCCATTAGGCATTATTTAAATGATA
>NW_011490879.1:4706-5489 GCF_000754665.1 Bison bison bison | reverse complement strand
AGAAAGAGAAGAGCAAACTAAATTCAAAACAAGCAGATAGAAGAAAATAATAAACATTAGAGTGAAATTAAATGAAACAGAAAATAGAAAAACATTAAACAGAATCAAATAATGTAAAAGTGTTTTTTTGAAAAAATCAATAAATTGATAAACCTTTAGCTAGACTGATGAAAGAGAGAATACAAAACACAGACGCACAAAACAAGAGAATAATCAAATCATGAAATAAGGACATCACTACTGATCTTACAGAAATAAACAGGATTATAAAATAACACAAGCTGCAAATTACATGTCAACAAATGAGAGAGCCTAGATGAAATGGAAAAATTACTACTAATACACAAACTACTGGAAGTGACTGAGAAAAAAGTAGACATTTTTACTGGACCTATTACAAAGGACTTAATTAGTAATTTTATAACTTCCCACAAGCAAAAACCCAGACCCAGATGGTTTCACCATTGAATTTTATCAAACATTTAAAGATGAATGAACACTAAGTCTTCCCAAAGTCTTGTATAATACAGATGAGGAAGAACATACAGTCAGGTCAGTATTACCATGATACCAAAACCAAAGATCACAAGAAAACTACAGACAAATATTCTTTATGAATTCTTTAAGACTATAGACATAAAAGTCTTCAACAAAATAAATAAAATAAAAAACAAATAAAAAAGCCTATAAATGAATTACCCACTATCTTCAAGTGAGATCTATTCCAGGGATATAAAGTTGCCTTTATATCCAAAAATCAATCAATGTAATACACCATATCAA
>NW_011490879.1:0-378 GCF_000754665.1 Bison bison bison | reverse complement strand
AATTTGTTAATGAGGTGTATCACATTGATTGATTTGTGGATACTGAACCATGATTGCATCCTAGAATAATTTGCACTTGACAATGGTATATAGTTCTTTTTCGCATATTGCTAGATTTGGTTTGATAGTATTTTATTGAAGATTTTTATATCTATATAAAAATCAGAGATATTGGCCTATAATTTTCTGTTTTGTAGTGTCTTTGTCTAATTGGATATCATGGTAATAATGACCTTGTAGAATGAATTTGGGGATGTTTTCTACTCTTCAATGTTTTGGAATAGTTGAGAAGGATAGGTATTAATTCTTCTTTATATATTTGGTAGAATTTCCCTGTGAGACTGTCTAGTCCTGGACTTTTGTTTTGGGGGAGTTTTT
>NW_011490878.1:12449-13027 GCF_000754665.1 Bison bison bison | reverse complement strand
AACATTCGGGTACACATGTCTCTTTCAATTCTGGTTTCCTCAGTGTGTATGCCCAGCAGTGGGATTGTTGGGTCATATGGCAGTTCTATTTCCAGTTTTTTAAGGAATCTCCACACTGTTCTCCAAAGTGGCTGTACTAGTTTGCATTCCTACCAACAGTCTAAGAGGGTTCCCTTTTCTCCACACTCTCTCCAGCATTTATATTTTGTAGACTTTTTGATGACAGCCATTCTGACTGGTGTGAGATGGTACCTCATTGTGGTTTTGATTTGCATGTCTCTGATAATGATACAGTCAACAAAAACAAGACCAGGAGCTGACTGTGGCTCAGATCATGAACTCCTTATTGCCAAATTCAGACTTAAAATGAAGAAAGTAGGGGAAAACACTAGACCATTCAAGTATGACCTAAATCAAATCCTTTATGATTATACAGTGGAAGTGAGAAATAGATTTAAGGGCCTAGATCTGGTAGAGTGCCTGATGAACTATGGACTGAGGTTCGTGACATTGTACAGGAGACAGGGATCAAGACCATCCCCATGGGAAAAAAATGCAAAAAAGCAAAATGGCTGTCT
>NW_011490878.1:7279-8806 GCF_000754665.1 Bison bison bison | reverse complement strand
GGATAAAGCCCACTTGGTCATGATGTATGATCTTTTTAATATGTTGTTGGATTCTGTTTACTAGAATTTGTTAAGGATTTTTGCATCTATGTTCAGCAGTGATAATGGCCTGTAGTTTTCTTTTCTTTCTTTCTTTTATTTATTTATTTATTTTGGTGGCATCTTTGTCTGGTTTTGGTATTAGGGTAATGGTGGCCTCATAGAATGAGTTTGGAAGTTTGCCTTCCCCTTCAATTTTCTGGGAGAGTTTGAATAGGATAGGTGATAGCTATTCTCTAAATTTTTGGTAGAATTCAGCTGTAAAGCCATCTGGTCCTGGGCTTTTGTCTGCTGGAAGATTTCTGATTACAGTTTTGATTTCCATGCTTGTGATAGGTCTGTTAAGATATTCCATTTCTTCCTGGTCCAGTTTTGGAAAGTTATACTTTCTAAGAATTTGTTCATTTCTTCTAAGTTGTCCATTTTATTGTCATATAGTTGCTGATAGTAGTCTCTTATGATCCTTTGTATTTCTGTGTTGTCTGTTGTGATTTCTCCATTTTCATTTCTAATTTTGTTGATTTGATTCTTCTCCCTTTCTTTCTTGATGAGTCTGGCTAATGGTTTGTCAATTTTATTTATCTTCTTAAAGAACCAGCTTTTCTCTTTGTTGATTTTTGCTATAGTCTCTTTTGTTTCTTTTGCATTTTTTCTGCCCTAATTTTTAAGATTTCTTCCTTCTACTAACGCTGGGGTTCTTCATTTTTTCCTTTTCTAGTTGCTTTAGGTGTAGAATTAGGTTATTTATTTGACTTTTTTCTTGTTTCTTGAGGTAAGCCTGTATTGCTATGCACCTTCCCCTTAGCACTGCTTTTACAGTGTCCCATAGGTTTTGGGTTGTTGTGTTTTTATTTTCATTCGTTTCTATGCATATTTTGATTTTTTTAAATTTCTTCTGTGTTTCTTGATTATTCAAACACAGCATGTTGTTCAGCTTCCATATGTTGGAATTTTTAATAGTTTTTCTCCTGTAATTGACATCTAATCTTACTGCATTGTGGTCAAAAAAGATGCTTGGAATGATTTCAATTTTTTTGAATTTACCAAGGCTAGATTTATGGCCCAGGATGAGATCTATCCCGGAAAAGGTTCCATGTGCACTTGAGAAAAAGGTGAAATTCACTGTTTTGTGGAGAAATGTCCTATAGATATCAATTAGGTCTAACTGGTCCACTGTATCATTTAAAGTTTGTGTTTCCTTGTTAATTTTCTGTTTAGTTGATCTATCCATAGGTGTGAGTGGAGTTTAAAGTCTCCCACTATTATTGTGTTATTGTTAATTTCCCCTTTCATACTTGTTAGCATTTGCTTTACATAATGAGGTGCTTCTATGTAGGGTGCATATATATTTATAATTGTTATATCTTCTTGGATTGATCCTTTGATCATTATGTAGTGTTCTTCTTTGTCTCTTTTCATAGCCTTTATTTTAAAATCTATTTTATCTGATATGAGTATTGCTACTCCTGCTTTCTTTTGGTCTCTATT
>NW_011490878.1:3383-5109 GCF_000754665.1 Bison bison bison | reverse complement strand
ACAGGGAGAAGAGAAGAGGGAGGAGGGAGATAGAGGTGACCAGGAGGAGAAGAGGGGGAATCAAAAGGGGAGAAAGCAAGCTAGCCAGTAATCAGTTCCCTATGTGCTCTCCACAGTCTGGACCCCTCAGAGAGGTTCATGGAGTTACACAGAGAAGAGAAGAGGAAGGAAGTAGACAGAGGTGATCAGGAGGAGAAAAGGGGGAATCAAAAGGAGAGAGACAGATACAGCCAGTAGTCAGTTCCCTAAGTGTTCTCCACAGCCCAGAACACACAAAGAGATTCACAGAGTTGTGTAGAGAAGAGAAGGGGGAGGTAGAAGATAGAGGCGACCCAGTGGAGAAAAAGGAGAGTCAAAAGGGGGAGAGAGCAATTAAGCCAGTAATCACACTCCCAAGTAAAAATGGTTGCTGAAGATTGGGTTCTTAAAGGTACAAAATTGATAACAAATACCAAAAAGCAAAGATTAAAAATTTAGAGTAGAAGTTAGATTCTCAAAAATACAATATAAAAAAAAAAACAAAACAAAATCACAAAAATTATAAAATATATATATATGAAGTTTGCTTTAAAAATAGGGTCTTTTTTTTTTGCAAGGTAATAAGTAGGTTATAAAAATGAAAATTAAAGGAGTAATAGAGGACTTAAAATTAAAAAAAAATTTTAAATGATAATAGTAAAAATATATCTAGGAATTTCTCTGGAGCCTTGTGGGCAGTGTGGGGTCAGTTCAGTTTCAGATAGTTCCTTGACCCGGTTTATACTTCTCAAGATCTATAGGCCCCTTCCAATGTAACTACAGGGTTATGGTGCTAAGTACAGGGTTTCAATCTGTTGCACCTATCACTTCCAAAGCAGTTCCCTCTGTTTATTTTAGTTTCTTCTACTTTCTGGTCTCTTCGGTGTCTAATTTCCGCCCTGACACAAGGGGACGAAGGTGGTCACCTATTTAGGCTCACTTGTTCAGTCGTGCTGTGGGGAGGGAGGAACACTGCAAACAAATATCACTGGCATGTGTGGGGACTGCTCACAGTGTCTTGGCCACACTGAGTTTGCCCCTACTCAGGGCGTGTGCGCTTTCCCAGTCTACATTTCTCAGGCTCTAGGTTGCTCTGCCCAGGAACTGTCTGAGCCGGACCCTGAGTTGTGTGCACTTCCCAGATATAAGCCACTCAGGTTCAGGTTCTCAGGTACTCCACAAAGGCGAAGACTCAGTTGGGCCTGCGTTTTGTGCCCTTCCCAGATCCGAGCAGCTCAGGTGACCAGGTGCTTGGTTAGCACAGTCTCCCCAGGTGGGGAGTGCATCTTATCACCTCCCTGGTGCCAGCCGCTCAGTTTCCTAGGTAGCAGCAGGCATGCCCGTCTCAGGTGTTACCTGTTTCTCTTCTGGGGAGCTGATCTCTGGCTGCAACCTTCCCAGTGGATGTCAACTGTCCAGAATCCCAAGAAGTCGTGGTTAACAACTGGGAACCTGCTTGCAGTTTAGTAGAGGATGCCTTTCTGGGGCCAAGATTGTCCCTGTCCGGCTCTGGCTGACCCCGCCTGCCTCCCTGCCTCTGGCGGGGGATGGGCTGATCTGCAGCCGGCTAGCTCTCCTCAGTCCTTTGTTCTGTGAGCAGCTTGGCAGTGCCTTGCTGCTGGTGCTGCTGCTAAGTCGCTTCAGTCGTGTCCGACTCTGTGCGACCCCATAGACGGCAGCCCACCAGGCTCCCCTGTCCCTGGGATTC
>NW_011490878.1:0-336 GCF_000754665.1 Bison bison bison | reverse complement strand
TTTTGGATCGCAGCCATTCTGACTGGTGTGAAGTAGTACCTCATTGTGGTTTTGATTTGCATTTCTCTGATAATGAGTGATGTTGAGCATCTTTTCAAGTGTTTGCCATCTGTACATCTTTTGGAGAAATGTATGTTTAGTTCTTTGGCCCATTTTTTTTTTATTAAGTCGTTTATTTTTCTGGAATTGAGCTGCAGGAGTTGCTTGCATATTTTTGAGATTAGTTGTTTGTCAGTTGCTTCATTTGCTATTATTTTCTCCCATTCTGAAGGCTGTCTTTTCACCTTGCTTATAGTTTCCTTTGTTGTGCAGAAGCTTTTAATTTTAACTAGGTCC
>NW_011490877.1:4673-5416 GCF_000754665.1 Bison bison bison | reverse complement strand
TTAAGGACTTACTATCAATCCGAATATTACCCACCATAAGTTGGATCTGTACTCCATTCCTAAATATTTCCAATTACTGCACATTAAATTGTATTCACCAGGAATATTAAAAGCATCTTGGAATTCCACAGCAATGTGTTCATTGAAAGAAACTTTTATTTCATCATTACACAGAATGGCCAGTATGAGAGTAAAGTAAGTGTTAATTGCTCAATCATGTCTGATTCTTTGCAACTCCAGGGACTGTAGCCTGTCCACCAGGTCTCTCTTTCCATGAAATTCTCCAGGCAAGATTACTGGAGTAAGTAGCCATTCCCTTTCAGAGTAGCTTTCCACCCAGTATTTGAACCCATGTCTCCTGCATTGCAAGCAGATTCCTTACCATCTGAGCCACCAAGGAAGACCAATATGTGAGTACTGCTTTTCAGTCCTATGAGATAATTTTTCATGACTTTAGAATGCAAATATCACATACTAATTGGTAATTGCTATTATATTATTAATTATATTTTTGAAATAAGTGATGTACTAATGACATGCTATAAACTGTGGAAAATTCTGAAAGAGATGGGAATACCAGACCACCTGATCTGCCTCTTGAGAAATCTGTATGCAGGTCAGGAAGCAACAGTTAGAACTGGACATGGAACAACAGACTGGTTCCAAATAGGAAAAGGAGTACATCAAGGCTGTGTATTGTCACCCTGTTTATTTAACCTATATGCAGAGTACATCGTGAGAAA
>NW_011490877.1:395-1188 GCF_000754665.1 Bison bison bison | reverse complement strand
CAACTTTTTCACTCTCCTCTTTCACTTTCATCAAGAGCCTCTTTAGTTCCTCTTCACTTTCTGCCATAAGGGTAGTGACATCTGCATATCTGAGGTTATTGATATTTCTCCTGGCAATCTTGATTCCAGCTTGTACTGCATCCAGCCCAGCATTTCTCATGATGTACTCTGCATAGAAGTTAAATAAGCACAGTGACAATATACAGAGTTGAAGTACTCCTTTTCCTATTTGGAACCAGTCTGTTGTTCCATGTGCAGTTCTAACTGTTGCTTCCTGACCTGCATACAGGTTCCTCAAGAGGCAGGTCAGGTGGTCTGGTATCCCATTTCTTGAAGACTTTTCCACAGTTTATGGTGATCCACACAGTCAAAGGCTTTGGCATAGTCAATGAAGCAGAAGTAGATGTTTTTCCATAACTCTTGCTTTTTCAATGATCCAGCAGATGTTGGCAATTTGATCTCTGGTTCCTCTGCTTTTCCAAAACCACTTGAACATCTGGAAGTTCATGGTTCACATATTATTGAAGCCTGGCTTGGAGAATTTTAAACATTATTGTACTAGTGTGTGAGATTAGTGCAACTGTGCAGTAGTTTGAGCATTCTTTGGCATTGCCTTTCTTTGGGATTGGAATGAGAATTGATCTTTTCTAGTCCTGTGGCCACTGCTGAGTTTTCTAAATTTGCTGGCATATTGAGTATACCACTTTCACAGCATCATCTTTGATGATTTGAAATAGCTCAATTGGAATTCCATCACCTTGACTAGCTTTGTTCATAGTGATGCTTTCTAAGT
>NW_011490877.1:0-295 GCF_000754665.1 Bison bison bison | reverse complement strand
ATCTGACCCTGTGTAGATCAGCTCACTTCCCCACAACATTTCTCCAGACTGTCCCACAAAGAGCAAGGTCCCTTGTGGATCATCATGTACTCACTAGCTATGAATTCTTTCCTCCAATTTTCAAGGAGCAAGTGAACATGAGAATGCATCATCTGAAAAATACAGCCTGTCTGTCCAAAATATTATGAGTATAAGCTGCCTAGGATTAATTGAAAAATAATAGAAACCAAAGAAAATGATTTTAATATCTTGAACTTCTGTTTATAATCTACTAAATTACATTTGACTTGAGACC
>NW_011490876.1:9390-9842 GCF_000754665.1 Bison bison bison | reverse complement strand
GTAGTCTGCTGCTGCTGCTAAGTCGCTTTCAGTCGTGTCCGACTCTGTGCGACCCCATAGACAGCAGCCCACCAGACTTCTCCGTCCCTAGGATTCTCCAGGCAAGAACACTGGAGTGGGTTGCCATTTCCTTCTCCAATGCATGAAAATTAAAAGTGAAAGTAAAGTCGCTCAGTTGTATCCTACTCTTAGTGACCCCATGGACTGCAGCCTACCAGGCTTCTTCATCCATGAATTTTCCAGGCAAGAGTACTGGAGTGGGGTGCCATTGCCTTCTCTGTAGTCTACCTGTGCTAAATCCTCCAGTGTTCTGCATGAACAGAAATGGGCCTCTGAGGCATTTCCCTCAAAATTAACAAAGTTCAAAGTCCACTTCAGTTTCTCTTTTCCTCACTGGAAAAATTACAAACATTATATATACTTAGAGATGTGCTATGCTGATTTTGGGGAAG
>NW_011490876.1:4523-4858 GCF_000754665.1 Bison bison bison | reverse complement strand
GCAGTTGTCATCTGCAGTGATTTTGGAGCCCAAGAAAATAAAATCTTTCACTGTTTCTATTGTTTCTCCATCTATTTGCCATGAAGTTATGTGAAGGGATGCTGTGATATTAGTTTTTTGAATGTTGAGTTTTAAGCCAGCTTTGTCATTCTCCTCTTTCACCTTCATCAAGAAGTTGATGAACAGTTGAAATATAGTTTAAATGAGATTAAATGTAATATTTTGTTCTGTTACATTTTTACAATCTTTTTAGCTGCAGAAATTTTGAATATGTTTAGATGATAAATATTCCTCAAATCCTTAGCTTAATGCAGGATTATAAAAAATGATAAAAA
>NW_011490876.1:0-416 GCF_000754665.1 Bison bison bison | reverse complement strand
GAAATGCAAAGAAGCAAAATGGCTGTCTGGGGAGGCCTTACAAATAGCTGCAAAAAGAAGAGAAGTGAAAAGCAAAGGAGAAAAGGAAGGATGTAAGCAACTGAATGCAGGGTTCCAAAGAATACCAAGGAGAGATAAGCAAGCCTTCCTCAGTGATCAATGCAAAGAAATAGAGGAAAACAACAGAATGGGAAAGACTCGAGATCTCTTCAAGAAAATTAGAGATACCAAGGGAACATTTCATGCAAAGATGGGCTGGATAAAGAACAGAAATGGTATGCACCTAAAAGAAGCAGAAGATACTAAGAAGAGGTGGCAAGAATACACAGAAGAACTATACAAAAAAGATCTTCATGACCCAGATAATCACGATGGTGTGATCATCACTAGAGCCAGACATCCTGGAATGTGAAGTC
>NW_011490875.1:16573-16900 GCF_000754665.1 Bison bison bison | reverse complement strand
GAACATTTAAACGCTGAGTAAATTCCACAAAACAACTTCTGAATGCCAGAAGAGGACATCAGGCACCCATAAAAGCAACCCATTGTCTTCAAAAGGAGGTATGAAAAAATATAAAAGATAAAAAGAGACAAAAGAGGTAGGGACAGAGATCCATCCCTGGAAGGGAGTTTTAAAAAAGAGAGAAGTTTCCAAACACCAGGAAACACTCTCACCACCGAGTCTGTGGCGAGCCTTGGAACCACAGAGGGCAACATAACTGGGAGGAAAAATAAATAAATAATTAAAACCCACAGATTACGTGCCCAACGGTAACTCCCAGTGGAGAAG
>NW_011490875.1:16039-16473 GCF_000754665.1 Bison bison bison | reverse complement strand
GAGTCAGCTCTCCACATCAGGTGGCCAAAGTATTGGAGTTCTAGCTTCAACATCAGTCCCTCCAATGAACACCCAGGACTAATCTTCTTTAGGATGGACTGGTTGGATCTCTTTGCAGTCCAACGGACTCTCAAGAGTATACTACAACACCACAGTTCAAAAGCATCAATTCTTCAGCACTCAGCTTTCTTTATAGTCCAACTCTCACATCCATACATGACCACTGGAAAAACCATAGCCTTCACTAGATGGACCTTTGTTGGCAAAGTGATGTCCCTGCTTTTTAATATGCTGTCTAGGTTGGTCATAACTTTTCTTCCAAGGAGAAAGCATCTGTTAATTTCATGGCTGCAATCACCATCCACAGTGATTTTGGCTAAGATGGCAGAGGAATAGGACAGGAAGACCACTTTCTCCCCCACAAATTCATCAAA
>NW_011490875.1:12621-13078 GCF_000754665.1 Bison bison bison | reverse complement strand
TGACTCCAGGGAACATTAATCAACAAGAGCTCATCAAATGCCTCCATATCTACACTGAAGCCAAGCACCACCCAAGGGCCAACAAGTTCCAGAGCAAGACATATCACACAAATTATCCAGCAGCATAGGAACACAGACCTGAACTTCAATATACAGGGTGCCCAAAGTCACTCCAAACCCATTGACATCTCATAACACATTAATGGACACTTCATTGCACTCCAGAGAGAAGAAATCCAGCTCCACCCACCAGAACACTGACACAAGCTTCCCTAACCAGGAAATCTTGACAAGCCACCTGTACAACCCCCACCCACAGCAAGGAAACTCCACAATAAAGAGAACTCCACAAACTGCCAGAATACAGAAAGGCCACCCCAAACACAGCAATATCAACAAGATGAAGAGTCAGAGGAATACCCAGCAGGTAAAGGAACAGGATAAATGTCCACCAAAC
>NW_011490875.1:11170-12501 GCF_000754665.1 Bison bison bison | reverse complement strand
AGAATTACTGAATAATGATAGTGAAATTTATCCAAAATACTTGAAACAAAAATGGAATCACAGATAAACAGCCTGGAGACAAGGATTGAGAAGATGCAAGAAAGGTTTAACAAGGACCTAGAAGACATAAAAAAGAGTCAATATATACTGAATAATGCAATAAATGAGATCAGAAATACTCTGGAGGGAACAAATAGTAGAATAATGGAGGCAAAAGATAGGATTAGTGAGGTAGAAGATAGAATGGTAGAAATAAATCAATCAGAGAGGAAAAAAGAAAAATGAATTAAAAAAATGAGGTCAATCTCAGTGACCTCTGGGACAATGTTAAACGCCCCAACATTCAAATCATAGGAGTCCCAGAAGAAGAAGACAAAAAGAAAGACCATGAGAAAATATTTCAGGAGATAATAGTTGAAAACTTCCCTAAAATGGGGAAGGAAATAATCACCCAAGTTCAAGAAACCCTGAGAGTCCCAAACAGGATAAACCCAAGGTGAAACACCCCAAGACACATATTAATCAAATTAACAAAGATCAAACATAAAGAACAAATATTAAAAGCAGCAAGGGAAAAACAACAAACAACACACAAGGGGATTCCCATAAAGATAACAGCTGATCTTTCAATAGAAATTCTTCAGGTCAGAAGGGAATGGCAGGACATACTTAAAGTGATGAAAGAAAATAACCTACAGCCCAGATTACTGTACCCAGCAAGGATCTCATTCAAATATGAAGGAGAAATCAAAAGCTTTACAGACAAGCAAAAGCTGAGAGAATTCAGCACCCCCAAACCAGTTCTCCAACAAATGTTAAAGGGTCTTCTCCAGATAGTAAACAAAAAAAGGTGCATAAACTCGAACCCAAAACAATAAAGTAAATGGAAACGGGACCATATTTATCAATAATTACCTTAAACATAAATGGGTTGAATGCACCAACCAAAAGACAAAGACTGGCTGAATGGATACAAAAACAAGACCCTTATATATGTTGTCTACCAGAGACCCACCTCGAAACAAGAGACACATACAGACTGAAAGTGAAGGGCTGGAAAAACATATTCCATGCAAATAGAGACCAAAGAAAGCAGGAGTAGCAATACTCATATCAGATAAAATAGACTTTAAAACAAAGGCTGTGGAAAAAGACCCAGTGATTTTGGAGCCCAGAAAAATAAAGTCAGCCTCTGTTTCCACTGTTTCCCCATCTATTTGCCATGAAGTGATGGGACCAGATGCCATGATCTTAGTTTTCTGAATGTTGAGCTTTAAGCCAACTTTTTCACTCTCCTCTTTCACTTTCTTTTTTTTTTTTTTTCCAGATGT
>NW_011490875.1:4690-8687 GCF_000754665.1 Bison bison bison | reverse complement strand
CTCTTGCCATCTCCTGTTTGACCACTTCCAATTTGCCTTGATTCATGGACCTAAAATTCCAGGTTCCTATGCAATATTGCTCTTTACAGCATTGGACTGTATCCAACTATCATCAGCCACATCCACACCTGGGTATTGTTTTTGCTTTGGCTCCATCCCTTCATTCTTTCTGGAGTTATTTCTCCACTGATCTCCAGTAGTATATTGGGCACTTACCGACCTGGGGAGTTCCTCTTTCAGTGTCCTATCATTTTGCCTTTTCATACTGTTCATGGGGTTCTCAAGGCAAGAATACTGAAGTGGTTTGCCATTCCCTTCTCCAGTGGACCACATTCTATCAGACCTATCCACCATGACCCGTCCATCTCAGGTGGCCCTACCGGCATGGCTTAGTTTCATTGAGTTAGACAAGGCTGTGGTCCATGTGATCAGATTGGCTAGTTGTCTGTGATTGTGGTTTCAGTCTGTCTGCCCTCTGATGCCCTCTCTCAGTGCCTACTGTTTTACTTGGGTTTCTCTTACCTTCAACATGGGGTAACTCCTCTCAGCCACTGTCCCTGACCTTGGACGTGGGCTAGCTCCTCTCGGCCACCCTCATGCGCTGTTGCGGCCCCAGAAAAACCAAGTAATTCACCAAAATGGCCAAAGCCTTTACCTTAAATATCATCTTCCATTAAAGACAAAAGAGGATATTTGGGGTTGTGGTTTGGGACTTCAAAGATGAGGAAGACAAGCCACATTGACATGAAAAAGGGAATATTTGGTAAATAAATGAATACTGGGCCAGGCCATGGAGACGAATTTTAATAAGCAGAGTTTGCTGGATTTCTTCCTTTCAACACAGCTAGTTAGCTATGGTGATAACACTTCCTGGAACAACTCTTCTGTCTTCATTCTTTTAGGCTTCAGGGGGAAGGCCAAATGTTATTCCTGAGTCTTTTGGGCCTTAAAATTAATCAGCTTAAATGAATCCTCTTCCCAAAGAGATATATAATACTGGGGTGGCAAATATTGCTCCCTTACAGAGGAGACATGTTTTGAGTTTTTCATTAAAAATATGCAACATAAATTTAAAACACTAATATTTTTGGTGCAATTGTTACAAATGTGAACAGGCTGCTCAGTTCAAGAGGTGAGGGAAGACATCACCCCAAAATGCAATGACAAATAATCTTTGGGTTGAATCCTCAGCTTATTAAACTGTCAGTGCTGAACTGTCAGTAAATCAAGAAGGATGTTAATGAGCATCTGTGCTTCAGCTTTCATTGCCATTTGGCAAAAAGTAGCACAAAAAGAAAATGGTAATTAGCAATAAAGGTGTGTTTATTGGTTTGTGCAACTGACAGGCTGTATGTCTCTTCTGCACAGTATGTGTCCTTTATAAAACTGCCAGACAATGGAAGCAAAATCTGTTCTCTTTTCCTTTAGGCTAGAACTTTAGGACCTTGAAGTGCCACTAGAGGAAAATGAATTAACGTGGGAACCAGAATTTATTGTTTTCATTGAAAAACAAAACAAAGAGATTTAGCGAAGTCAGGATACATTTGAGTAGCCCTCAGTCCCTCCCTATTCCAAAGGCCTTTTCTAAAGCCTGCCTTCCCACTCCAATCCATTCTCCATGTTGGCTCCTGTCATCTTTCTTAAAGGAAAATTGATCATGACACTCTCCTGATGAAAACTTTTCAGTGGGTTCTCAGAATAGGATCCAGCTTCCTAGAGTGTTTGGCAAGTCACCTGGTGATGTAGCCCTTTTGAACTCTCTAGTTTCTCCTTACTTCTCAGGCCATTATTCCCCATCCCCTTGTAGTCTGCACTCTGAGAAGGGAAGTTATGAGGAGAGGAAAGCAGGCATGTTTATACTCTTCTGGAGAAAGAGTACATTGGCACAGTCAGGGTGGAGATCAATGTGGCAACCTGTAATAAAGCAGGAAGTGTTCGTTCTTGGAAGTCTTGTTATTTCCTTTCTGGGTACGCAATTGAAAACTTCAAGAAGTGCACTGGTATCTTCTTTGCAGTGTTTCTGACAACAGAGAAGAACCAAAAAGTCCCACATAAATAAAAGAATGAATAAATACATTGTATTTTCCTCACATAATGGAATCATACACGGAGTAACAATGAAAGAGGTAGTGGTATACTACATTGACAAATGTCCAAAACTTAATGTTAAACTTAAAAATATATTCCCAAATAATAGATAAAATATGATGAAACTTGTGTAAAAATTTTAACTGAATGAAAAATTATGTATAGTTTATGAGCACATACATGGTGGTTTAGTCACCAAGTTGTGTCTGACTTTTGTGACCCTGTGTACTAGACCCCGCCAGGCTCCTTTGTCCATGAGATTTTCCAGGCAAGAATACTGGAGTGGGTTGCCATTTCCTTCTCCAGGGGATCTTCCCAATTAAGGGATCAAAATCTGGTCTCTTGCATTGCAGGCAAGTCTTTACCTACTAAACCACCAAGGAACCCCGGGCACATACATATGCGCCTAAAAATAAAAAGAAGAGACATGCAACAACTTCTGGGAGAGAGGTTACTTCTGGGGAAAAGTGGTAGGGGGAGGAGAATGGATAGGAGAGGATTATAAAGGGGCTTCATTTTTAAGGAAATATTTTATTTCATATCCACCTGTGATATTGTGACTTCTAATAACAAATATATATTTGGTCTTTGTTTCAGTCACCCAGCTCCTAAAATCCTTGGAATATCCTAAGCAATGAGAACAATAAAGATATTTTTGGTTTGTTAATAAGGTGACTTGGGAAGCACCTAAGGATGGGGGTTGGTTGCCAGTGGAGTCAATGTCATGAATAGAGCATTGAAACTTTCAGTTTCTCGAGGGTGTAGAGAAGGACTAGATATTGAATTCAGTCACTAATGACCAACGATTTAATCAAGCTTGCTTATATAGTAAAGTCTCCATAAAAACTCAAAAGGACAGGGTTTAGAGAGCTTCTGGGTTGATGAACACGTGGAGGTCTGGGGAGAGTGGTGCTTTAGGAGCTTGCCCCCTCACACCTTGCCTAGTACATCTCTTCCATCTCGTTTTGAAATTGGTAGTTTAGTAAGTAAAATGTTTATCTGAGATCTGTGAGCTGCTCCATCAAATTAATCAAACCCAAATCCTCCAGCATTAGAGGTTGGAACTGCTACTCTGTAGCCAGTAGGCCAGAAGAACATGTGACAATCTGGACTTGAAATTGGCATCTGATGTGGGGTGAGGGGGCAGTCTTGCAGGACTGAGCCATTAACCTGTGGGATCTAATCCTATCTCCCAGTAGATAGCTTCAGAATTGACATAAATGGTAGGAAACTCTCCTTCAAATCAGAATTGGTAATAGAATCATTTTGCTATTATCTATCTAAGAAAATATGTGAAATGTTGTAACAAATGTTAACATTTGTTAAATCTAGGTGATGAATATACAGGTATTCAATGTATTGTTTTTGTGTAGTTTGTTTTAAAGTTTTTCACTAAAAATCATTACCTACACATTCAAATTTTTTGTCATAAATGAGAAACACACAAATAAAAACTCAAGCAGTAGAGTGGATGGAACACAATGGTGGGGGGTTGTATTTACCTTCTCTTCAGTCATCTGCCTTTTTTCTTCTTCCTTTTCAGGTTTATAGTGCATAACATAAATCATGCATTTTCAAGGGCTTTGGTACTGTGTATTTTTCTGAATGATGGAATATTTCCTGAAGCTGTAGCCATGAGCTATAAAACTAGATAGGGTGTGGACTTAAAATTTAAATGAATGAGGCTTGTGGTCTACTTTACTGATAAATGGGGCTGTTGGGTAGTATAATTACCACTGGTTGTATTTGTTTTCCACAAAGACTCCTCTGAACTTAGTTCTTTAGACTGTAATGGAGTTTAAGTTGGTATGATCACTGTGGAAAACCATTTGGCATTACACAGTAGAGTTGTACCTATACTCAGCATCAGTTCAGTTCAGTTGCTCAGTCGTGTCCAACTCTTTGTGAC
>NW_011490875.1:2992-3841 GCF_000754665.1 Bison bison bison | reverse complement strand
CAATATACAGCCTTGATGTACTCCTTTTCCTATTTGGAACCAGTCTGTTGTTCCATGTCCAGTTCTAACTGTTGCTTCCTGACCTACATATAGTTTTCTCATGACCTACCAATTACACTTCTATTTTAGACTCTAAAAGAAACGTGCACCAGGAATCATATCCATAGAAGTTGTTATAATAGCTAAAAAACAGTCAAACAAGCATACAGAAGTGTCACATCCAAACACTGGAGAATAAATAAAGCAGAGAAAATTAATGAGACCGAACTAAAATAGGTCATGCAAGAATACACACAGGATAATTCTGTTTATATAAAAGCAAATACATGAAAAAATTAAACTGTATTTTAAGGGGTACCTTTATGCGAGCTCAGTTACTTCAGTCCTGTCCAACTCTTCATGACCCCATGAACAGTAGTCCACCAGGCTCCTCTGTCCATGGGATTCTCCAGGCAAGAATACTGGAGTGGGTTGTCATATCCTCCTCCAGGGGCTCTTCCAGACCCAGGGATCGAACCCACATCTCTTACATCTCTGGCATTGGAAGCCCAAGAGGTACATACATATATAGAAAAACTATGATGGAAAGTATTGGAATGATGAATACATAATTCAGGATATTAGGCTTCTTTCTTGGGAGGGAAGGAAAACTATTAGCCAAGTAGTTACATAAGACGTCACAAAAACTGGGCAATTTTTTTTCTTTTTTTCTTTTTTTTAGTGGAGAGGAAGTCAGGATTTATTAAGAACATCAAAGTCCAGGGCATTAAAAAAAAAAAAAACAACATATATCTTTAAAGGGCTTCCCTGGTGGCTCAGCTGGTAAAGAATCCGCCTGCAATGTGGGAG
>NW_011490875.1:2110-2551 GCF_000754665.1 Bison bison bison | reverse complement strand
CTCAGCTTTCTTCACAGTCCAACTCCCACATCCATACATGACCACTGGAAAAACCATAGCCTTGACTAGACAGACCTTTGTTGGCAAAGTAATATCTCTGCTTTTCAATATGCTACCTAGATTGGTCATAACTTTCCTTTCAAGGAGTAAGCATCTTTTAATTTCATGGCTGCAATCACCATCTTCAGTGATTTTGAAGCTACCCCATGCCAAGGTCAGGGGCAGCAGCCGAGAGGAGCTACCACATGCCCAAGGCCAGGGGCAGCAGCCAAGAGGAACAAGCCCAAGTCCAAGGGGCAGTGGCCGTGTGGGAGTAGGAGGCCTGAGAGGGGCTACTACACGTTCAAGGTCAGGAGGGGCGGCCGTGAGGAGATACCCCTCATCCAAGGTAAGGAGCAGTGGCTGCACTTTGCTGGAGCAGCCGTGAAGAGATACCCCACG
>NW_011490875.1:565-1048 GCF_000754665.1 Bison bison bison | reverse complement strand
ATTCCGAAATGCAGTACTTGGATGCAATCTCAAAAACGACAGAATGGTCTCTGTTCGTTTCCAAGGCAAACCATTCAATATCATGGTAATCCAAGCCTATGCCCCAACCAGTAATGCTGAAGAAGCTGAAGTTGAAAGAGTCTATGAAGTCCAGAAGACCTTTTAGAACTAACTTAATCCCTTAGTCAGCAATATAATTTTTGCTTCCAATCATTCATTCTCTTCCTTGAGCTGATTGACTGTTTGCCGCATATCCTGTGCTTTCTGCTCATCAAGCAGCACTTTTTCACAGCCATGTTGTTCCTCTCCCTGCGTTCACTACACTCATCACTGTGATGATCCATGGTCACACTCTTTCTGCTCTGTTTGCTTGGAGGCACAGCTTTGCCTCCACCCCCAGTGTGGGGATGGAGCGGGTGCAACACCAGCTGAGGAATCTGCCAGAAGCAGATGGCAGGAGACTGAGTGTCTGAGCTTTGCGAC
>NW_011490875.1:0-465 GCF_000754665.1 Bison bison bison | reverse complement strand
GGGTAACACAGAGTCAGACACGACTGAAGCGACTTAGCACGCATGCAAGCACACCCTTGTCAACACAAAATGTGCAGAATGAGGACAAGGTGAACAATTGCTTCCACACTACACTGCCCAGAAATCTCCACATCCGCCCCCAGTCCAAGCGGCTGCGCCCACCGCAGCAGGATCCCACCCAGGCCTCACAGCCCATGAGTCAGGGAGTAGGAGGAATGGTTACAGAACGGAAACCTGCAGCTTTTGCCGGTTCCTCCATTGCTGCTGCCATCTGCGTCCCATCCTCCCCAGGGCCGCACCAAAACTGAGTGTTTTGTTGTATAGGGTTGGTGATGGCTATAGGTATGTTTCTTTTATTTGTATTATTTTAAATATATGAAGGGAATTCCCAGGTGGTCCAGTGGTTCACTGCCAAGGGTGCAGGTTCAGTCCCTGGTGGGAGAAGTAAGATCCCGAAAGCCACAA
>NW_011490874.1:25113-25649 GCF_000754665.1 Bison bison bison | reverse complement strand
ATTTATTTCTATCTTCTACCAGTTCTGACTACAGCTGCATTATTCTAGCTGGGCCTCTAAGATTATTTTTAGAGAGGAGTCAAGTTTCCATGCTGAAACAGACAGGTATAATTATAATAAATAAAATTGTGTCTTGGGGCAATAAGAATTATTCTCCAGAGGTTAGCACTAGGCACGGTTGTATAAGATGACCTTAGAAATTAGAGGGAGATAGATTATATCTCATTCTATCTACAAGTAGTTAATCAATTTGAATTAAAATGAAATGTATTGCTTTTTGGCATGGTGACTAACCATCACTAGACATCTTCAAACAGAAGCTGAATCACAACCCATTTCACTCTGTTTTATCTCTGTTACCCTGCATACTGCCTATTACTGAGTAAAGGTCCAAAAATATTTTTAAATCAAAGAATAGACAACTAACAAAATGAGTCAGTAACAGTGAATGAACAAATTTGTAGGAGGGAATCCTATAAGGAGAAGAAAATGGCAAGAATAAAGCTTGTACACGTTTTCATACAGTTGTCACAATC
>NW_011490874.1:20801-21662 GCF_000754665.1 Bison bison bison | reverse complement strand
CATTTTGATATATGGCAAAACCAATACAATATTGTAAAGTTAAATAAAATAAAATTTAAAAAAGAAAAAGAGATTTCAGAGACCATACATAAAGGGAAGACATTCCCAACAAAAATAGTTTGGATAAGTCAGTAAATGAAAGATAACTAAAACCTACAAAAAACAGCAACAACACAAACACTGAGAGGGAAAGAATCTGATCTCTAGAATTATCACATTATAATACCAGACATTCCATATTTTAACAAAAAAAAAACACAAAAAACAAAAAAACCAAGGATGAAAATAAAGAACAAAATTTGGAATAAACACAGAGGGGGGAAAAATCAATAGGAATTGCCTCCGAGGACACTTTGACTTAATACACAGAATTAGAAACAACTGTCTCACGTATGATCAAAGACATAAAGGAGACCATGAAAAATATAAATTGAGGAAATGAGGAGACAAAGTCTCAACAAATATAGAATGTCAATAAGGAGAAATAAATTATTTTTTTAAAATGAACCAAATAGAAATTCTGAATTTTCAAGTACAATAACTGAAATAAAATCTTCACTAGAGATTTTCAACAGCAGACTAAACAGACAAAAGACTCAGTGAACGTAAATATAGGTCAGTGAAAAACAGCTAGTCTGAGGATCAGGTTGTAGGAGTTTCAGAGGGAGAGGAAAAAGAGACAAAAAGAATTTTTGAAGAAAGATTGAAATATACACATCCAAGGACTTCAATATCTCTAAGTACAAAAAACACAAAGACATTCGCACTGAGATGCATTATACACATCATCATTAAACCACTGCAAGTCAAAGGAACAAAAATGAGGGAATCCTGAAAGTAGCAAAAAAGAAATTATTTGTC
>NW_011490874.1:20218-20701 GCF_000754665.1 Bison bison bison | reverse complement strand
CATTCAGATAAATAGCTAATTTCCCATCAGAAATCATGGAGTCAAGTAGGCAGTGGGAAAGAAAATTTAAAGCACTGCAGGAAATAAACCTGTTAACCAATAATTCTATTTCTGGCAAAGCCACTTTTCAAAAATAAAGACGAAATTAAGACATCCCCATATTTTTAAAAAATGAGGGAGTTCAGCACTAGTAATCCTGCCCTACAAGAAACAATAATGAGTGCCTTTCAGGTTGGAATAAAAAGACGCTGAGCAGGAACTCAAATATGGAACAGAAAATATAACACTGGCAAAGGTATATATAAGGAGCAGCGGCTGAGCTTTGCTGGAGCAGCCGTGAAGAGATACCCCACGTCCAAGGTAAGAGAAACCCAGATAAGATGGTAGGTGTTACAAGAGGGCATCAGAGGGCAGACACACTGAAACCATAATCACAGAAACCTAGTCAATCTAATCACATGGACCAAAGCCTTGTCTAACTCA
>NW_011490874.1:16238-17536 GCF_000754665.1 Bison bison bison | reverse complement strand
AACTAAAAATCCACATGCAAGTGTGTGAGGCAACAGTCTCATAAAAATTGTAATACTGTTAGAAGGAACCACGGGTATAATTTTTGATTTGGCAATGGATTCTTAGAATGCCACCAGAAGCACAAGGAACAGAAACAGGTAAACTGAACCTGATGAGAAGTTAAAAAAAAAACAAACAACTTTCCAGTTAAAAAGAAATTTAAAACTCAACAACACAAAGGCAATCTAATTTTTAAAAGCTTAAAGAATTGAATAGATATTTCTCTAAGATACATGAGTAAATATTTCTACTAAGATAATATTGTTAAAATGTCCCTACTACCCAAAGTGATCAACAGATTTGGCATTTTTCACAGAACTAGAACAAATAAGTTTTAAATTTATATGAAACAACAAAGACCCTAAATATCCAAAGCATTTTTGAGAAAGAAGAACAAAGATGGAGGTGACATGCTATCTGATTTCAAACTATAATACAGCACTATAGTAATTGAAGTAGTTTGTTGCTGGCACAAAATCAAACACATTGATCAGTGGAATAGAAGACAGAGCCCAGAAACAAATCTATGCTTAAATTGGCAATTAATCTATGGCAAATTTGTCAAGAATATACAAAAGGGAAAAAGTAACCTAAAATATAAATGGATGGCTAATGCAAAATAATTAAACTAGACCATGTTCTTACACTATATCCACAAAAATATCCCTCAAAATGGATCAAATACTTAAATGTAATACTAAAACCACAAAACAACTGGAAAAAAACACGAATAGTATGCTCTTTTATATCAGTCTTAGCAATAGCTTTTTTGAACTTGTCTCCTCTTGCAAGGGCAAGAAAAGAAAAAATAAACAAATGGGACTACATCAAATCAAAAATATTTTGCACAACAAAGGAAACTATCAGCAAAATGAAAACACAACCTATGGAATGGTAGAAGAAATTTGCAATGATATATTCAATAAGGGGTTGATATCAAAAGTATATAGAACTCAATATCAAAAAAAAAAAAAAAACAAATAATCCTATTAGCAAATGGGAAAGATTTGAATAGACATTTCTCCAGGAAAAGACATATAATGGCCAAAAGACATATGAAAAGATGTTTGACATCTCTAATTATATGGAAATGCAAGTCAAATCACAGTGAGTTATTACCTCACATCTGTCAAATGGTTATCCTCAAAAAGATAGCAAACAACAAGTGTTGGGGAGGATGTGGAGAAAAGCGAACCTTGTGCACTGTTGAAGGAAATTTATATTGGTGGAGCCACTGTAGAAAACAGTATAGAGACTC
>NW_011490874.1:15039-16138 GCF_000754665.1 Bison bison bison | reverse complement strand
ACACACACTGATTTTTTATACTTAGTTGTTACCTGACTACTAAGAAAAAAAAAATACACAGTAAAAATATATGAGAAGGTATTGTGAAAGTAATATTAGGGGAAGTTTAAAACACAAAAGAAGGTAGTAACAGAGAAATTGAGGAAACAAAAAATATATATGATGCATAGAAAACAAATAGCAAATGATAGAAGTAAATTTTTTTTAATCCTTAAAAGAAAATAAATTAAATTCTCAAGGTAAAATGCATGTGTGTGTGTGTGTGTGTGTGTGTATGGTGTCGGGGGGGGGAGAAACGAAATGGTTAAAATACATGACCGACTATTTGCTGTCCACAGAGATGCACATGGACAGATAAATGGATAAACACAATGTGATACACACACATTCACACACCATGGAATAGTATTCAGTCAAACAAAGAAGAAAAGTCCATTTTTTGAAGCAATATGGATGTATCTTGAAGGCATTATGCTAAGTGAAATAAATCAGGATGAGAAAGGCAAATACTATATATTCTTAATTATATGCAGTATTTAAAATGTCAAACTCACAGAAATAAATAATATGATTGTGGTTTTAAGTGGCTGGGGGAGTGGTGTGGAAGAAATGGGAACATGGGGTGAAAGTGTATAAACTACCACTTATAAAATAAGTAAGTTTTGGAGAATTAATATACAGCAAAGACAATAGTACTGTATTATATACTTGAAAATTTTCAAGACAGTTGGTCTTAGATATTATCAACACACACACACACACACACACACAAATCACCATTACGTAGGGGTATTATTGTGTTAATCGGTTTGTAATATATACATCTCAGATTATCATAGTGTATACCTTAAACTTACATATGTTATTAAACAATAATATCTCAGTAAGCTTAGGGAGGAAAAGAATAGGAATTCAAGAAATAAAATTGAGAGTCTCCAAATTAATTCATATCTATAGTTAACTTATTTGTGGCAAGGATGTCAAAAGGATTCAGTGGAGAAAAACAGTCTTTTCAACAATGTTCCTGTGACAACTAAAAATCCACATGCAAGTGTGTGAGGCAACAGTCTCATAAAAATTGTAATACTGTTAGAAGGAA
>NW_011490874.1:14447-14939 GCF_000754665.1 Bison bison bison | reverse complement strand
TAGT
Source organism: Bison bison bison (assembly GCF_000754665.1). Lineage (NCBI taxonomy): Eukaryota > Metazoa > Chordata > Mammalia > Artiodactyla > Bovidae > Bison > Bison bison. The sequence continues at coordinate 14,935 of NW_011490874.1, read as the reverse complement.
TGGTGGAGCCACTGTAGAAAACAGTATAGAGATTTATTTAAAAAAAAAAAGACATAGCTACCATAAGATCCAACAATTTCACTCCTAGGTGTTTTTCTGAAGAAAATAAAAAAACACTAATTCAAAAGATATATACCACCTTATGTCCACTGAAACATGTTATTTACAGAAGGCAAGATATGGAAGGAATCAAAATGTCCTTCAACAGATAAATGGATAAAGAATACACACACATACACAGAGGAATATTATCCAGCCATAAAAAAAGAATGAAATCTTGTCACTTATGACAACATGGATGAAAGAGAATATTTCCCTAAGTGAAGTAAGTCAGATAAAGAAAAACAAATACCACATGATGTCACATATGTGGAATCTTAAAAATCAAAACAAACAATCAAAATAAAAACAGGCTTATAGATATGGAGAGCTAACTGATGGGAACCAAAGGGGAGACAGGTGAAGTGTCTGACAAACAGCTGAAGGAG
>NW_011490874.1:10326-11894 GCF_000754665.1 Bison bison bison | reverse complement strand
GGAGGGTTCAGGATGGGGAACACATGTATACCTGTGGTGGATTCATTTCGGTATTTGGCAAAACCAATACAATATTGTAAAGTTTAAAAATAAAATAAAATTAAAATTAAAAAAATATATGGATATAAATAAGGGAATGAAGAACACCAAAAATGGTAACAATATGGGTAAATATATATATATACACACACATATATGTATATATAATTTTTCTTTTATTTATATCCCTTAAAGATACTTTACTTTTTAAATAAAATTGCTAACAGTATATTGTGAGGTTTATAATATACCTGTAGTTAACACATATAGTAATAATAGCACAAAGGTTAATAGGAAAGAAATGGCTGCTATAGATAAAGTGCATATTATCACATTAATGTAGACTCTGATAATTAAAGATATAATAAATGGCAAACTCACCTAAATCCATGTGATATAAGTATCAACCTGTTTTCTTTTCACTGTTTTAGAATTAACTTTAGCTTCAGAGCCATCATATCTCTCTTAACATCAGGTTTTTCTCTCTGATTAACTGTGATCTACAATTCCCATGTTGTCACATTTCTAAATAGGCAATCAATAGAAACTATAGTTTAGTTTCTTCTTCTCTACCTTAATGGAGGAAATCTAAAGAACAATTTCCCATCCCATTGTCTATGACTAATCAATCAAAGAAAAAAAATATCTGTTCCCATAAAGGCCAGATTCAGTCCACAATGTATAGGGAGAAAAGGCAATAACTGAATCCATCCACTAAAACAGTAGCATTTCATGTGATTTAACTCAGGAAGCTTTGCCTTTTACTCAAGCAGATTACTTTTTAGTGACAGAATGGTTTGGTTAATACCAGGGGAAGTTGTGACAGCTATTACTGCTCTTCATAAGGCTATTCATACATTTCTGCTTCTAATCTATCATTTTTTTACAGCACACACTGAATGTTTCTGACACTGGAATGGCAGAACAAGGAATGCAAAAAAGCATTATTTTCAGTATACCCTTCACTTGCATTTTACACTACTATACAAAACATTTCCTTTATAGGCCTGAAGGCACAACAATGCTTTCAAATCCTGCCCCCAAATAGAAACTCATGTGTCAAATTAGAGTATCATTTTTTGCCTGTGCTCACTAGTCTATTTCTGGGCCTTTTTTTATTATTATTCCTATTATTGGTTGGTCTGGCCTACCTCTTCTGTTAGATTTCCATTTACTTTCAAAATTAAAAAGACACAGGCAATGGAAATATGCTTAAGTACCTGTACTTAACTGTCATTCTGGAAAGATTAATACCATTTATTGATTCTGTTTTCTAATTCAGTCTTAACAGCTTTAAGGATGTGACAAATGATTGATGTCCAGAAATCTTTCATTTATTGTCTATGTGTTTGATCATAAATGCTTTTGCTTTCTGGTAATAATAGAGAGGTATATTTATAGTATTAATAAATATCTATTTAGAGGTTTAGTCAGTTTTCAGCCAAGGGACTATTTTATATATTAGTTATGCTATAGTCACCATGAACACTTGTGAAATGAAGACTGTTACTAACTGGTTTTGTTGTTTA
>NW_011490874.1:9183-10226 GCF_000754665.1 Bison bison bison | reverse complement strand
TGTTGTTCAGTTGCAAAGTTACATCTGACTCTTTTGCGACCCCATGGACTGTACCAGCCAGGCTCCTCTGTCCATGGGATTTCCCAGGCAAAAATATTATGGTGGGTTGCCATTTCCTACTCCAGGGATCGAACCCATGTCTCCTGCACTGACGGGCTGATTCTTTACCACTGAGCTACCTGGGAAACCCTAAATGGATTTAATTACTTTTAAGTGGCAATTATAGGAAGAATAAGAGTTAGAAATTTTCATATTTTACAAGAAATTAAATATATAGTTCTAAGCTTAGATGGTGTAGTAACTGGCATATGAAACAGAGGTTGAATGAAAATAAGAACGCTATTAGATTGTTTTTGGAACTGTATTAAGACAATGATATCTCAACTATAGTAACATATTGATAGGAGCAGTTATGACAACTATATTGAAAGATGTTGAAGTGCATATCTTAGTGCTAGTGAAAAATATTGGATAACTGAAATTTCTTCATAGTGCTATATTTTTATGCACTATTTGCATTATGCATTACAGTTTATCTGTTGAATATTGTTGATAATTCATTGCATCCTATTTGTGTGTCATCATATGTCAGTTCAGATGCTAACAAGTCTTCTCTCTTTTGCCCATTTCATAGCTCAGAGGCTTAAATGTGAACCACTATGAAATCTATGCTGAAGCTTTCAGCTTTCTTCTTATTCTATTTAATAAAACATTGGTTTAAACTGGGGCATCCATTTAGAATTCAGTAAGAAACAAACTTAAAAAGAATAAATATAACCTATAGTTGATTTATACACTGGATTCTCTTCTCAAAACATCAAATTCTAAGGCATATATGTATTTATGTATACATATATATGTATGTATATATAATTTTATACATATAAAATATTCTAAAATACAACCCTCTTATATTTTTAAAATAAATTTCAAGGTAAAAATTTCAATGTATGATTGTCATTCTTTACTATATCCACGCAGAATATTTATTTTACACATTTTGAGCATGATGTACAGTAATAAACAGTTTACACACTCACATA
>NW_011490874.1:4258-5889 GCF_000754665.1 Bison bison bison | reverse complement strand
ACTCTTAGCGACCCCATGGACTGCAGCCTACCAGGCTCCTCCATCCATGGGATTTTCTAGGAAAAAGTATTGGAGTGGGGTGCCATCGCCTTCTCCGAATTGTATTTTAGATGTATTTAAATAGTCTCACTCATATTGAATGTATGTCAAAAGTGAGACAAATTATTTTCATTCCTAAACTGATTCACAATAACAAGAAATCACAAGTGGATTCAGATGTTAAAATTTAATTATATGTTTTACATTTATACAAATATATAAGCTTGAGAGAGGAATGGATACCAATTTCTTTAGGGTGAAAAAATATAGAGACCTTAAAAATCTTTCGTGCCTCCCAAATAGGTTATAATGATACTGTTCAAAATTATAATTTCATAATCACACTATTAATACAATAATATTTTATGTTATACACACACATACACACACATATATAGAAAGTTTTCTTTTAAGTGACTGATCATTTCAATTCTTTTGCATGCAAAACTTTAAGTGTATAATCATGGGTTCTTATCAGCTTTCCTCAAGTCTTTACACTTGCCATATTTCATACCATGTCTTTATAGGAAGTTCCCTTTGAAGTTTGTCTATGTATGATATTTTCTATGTATGATATATACAAGGAAAGATAATACATCTGTAAATAATAAATTTAACATCCATTTTAGTATCAATATATCCTATACTAGTGTAAAAACTTTCAGATGAATTTGTTTTTTTTGAGTTTTCAGTGTAATGACAACATTCATTGAAAAGAATTCTCACAATAGGCTCCATTTATTTCTGTAGTTTAAAAATAGCATCACCTTATTCCATGCTTTGAATTAAATAATAAGATGAAACCTCATTAGGAGACACATTGAATTGAAGAATTCAATGAACCACTTAAAGACAAGATTTAAAGATTATAAAGTAAAGAAGGAGGAAATGCAGATCACTACTCTTGGCTAGATGCAGAACATTCCCAACTACAATAATTTTCCCATAACAGTTTCAACTTTTCACAAAGGAATTTTACACATTTTCAACAGTTTCCCAAAGTATTGTCAACAAACCATCTACACCAGGTTCATCTGCAGCATTTGTTAAGCTCCACTTACATCCAACTGTATCAAATTCTGTGATGATTAGCACAGGGAATCCCATTATTATACTCTTCTGCATTTAAATTTCTTCACAGAATTCTACAAACTGTGGATTTTACCAAAGAACAGAATTAGAACCCTGAGGAGACTTATTGAGAGCATGGTTCTGCCTTCTAGAAAGAGTTTTGAAATTTTTCAGTTAAGTTTTGACTGGCATAATGATTGGGGCACACTGCTGGCATTGAGTCACTAGGTCCAGAGATGCTGTATGTCCTGCATGTGAACCATCCTTCACAATGCATAACTGACCTGCGTCCTGCCTGAATTTGGAGTATTGTACTTAACAAATTTATGAAAGCAAAAAATATGTTAATAGACATCTGATCATAAAACCTAATTCTGTTTTTCATATATAAACAAAAATTTTACATTAACTTAATACACTGAAGTTTCCTAGAATCACTACTATAGAAGTGGAAAGAAAGCTGTGCAATTTTTTTGTTTTGTTTAGAATTCTATCAGTTTGCTATTTCAGAAAATCATATC
>NW_011490874.1:0-372 GCF_000754665.1 Bison bison bison | reverse complement strand
TCTTTTCACAGCTATTTGAAAGGCCTCCTCAGACAGCCATTTTGCTTTTTTGCATTTCTTTTTCTTGGGGATGGTCTTGATTCCTGTCTCCTGTACAATGGCAAAAACCTCCATCCATAGTTCATCAGGCACTCTGTCTGTCAGATCTAGCCCATTAAATCTATTTATCACTTCCACTGTATAATCATAAGGGATTTGATTTAGGTCATACCTGAATGGTCTATTGGTTTTCTGCAATTTCTTCAATTTCAGTCTGAATTTGGCAATAAGGACTTCATGATCTGAGCCCCAGTCAGCTCCTGGTCTTGTTTTGCTGACTGTATAGAGCTTCTCCATCTTTGGTCTGCAAAGAAGATAATCAATCTGATTTCG
>NW_011490873.1:18389-19141 GCF_000754665.1 Bison bison bison | reverse complement strand
CTCAAGGATGCATTCTTCTGCCTCTGGCTGTCACCAGCCAGCCACACCTTGTTTGCCTTTGAATGGAAAGACCCACATACCAGGAGAAAGACACAGCTGACTTAGACCTGACTGCTGTAAGGCTTCAAAAACTTACCTTACCCTGTTTGGTGAAGCCCTGGCTGTGGACCTTGCTGCCTTTCCCAGAGAAACTTTCAACTGCACCCTACTCTAGTACATGGATGACTTGTTGCTAACCAGTCCCACCCAAAGGGACTGCTGGAGAGGTACCAAAGCCTTGTTGGCTCTACTTTTCACCACAGGGTACAAGGTGTCATCAAAAAGGCTCAGATCTGCAGACAGGGTGTCAAGTACCTTGGGTCTGTCATCTCAAAAGGACATTGGGTGCTTGGACATGAGAGGAAGCAAGCCATCTGTTCAATACCTTGGCTGAACACCACGAAAGAAGTCTCTGTGAGTTCCTTGGGGCTGCTAGATTCTGCCAGATCTGGATACTGGGTTTCTCTGAAATTTCCAAGTCTTTGTTTAAAGCCACAGCAGGGTCTGGGGAAGACCCCTAGGAGTAGGGACCTGAACAGGAAAAGGCCTTCAAGGAAATAAAGATACTCTTGACCAGTGCTCCAGCATTAGGGCTTCCAGATGTGACACGGGACTTTAACCTCTTTGTACACGAGAAAAATCACACTGCACTGGGGATCCTCACAAAAACAGTTGGGCCATGGCAGTGCCTGGTCACATACCTGTCCAAACGA
>NW_011490873.1:15347-16286 GCF_000754665.1 Bison bison bison | reverse complement strand
TCCAGTCCTGTGGCCACTGCTGAGTTTTCCAAATTTGCTGGCATATTGAGTGCAGCAATTTCACAGCATCATCTTTCAGGATTTGAAATAGCTCAACTGGAATTCCATCCCCTCCACTAGCTTTGTTCATACTGATGCTTTCTAAGGCCCACTTGACTTCACATTCCAGGATTGCTGACTCTAGGTGAGTGATCACACCATCATGATTATCTTGGTCATGAAGATCTTTTTTGTACAATTGTTCTGTGTATTCCTGCCACCTCTTCTTAATATCTTCTGCTTCTTTTGGTCCATACCGTTTCTGTCCTTTATCGAGCCCATCTTTGCTTGAAATGTTCCCTTGGTATCTCTAATTTTCTTAAAGAGATCTCTAGTCTCTCTCATTCTGTTGTTTTCCTCTATTTATTTGCATCTATCGCTGAAGAAGGCTTTCTTATCTCTCCTTGCTATTCTTTGGTACTCTGCATTCAGATGTTATATCTTTCCTTTTCTCCTTTGCTTTTCACTGCTCTTCTTTTCACAGCTATTTGTAAGGCCTCCCCAGACAGCCCTTTTGCTTTCTTGCATTTCTTTTCCATGGGGATTTTCTTGATCCCTGTCTCCTGTACAATGTCATGAACCTCCGCCCATAGTTCATCAGGCACTCTATCTATCAGATCTAGTCCCTTAAGTCTATTTCTCACTTCCACTGTATAATCATAAAGGATTTGATTTAGGTCTTACCTGAATGGTCTAGTGGTTTTCCCTACTTTCTTCAATTTAAGTCTGAATTTGGCAAAAAGGAGTTCATGATCTGAGCCACAGTCAGTTCCCTGTCCTGTTTTTGCTGACTATATAGAGCTTCTCTATCTTTGGTGCAAAGAGTATATCAATCTGATATCGGTGTTGACCATCTGCTGATGTCCATGTGTAGAGTCTTGTCTTGTGTTATTGGAAGTG
>NW_011490873.1:13482-14490 GCF_000754665.1 Bison bison bison | reverse complement strand
TTCCTATGCAATATTGCTCTTTACAGCATTGGATCTTTCTTCCATCACCAGTCACATCCACAACTGGGTATTGTTTTCACTTTGTCTCCATCCCTTCATTCTTTCTGGAGTTATTTCTCCACTGATCTCCAGTAGCATATTGCCACCTACCGACCTGGGGAGTTCCTCTTGCAGTATCCTATATTTTGCCTTTTTATACTGTTCATGGAGTTCTCAAGGCGAGAATACTGAAGTGGTTTGCCATTTTCTTCTCCAGTGGACCACATTCTGTCAGACCTCTCCACCGTGATCCGCCCATCTTGGGTGGCCCCACAGGGCATGGCTTAGTTTCATTGAGTTAGACAAGGCTGTGGTCCATGTGATTAGATTGAGTAGTTTTCTGTGATTTTGATTTCAGTGTTTCTGCCCTCTGATGCCCTCTCGCAACACCTACCATTTTACTTGGGTTTCCCTTGAACGTGCCATAAACACAATATGGTGCCACCCCCATCAAAGCCTTTTATTTGTAGGACAGATACTTACTTATGTCTACCAGTCATTTGGATGGGTATTTGCACCTTAGCTTTCTTCACTCCCCAGATGAATATTGTCTCTAACAAACAGACTCTCACCATACCTCTGGCAGCACATATGCAGTAAAAAAGAGTCATTCAGTTTACATGCCTACTAGTTGGTCTGAGAATTATGGCTGGGATAGGTATGGGGATAGGAAGAATTGCTTCATCAAACACCTTCTACTATACACTATCCCAGGACTTCACAGACTACATTAAGAGAGTAGCCAAGTCCTCTGTCCTTAATTGGTATTATTGCTGGGCTCTTTGTTACAGGACCAACTAGATTCCCTGGCTGAGGTGGTTTTTACAGAGTAGGCGAGCACGAGACCTACTGACAACTGAAAAGGGAGAACTCTGCCTCTTCTTGAATGAAGAATGCTGTTTTTATGTAAACCGATCAGCAATGGTCAGGGACATGGCCCAACATCTAAGGGAACAAATCACAAAAAAG
>NW_011490873.1:10381-13382 GCF_000754665.1 Bison bison bison | reverse complement strand
CCTTCTGCCTCTGTAACTCAGCTTGCTCCTTGCAAAACCTGGATCACGTAGGTCACATAGTCTCAGAAAGTGGGGACTTATGATACTAGGAACTGGAGGTTATCTCACTCATCCTTGTGCTGCTGTTTGCAACTGCCCAACTCCTGCAAACCTGCTAAATCATGCCTGTCCATTTAAAGGTCAGGGATCCCCCTCCTGCCTTGACCACTGTTCCCATGCATACAAAACCTCTTAGTTTAAATCAGCCTATTAGCAGCTAGTTTTGCTCACTATAGTCTGTCTATAAAATCTCTGTAACCCCTTTGCTCTGGGCTCAGAGCTTGGAGTGTTAACTCCTCTGGGCCTGCCAGCATAATAAACCTGAATTCTCCAATTCTTTGAGTGTGGTGCTTGGTTTCTTGATTACTGGCTTCTGCAACACAAGTACACCTTCCTAGCCATCCTGGTGGAAGCCAGGGCCGTAAATTGGACCCAAAAACCATTGTGTCTTATTAGGTGCTGGCCAGTATATTTCTGGATGTCTGACCCAGTCTGTTCCATACCAGTCACAGTCTTTAAGAGAAATTGGACTTTGACAGCTTTTATAGGACGTCCAATCTAATTTTCTAGTGTTATTAGCTTAATTATCTTTGGTATGATTTAATTTTCCCAGCAAAGTGGGACCTTTAGGTTTACATGATCATAGCCTGGTGTTAGCCAGATAAATCTGAGAGAGTCAGTTCCTAGCAGGTTGATAAGAAGTCTGGGGTCCCCCAGGAGAAAGGGGCCTGAGGCTTTTGAGGAGGAGATAGGTGTCTGGAATTCTCAAGAAGGAAAAGACACATGTCTTTTTTTCCTCTACATTCCTTAGCCTTAGTCACATAAAACATTTTTTTTTTTAAGCTGGGAACTGATGATTACACAACAAACAACTCTGTTTAAACTCTGTACTAAGGATTATATAACAACAATAATGTATCCTGCTTGAGGACAGTTTCCCTTTCTTGAAAACCTTTTAACTAATCCTGTTATTTTAGAACGTATATTATGGAAGTGGATCTGGTAAGATCTTTCTATTGTTAGTTCTAATCCTGTCATTTTAAAATGTAAATTGTGGGAGTGGGTCTAGTAAGAGCTTTGCAAACTTGAGACATTCTTTCAATTTATTGTAGTAACCAATTTAAAAAGTATATAACTCCCTTGCTAAGACTAGCGAGTGGGGGCACTCTCTGTCCCCCTTCTGATGTCTGTGTCAGAAGCTTTCTCTGTCCTTTTTCATTTTAATAAAACTCTGCTACATGAAAGCTCTTGAATGATCAAGCCTGGTCCCCAGTCCCAAAACTAAATCTTCTTCTTTGGAGATCACGAATCAGACATCATTCATCTTAAGCTATCAAATCCATCCCATAACAGAGGAAGCATCCCTCTTAATAGTGTAGAGTTTATTTATTTATTGGACTGGAATTTATGTTCTGACTGAGCTAGAGTGCCTTAAGAGAAAATTCATATTTATGGCCACGGTTAGAATAAGTATATTTGATTGGCCAAGTGAATGGGTCTTATCTAGCAATATAAGTAATAGCCCAGACAGAACTATAATTCCTTTATTCTAAAATAAACTTCCTAACAGCCATCCAATCAGAGCCCTTGTGGAAAGATACCCACCAAGGTAAACCAGAGGTACTGGATGCAGGTAATTGACCATAACCTAACAATTTGATTGATTTCTAAAATTTGCCAATATTGTGCCCATAATAGAAAAACATTTATGTGCTAGTGTCCAAGAGACCAAGAATAAACCTTTATGAGCAATCATACAAGTCGGGTCCAGCATCTTGGGTCAGCTGTCTACTTCTAATGTCTTCTTCTCGTCCTGGTGTTGGTGTTTCCTTATTATCAGAGCATTGCTTTAAGGTGAGTTTGAGGGCAGCAGTTCTTTCTATAGACCAGTCTTGTGCAGGAGCCGTTTTTAGGTGGGAAATATGAACCCAAGAGTCAATTCCTTTCAGTTTTGCTGTGCATGAGCTAGTCAAAATAACCCAATAAGGGCCCTTCCATCTAGGTTGGAGGGAGTCCTTTAAATTATGTCAGGTTTGAGGGAATCCTTTAAGTGATGTCTTTTCTAGTATACATAATCTCCTGGTTGTAAGTCATGGGACATTTGATCTTCATTTGAGGATAGATTACTATGATAAGCTTCAGAAACAAGTTTAGATGACTTGCAATAATTTGATTAAACCCTTGCAATAATTTATCTCCCTTAAGTAATATAGGATCATGTAGTCTTTTATCCAATCTCATTGATATCCCTATAATAATTTCAAAGGAGACAAATGATGTTTGCCAAAAGGAGTGGATCTGAAGTTAAGGAGAACCGGTGGAAGGGCCTTAGGCCAAGGTAAGGAATGAGCATCCATAATGTTAACCATCTGAGTTTTAATTGTCCCATTTGATTTTTCCACTAACCCAGAAGGCTGGGGGAGATAGGCACAATGGAAATATTACATAATAGGCCAAATTTCCTCAAAAATTTGTCCAGTAAAATGGGTACCTCTGTCACTATGTAGTTCGAAGGGGATTCCCCAGATGGGAATCACTCTTTCTAAAAGCAGCCTCCCTATAATTTTGCCATGGCCCTTCTGCATGGTTAACTATTTAAGTACTATGTAGTTAGGAAACTTGGATATTTTTGCAACATAAAACATTTTAGTAAAATCACTAGAATTTTGACTGATAACATTATATTGAGACATATCAGATGTTAGGGATTCCATATAAATTTTAGAATATCTCTATTAGTGATATTTATCTATATATTACAGCCTAAAGCTCACTTTTAATCACTTGACAAAGTTTTTGAATTACAAATACCAAATAAATTTAGCTTAACATTTGTCTCTGAGGTTCCGCAGAGATGTTTCTTTGATACATCCATCCCAGAGTCAACTGGAGGCTAAAGAGCTTAGTTAGATTTTGATTTGGGGAAGTTTGTTAGAAATACCAAAATTATTTAAAAACACAT
>NW_011490873.1:9963-10047 GCF_000754665.1 Bison bison bison | reverse complement strand
CAAAACCTCTTAGTTTAAATCAGCCTATTAGCAGCTAGTTTTGCCCACTGTAGTCTGTCTATAAAAACTCTGTAACCCCTTTGC
>NW_011490873.1:8500-9489 GCF_000754665.1 Bison bison bison | reverse complement strand
GAAGCAAGGTGAATAAGGAAACAGGTTTGGCCCAGATAGCTGAGGTGCATATGAAAGGAATGAATTCAGTGAGCCCAGAGTGCTAAATTCCTTAACTTGATACCTGATCTTTAATGTCCAGATTGCCTGCTCTCTTTGTTGCAAACTTGTATAAGGCCTGACTTGCCCTCCTACCTTCTTGGAGCAGTTTTCTCAGAGCTACTGAGATGCTCCCTCCTGCACTCAGAGTCTTAAACACTCCCGCCTAATAAAATAATGTTGCAGGGAGGAAGCCACTTATGATTCCATGTTGGAAACTGTTTCTTTGACTTGCTTTTATTTTTTTTTTATTATTTATTTATTTTTTTAATTGGAAGCTAATTACTTTACAATATTGTGGTGGTTTTTGCCATACATTCACATGAATCAACCATGGGTGTACATGTTTTCCCCATTCAGACCCTCCCTCCCACCTCCCTCCCTATCCCATCTCTCAGGGTCATCCCAGTGCACCAGACCTGAGCACCCTGCCTCAAGCATCAAGCCTGGACTTGCAATCTATTTCACATATGATAATATACATGTTTAAATGCTATTCTCTCAAATCATCCCACCCTTGCCTTCTCCCACAGAGTCCAAAAGTCTGATATTTATATCTGTGTCTTTTTACTGTCTCACATATAAGGTCATCATTACCATTTTTCTAAATTCCATATATATGCGTTAATATACTGTATTGGTGTTTTTCTTTCTGACTGACTTTGCTCTGTATAATGGGCTCCAGTTTCATCCACCTCATTAGAACTGATTCAAATGTATTCTTTTCAATAGCTGAGTAATATTCCATTGTGTATTTGTACCACAGATTTCTTATCCATTCATCTGCTGATGGGCATCTAGGTTGCTTCCATGTCTTGGCTATTGTAAACAGTGCTGTGATGAACATTGGGGTACATGTGTCTCTTTCAATTCTGGTTTCCTCGGTGTGTATGCCCAGCAGTGGGATTGCT
>NW_011490873.1:5929-7907 GCF_000754665.1 Bison bison bison | reverse complement strand
TATATTCTTGCCTCCTTTGTCAAAGATAAGGTGTCCATAGGTGCATGGATTTATCTCTGGGCTTTCTATTTTCTTCCATTGATCTACGTTTCTGTCTTTATGCCAGTACCATACTGTCTTGATGACTGTTGCTATGTAGTAGATCCTGAAGTCAGGCAGGTTGCTTCCTCCAATTCCATTCTTCTTTCTCAAGATTCCTTTGGCTATTCGAGGTTTTTTGTAATTCCATGCAAATTGTGAAATTATTTGTTCTAATTCTCTGAAAAATAGCTTGATAGCTATTTGGGTAGCTTGATAGGGATTGCATTGAATCTATTCATTGCTTTGGGGTAGTATACTGATTTTCACTATATTGATTCTTCCAATCCATAATCATGGTATATTTCTCCATCTATTTGTGTCATCTTTGATTTATTTCATTAGTGTTTTATAGTTTTCTATATATAGGTCTTCTGTTTCTTTAAGTAGATTTATTCCTAAGTATTTTATTCTTTCCGTTGCAATGGTGAATGGAATTGTTTCCTTAATTTCTCTTTTTATTTTCTCATTATTAGTGTATAGGAATGTAAAGGATTTCTGTGTGTTAATTTTATATCCTGCAACATTACTGTATTCATTAATTAGCTCTAGCCATTTTCTGGTAGAGTCTTTAGGGTTTTCTATGTAGAGGATCATGTCATCTGCAAACAGTGAGAGTTTTACTTCTTTCCCTATCTGGATTGATTTTATTTCTTTTTCATCTCTGATTTCTGTGGCCAAAACTTCCAGAACTATGTCGAATAGTAGTGGTGACAGTGGGTAACCTTGTCGTGTTCCTGACATTAGGGGAAATGCTTTCAATTTTTCACCATTAAGGATAATGTTTGATGTGGGTTTATCGTATATGACTTCTATTATGTTGAGGTTTGTTCCCACTATGCCTGCTTTCTGGAGGGTATTTATCATAACTGGATGTTGAAATTTGTCAAAGGCTTTCTCTGCATCCATTAAGATAATCATATGGTTTTTGTCTTTCCATTTGTTAATGTGGTGTATTACATTGATTGATTTGTGGATATTGAAGAATCCTTCCATCCCTGGGATAAAGCCCACTTGGTCATGATGTATGATCTTTTTAATATGTTGTTGGATTCTGTTTGCAAGAATTTTGTTCAGGATTTTTGCATCTATGTTCATCAGTGATATTGGCCTGTAGTTTTCTTTTTTTGTGGCATCTTTGTCAGGTTTTAGTATTAAGGTGATGGTGGCCTCATAGAATGAGTTTGGAAGTTTACCTTTCTCTGCAATTTTATGGAAGAGTTTGAGTAGGATAGGTTTTAGCTCTTCTCTAAATTTTTGGTAGAATTTAGCTGTGAAGCCTTCTGGTCCTGGGCTTTTGTTTGTTGGAAGATTTCTGATTATGGTTTCCATTTCTGTGCTGGTGATGGGTCTGTTAAGATTTTCTATTTCTTCCTGGTCCAGTTTTGGAAAGTTATACTTTTAAGAATTAGTCCATTTCTTCCAAGTTGTCCATTTTATTGGCATATAGTTTCTGATTGTAGTCTCTTATGATCCTTTGTATTTCTGTGTTGTCTGTTTTGATTTCTCCATTTTCATTTTTAAGTTTGTTGATTTGATTCTTCTCTGTTTCTTGATGAGTCTGGCTAATGGTTTGTCTATTTTATTTATCTTCTTGAAGAACCAGCATTTAGTTTTGTTCATTTTTGCTATGGTCTCTTTTGTTTCTTTTGCATTTATTTCTTCCCTACTTTTTGTGATTTCTTTCCTTCTACTAATGCTGGGGTTCTTCATTTCTTCCTTTTCTAGTTGATTTCAGTGTAGAGTTAGGTTATTTATTTGATTTCTCTCCTATGTCTTGAGGTGGGCTCATATTGCTATGAACATTCCCCTTAGTACTGCTTTTATTTAATCCCATAGGTTTTGGGTTGTTGTGTTTTCATTTTCATTCTTTTCTATGCATATTTTTATTTCTTTTTTG
>NW_011490873.1:5154-5459 GCF_000754665.1 Bison bison bison | reverse complement strand
GTGTTACTGTTAATTTCCCCTTTCATATTTGTTAGCATTGCATTACATATTGCGGTGCTCCTATGTTGGGTGCATATATATTTATAATTATTGTATCTTCTTGGATTGATCATTATGTAGTGTCCTTCTCTGTCTCTTTTCCTGGCCTTTATTTCAAAGTCTATTTTATCTGATATGAGTATTGCTGCTCCTGCTTTCTTTTAGTCTCCGTTTACGTGAAATATCTTTTTTCCAGCCCTTCACTTTCAGTCTGTATGTGTCCCTAGGTTTGAGGTAGGTCTCTTGTAGACAGCATATATAGGGGC
>NW_011490873.1:3900-5001 GCF_000754665.1 Bison bison bison | reverse complement strand
ATTTGTTGGAGAGCTGGTTTGGTGGTGCTGAATTCTCTCAGCTTTTGCTTGTCTTTAAAGCTTTTGATGTCTCCTTCATATTGAATGAGATCCTTGCTGGGTGTAGTAATCTGGGTTGTAGGTTATTTTCTTTCATCGCTTTAAGTATGTCCTGCCATTCCCTTCTGGCTTGAAGAGTTTCTATTGACAGATCAGCTGTTATCCTTATGGGGATCCCCTTGTGTTGGGAGCCAGAGTGAGGTACTCTGCCCGTGGCAAAGGTCATGAGGAAGGAGGTTCGACACACGCAAAGGCAGGATCGAGCCTCAGGAGTCCCCCTGGAAATCCTCGAGCATCTACCCCCATAACCAGACCCTGCCTACTTTACTACTTTGTGCTCATCTACACCTCTGACTTTACGGGGAGCTGTCCCCCACCACCTCTTTCGGAGAAGGAGTTAACTTAAAGCTCCAGTTAATAAAAACTCCTGGGCATGACAAGAGTGTTTTAACCTACAAACTCTTCTGAAGGTTCTCTAGCCTGCCTGACAGGCTCGTCCGGCCACATGTGATTGCTCACAGCCTCCCAACTGTGAGAGGCACGAGATGCTTTAAACCTTCTAAAAACAGGTTCCTTAGAAAAGTTAGAAAACTATTAGTATAAGTATAATGGGCTGATTAGAAATTGTATTGGTGAAGGGTTTTTCATTTGTTGAGCCAATGTTTGTTGCTAAGTCTCCACATCCCCTGCCCTTACACACATTAATGAATATATAGAAGAAATAAGTATTAACCTTTGATATAAATCATGTTAGACCTTAGGCTAAGTAAATTCTTTCCTTAACTAAAACCCACTATACCCTCACCCTATAGGAATGTAACTTTACTTGGGTGGCGTCTGTTTTGAGAATAATCAGCCCTGGAGAAATAAGTGTCCTGGTTGACTGACTGCTGTCACAAGGAGAGGGTCATAAATTGTCAGCAGGCCCCCTGGCCAGAAGATGATGTAACACCCCTAAGACCTCTGTATACATTTGTGTGAAGCACCTGACTTTAATCAAAGTCAGGACTGCTGTCCCCACGTGACTTTTGTATAACATCTTAGTGTATAAAAACAGACTCT
>NW_011490873.1:2379-2781 GCF_000754665.1 Bison bison bison | reverse complement strand
TGGAGGCTTTTGGATGAGCTTTTGTTGATTAATGATCCCTGGAGTCAGGAGATTTCTGGTGATCTCAAGCTTTGGTTTTAGGCCACCTGCCTTTGGCTTTCAGTCTTATTCTTGTAGTAGCCTCAAGATTTCTCCATCCATACAACACCAATGGCAAAACATTTAGGTTAATGGTGAAAAGATTCTCCACAGTGAGCGACACCCAGAGAGGTTCAGAGTTACATGAAGAAGAGAAGAGGGAGGAGGGAGATAGAGAAAACCAGAAGGAGAAGAGAGGGAATCAAAAGTGGATAGCAGTCTAGCCAGTAATCAATTTCCTATATGCTCTCTACAGTCTGAACACTCAGAGAGGTTCATGGAGTTCCATAGAGAAGAGAAAAAAGGAGGAAGGAGATATAGGTG
>NW_011490873.1:1850-2279 GCF_000754665.1 Bison bison bison | reverse complement strand
CTCTCTGCTTCATTGATTTCCACCATTCTATCTTCCACCTCACTTATCCTATCTTCTGCCTCAGTTATTCTACTGTTGGTTTCCTCCAGAGTGCTTTTGATCTCAGCTATTGCATTATTCATTATTGAATGACTCTTTTTTATTTCTTCTAGTTCTTTGTTAAACTTTTCTTGCATCTTCTCAATCCTTGTCTCCAGACTATTTATCTGTAACTCCATTTTGTTTTCAAAATTTTGTATCATTTTTACTATCATGATTCTGAATTCTTTTTCAGTTAGACTCCCTATCTCCTCCTTTTTTGTTTGGTTTGATGGGCTTTTATCATGTTCCTTTACCTTCTGAATATTTCTCTGCCTTTTCATCTTGTTTAGGTTGCTGTGTTTGCAGTGGCCTTTCTGTATGCTGGAAGTTTGTGGCTCCTCTTTTTTG
>NW_011490873.1:0-434 GCF_000754665.1 Bison bison bison | reverse complement strand
GTGTTTGGAAACTTCTCTTTTAAGACTCCCTCCTTGAGATGGTTCTCCATCCCTAACTCTTTTATCTCTCTTTTTATCTTGTATATTTTGTCCTACCTCCTTTTGAAGAAAATGGGCTACCTTTCTGGGTGCCTGGTGTCCTCCACCAGCACTCAGAAGTTGTTTTGTGGTATTGGCTCAGCATTCAAATGATCTTTCGATGTGTTTTTGCGGGAGAAAGTGGTCTCCCTGTCCTATTCCTCTGCCATCTTAGGGCCACATCCCTAAATATATAAAACTTTTAAAATTATCATTCAATAAATCTGAAGGAGAAGGAAGAGAGGAAAGGAAGGATGGAGGAAGGGAGGAATAGAAAAACCACCAGACAAACAGGAGTTCTCACCCATGGATTGCCAAAAAGATTTCAAAGTCAAGACAAAAGGCCAATATCTGAG
>NW_011490872.1:76281-76951 GCF_000754665.1 Bison bison bison | reverse complement strand
GCCACAGGTATACATGTGTTCCCCATCCTGACCCCTCCTCCCTCCTCCCTCCCCATACCATCACTCTGGGTCGTCCCAGTGCACTAGCCCCAAGCATCCAGTATCGTGCGTCGAACATGGACTGGCAACTCATTTCTTACATGATATTTTACATGTTTCAATGCCATTCTCCCAAATCTTCCCACCCTCTCCCTCTCCCACAGAGTCCATAAGACTGTTCTATATATCAGTGTCTGTTTTGCTGTCTCATACACCGGGTTATTGTTACCATCTTTCTAAATTCCATATATATGTGTAAGTATACTCTATTGGTGTTTTTCCTTCTGGCTCACTTCACTCTGTATAATAGGCTCCAGTTTCATCCACCTCATTAGAACTGATTCAAATGTATTCTTTTTAATGGCTGAGTAATATTCCATTGTGTATCTGTACCACTGCTTTCTTATCCATTCATCTGCTGATGGACATCTAGGTTGCTTCCATGTCCTGGCTATTATAAACAGTGCTGCAATGAACATTGGGGTACACGTGTCTCTTTCCCTTCTGGTTTCTTCAGTGTGTATGCCCAGCAGTGGGATTGCTGGATCATAAGGCAGTTCTATTTCCAGTTTTTTAAGGAATCTCCACACTGTTCTCCATAGTGGCTGTACTAGTTTGCATTCCCACCAAC
>NW_011490872.1:75703-76120 GCF_000754665.1 Bison bison bison | reverse complement strand
TGTTAGGAGTTGCTTGTATATTTTTGAGATTAGTTGTTTGTCGGTTGCTTCATTTGCTATTATTTTCTCCCATTCTGAAGGCTGTCTTTTCACCTTGCTAATAGTTTCCTTTGATGTGCAGAAGCTTTTAAGGCTAATTAGGTCCCATTTGTTTATTTTTGCTTTTATTTCCAATATTCTGGGAGGTGGGTCATAGAGGATCCTGCTGTGATGTGTGTCAGAGAGTGTTTTGCCTATGTTCTCCTCTAGGAGTTTATAGTTTCTGGTCTTACATTGAGATCTTAAATCCATTTTGAGTTTATTTTTGTGTATGGTGTTAGAAAGTGTTCTAGTTTCAATCTTTTACAAGTGGTTGACCAGATTTCCCAGCACCACTTGTTAAAGAGATTGTCTTTAATCCATTGTATATTCTTGCCT
>NW_011490872.1:74315-74441 GCF_000754665.1 Bison bison bison | reverse complement strand
TCTCTGGAGTGCAATGAAATGTCCAGTAATGAGTTATGGGATGTCTATGGTTTTGGAGTGACTTTGGGCAGCCTGTATTTTGAAGCTCAGGGCTGTGTTCCTTTGTTGCTGGAGAATTTGCTTGGT
>NW_011490872.1:72875-73467 GCF_000754665.1 Bison bison bison | reverse complement strand
GTTTGTGTTTTTCATTTTTCTATTAGTTTCTTATGTCAAATTTTTGTATTCTTTTTTTGTATTTCTTCTGTGATTTGTTGGTTATTCAGTCAGCGTGTAGTTCAGACCTCCATATGTTGGAATTTTTTAATAGTTTTTCTCCTGTAATTGTAGATCTAATCTTACTGCATTGTGGTCAGAAAAGATGCTTGGAATGATTTCTATTTTTTTGAATTTACCAAGGCTAGCTTTATGGCCCAGGATGTGATCTATCCTGGAGAAGGTTCCATGTGAGCTTGAGAAAAAAGGTGAAATTCATTGTTTTGGGATCAAATGTCCTATAGATATCAATTAGGTCTAACTGGTCTATTGTATCCTTTAAAGTTTGTGTTTCCTTGTTAATTTTCTGTTTAGTTGATCTATCCATAGGTGTGAGTGGGCTATTAAAGTCTCCCACTATTATTGTGTTATTGTTAATTTCTCCTTTCATACTTGTTAGCGTTTGTCTTACATACTGCGGTGCTCCTGTGTTGGGTGCATATATATTTATAATTGTTATATCTTCTTCTTGGATTGATCCTTTGATCATTATGTAGTGACCTTCTTTGTCTCT
>NW_011490872.1:71655-72775 GCF_000754665.1 Bison bison bison | reverse complement strand
TTTTTCCTAGCCCTTCACTTTCAGTCTGTATGTGTCCCCTGTTTTGAGGTGGGTCTCTTGTAGACAACATATGTAGGGGTCTTGTTTTTGTATCCATTCAGCCAGTCTTTGTCTTTTGGTTGGGGCATTCAACCCATTTATGTTTAAGGTAATTACTGATAAGTATGATCCCGTTGCCATTTACTTTATTGTTTTGGGTTCGAGTTTATACACCCTTTTTGTGTTTCCTGTCTAGAGAATATCCTTTAGTATTTGTTGGAGAGCTGGTTTGGTGGTGCAGAATTCTCTCAGCTTTTGCTTGTCTGAAAAGCTTTTGATTTCTCCCTCATACTTGAATGAGATCCTCGCTGGGTACAATAATCTGGGCTGTAGGTTATTTTCTTTCATCACTTTAAGTATGTCTTGCCACTTCCTCCTGGCTTGAAGAGTTTCTATTGAAAGAGCAGCTGTTATCCTTATGGGAATTCCCTTGTGTGTGATTGGTTGTTTTTCCCTTGCTGCTTTTAATATTTGTTCTTTGTGTTTGATCTTTGTTAATTTGATTAATATGTGTCTTGGGGTGTTTTGCCTTGGGTTTATCCTGTTTGGGACTCTCTGGGTTTCTTGGACTTGGGTGATTATTTCCTTCCCCATTTTAGGGAAGTTTTCAACTATTATCTCCTCAAGTATTTTCTCATGGTCTTTCTGTTTGTCTTCTTCTTCTGGAACCCCTATGATTCTAATGTTGTAGTGTTTAATATTGTCCTGGAGGTCTCTGAGATTGTCCTCATTTCTTTTAATTCGTTTTTCTTTTATCCTCTCTGATTCATTTATTTCTACCATTCTATCTTCTAATTCACTAATCCTATCTTCTGCCTCTGTTATTCTACTATTTGTTGCCTCCAGAGTGTTTTTAATTTCATTTATTGCATTATTCATTATATATTGACTCTTTTTTATTTCTTCTAGTCCTTATTAAACCTTTCTTGCATCTTCTCAATCCTTGTCTCCAGGCTATTTATCTGTGATTCCATTTTAATTTCAAGATTTTGGATCAATTTCACTATCATTATTCGGAATTCTTTATCAGGTAGATTCCCTATCTCTTCCTCTTTTGTTTGGTTTGGTGGGCATTTATCCC
>NW_011490872.1:70196-71555 GCF_000754665.1 Bison bison bison | reverse complement strand
TAATGGCTTGTCAAGGTTTCCTGGTTAGGGAAGCTTGTGTCGGTGTTCTGGTGGGTGGAGCTGTATTTCTTCTCTCTGGAGTGCAATGAAATGTCCAGTAATGAGTTATGGGATGTCTATGGTTTTGGAGTGACTTTGGGCAGCCTGTATTTTGAAGCTCAGGGCTGTGTTCCTTTGTTGCTGGAGAATTTGCTTGGTATGTCTTGCCCTGGAACTTGTTGGCCCTTGTGTGGTGCTTGGTTTCAGTGTCGGTATGGAGGTGTTTGATGAGCTCCTGTCAATTAATGTTCCTTGGAGTCAGGAGTTCCCTGGAGTCAGGGTTTGGACTTAAGCCTCCTGCTTCCAGTTATCGGTCTTATCTTTACAGTAGTTTCAAAACTTCTCCTTCTATACAGCACCACTGATAAAACATCTACGTTAAAGATGTAAAGTTTCTCTACTGTGAGGGTCACTCAGAGAGGTTCACAGCATTACATGGAGAAGAGAAGAGGGAGGAGGGAGTTAGAGGTGACCCAAATGAGATGAGGTGGAATCAATAGTGGAGAGAGTGGGCTAGCCAGTAGTCACTTCCTTATGTGCACTCCACAACTGGACCACTCAGAGATGTTCACGGAGTTATACAGAGAAGAGAAGAAGGAGGAAGGAGACAGAGGTGGCCAGTAGGATAAAAGCGGGGAATGAAAAGGAGGTAGACAGATCCAGCCAGTATTCAGTTCCCTAAGTGTTCTCCACCGTCTGGAACACACAGAAATTCACAGAGTTGGGTAGAGTAGAGAGGGGTTAGTGAGGAGACACAGGCGACCTGGTGGAGAAAAAGGAGAGTTCAAAGGGAGAGAGAGAAGTCAAGCCAGTAATCTCGCTCCCTAGTGAAAAATGGGTCCTGAAGATTGGGCTCTTAAAGGTACAAAATTGGTAACAAATACATAAAAGCAAAAATTAAAAATCTAGAGTAGAGTTTGGAATTTCAAAAATACGATGTTAAAGAAAAGAAGAAGGAAAAGAAAGAGAGAAAAAACGAACAAACAAAAACAAACAAGGTCGCAAAAATTATAAAGAAAATACAGGTACAAAATTGATAACTAATACCAAAAAGCAAAATTAAAAATCTAGAGTAGAGTTTGGAATTTCAAAAATACAATGTTAAAAAAGAAGAAGAAGAAAAATAAAGAGAGAAAACAAAGAAACAAACAAAAACAATGTCACAAAAATTATAAAGAAAATACAGGTACAAAATTGATATCAAATACCAAAAAACATAAATTAAAAATCTAGAGTAGAGTTTGGAATTTCAGATATACAATGTTATATAAAAGAAGAAGAGAAAGAAACAGAGAAAAAAAAAAAGTCACAGAAATCATA
>NW_011490872.1:62216-68874 GCF_000754665.1 Bison bison bison | reverse complement strand
GGGCTGGCTTTTCGCGTGGTAGATATCTCACAGTCTGGTTTGCTAGCCCAAATTATTTCGCTCAGATAGCGCTCAGGGTATTCAGGCCAGATTCTTACTCTCAGGGATGCAGCCCCCGCTGCACCTCCCTGCCCAGCCTCCACTTGCTAATGGCGTGTGCAGGCATCTGCGCTGCTTCTCCGCTGGGGGAGTACCGTAGGGCTTGCAATCTGTGAGTTTTAATTGTTTATTTATTTTTTCTCCCTGTTATGTTGCCCTCTGTGCTTCCAAAGCTCGGCACAGATTTGGCAGTGAGAAGGTTTCCTGGTGTTTGGAAACTTCTCTCTTTTTAAGACTCCATTCCTGGGACGGAACTCCGTCCCTCCCTCTTTTGTCTCTTTTTTTGTCTTTTATATTTTTTCCTACCTCCTTTCAAAGAGTTGGGTTGCTTTTCTGGGTGCCTGATGTCCTCTGCTGGCATTCAGAAGTTGTTTTGTGGAATTTACTTGACGTTTAAATGCTCTTTTGATGAATTTGTCGGGGAGAGAGTGTTCTCTCCATCCTACTCCTCTGCCATCTTGGCTCCTCCCCAAGGTGACCTATTTTTAAAGGCTTCTGGGGTTGTTGGTTCTATAAATTATCCTTTATTTATGTTTAAGGAGAACTGTTGCATGGAATAGGGAAGGTGAAATACAGAGGATATTTTTACAGGGAGGCTTTAGGAAATTTAAAAAAAATAATAATAGACAGAAATATTTCAAGAAGGGTAATAGCTAAAAATAGGGTAGAATTGAGTCAAAAGCAGAACTAAGATAGTTTACATGTAACATATAGCTGGATGCATGATATTATGCTTTTCCCCCACAAGTTAAAGTTCAGTAGATAACTAGTTGTATATCCTTCTGCTTTATGCAGTGGGGATCCAACTTTTCTTTTTAATAGCTTTACACTGTACTGTGATCCCAAGTTGTACTATGACTCTCTACAGTATATTGTGGTTCATTAGCTGTGGCTTGGATTCTGAAGCACTTTTGAATATAATGACCAACTCTTAGTACCTCCCTAGTTTTATACTCTTTCTGTATTTGACTTGGGTTCCCTTTTATAAGAACCTAATCTCAAATTTAAGAAATTTATTTTTATTTCCTATTAATGTCTGTTTCATTAATCATTCTGTAATTTTTGGACCACTTCGCATTTTACTACTTTCTGTCCATGCCTAAAAACTGATTGAAACTACTCCCACAAACAGGTTTCCTCTGATCTGGTCATATTCATATACCATGGAAAAGGAAGCCATTTATGAATATAAGTGGAAGTCTCTATTTTTGTTTGTCTATGATGTCAGTCTCTTGAATAGATCATATAAGTAGCTGTTTCATAGCCACTTAAAGCACATGTACAACCCACTCCAGTGTTCTTGCCTGGAGAATCCCAGGGATGGGGGAGCCTGGTGGGCTGCTGTCTGTGGGGTTGCACAGAGTCAGACACGACTGAAGCGACTTAGCAGCAGCAGCAGCAGCAGCATAGAGGTATAAAAGGGATTTTTGGTGTAATAATTCTCATATGAATGAAAAAAGAATGATGGAGGTACACTGAGATCTCTGCTTGTGATCCTGCACCAATATGAATGCTATATACTGTACTGATATTAATACTATAGTCATAATAGTCATAAGATATGGATTAAAGCAATAAATGTTATGACAAATAATTTTCTTTTATATTTCTATGTAGTATTTGGAAAGATGTAGTGGGAGAAATGGTGAAATGTGTGGAAGATGTTGCTAATAATTACGTGTGAGTTGTGAGAAATGATAAAAGCTAAGAGAAAAGGAAATCTCAGAATCCAAATAAATCAGTATCTCCTGAATTCAAAAATTGCCTGAATTGTAAAGGCAAAAATAAATAGTCACACCCACTTGATGACAATGTTTTATCAGATTAGTTGTCTAATTATCAGTAATTGGATCACAGAGAGTCTGACAGGATTGAGAGACTAAGCACAGCATAGCACAGTTAACACAGTTATACTTTGGCCACCTGATGCAAAGAGCCAACTCATTGGAAATGACCCTGATGCTGGGAAAGACTAAGGCAGGAGGAGAAAGGGAAGACAGAGGACGAGATGGTAGGATGGTATCATGGACCCAACGGACATGAGTTTGAGCAAACTCCAGGAGATGGTGAAGGACAGGGAAGCCCAGTGTGCTGTAGTCCATGGGGTCACAAAGAGTCGGACACAACTGAGTGACTGGAAAACAAGAAGTTAAAATTAAGTGCTTGAAAATATGAAAGATGATCTGGCTACTAATCCTAGATCCCACCCTCCCACACTTAACTATAGAATCTTGCTGAAGATTTTATGGAATATTAGAGTTCACTTGCCTATAAAGGAGTAATAACCTCCCTTACCTCAGTGCTAAATGAGATAATATATAGAATAGATTGATGGTTGGCACAGTTCAGATATTATCTATAGTAGTTATGAAAAAAATTGGTTATTTTACCAGGAAACAATCTAATAATACTGGGGAAGCAAAACAAAACACACAACTGAAAACTTCTTGATTATATAAATGGGGGAAAAAAAAAAAGAAAAATTCACAAGAAGATGAAAATTCCAGAGCTTAAGAGCTTTCCTCATCTTCCTATGTATAAGATTGACCACAGCCAAAATATTAAGGTGATATCTTTAGTATCATGTAGTTAGGAAATTGGAGAAGACAATGGCACCCCACTCAGTACTCTTACCGGGAAAATCCCATGGACTGGGGAGCCTGGTAGGCTGCAGTCCATGAAGTTGCTAAGAGTCAGACACGACTAAGCAACTTCACTTTCACTTTTCACTTTCATGCATTGGAGAAGGCAATGGCACCCTACTCCAGTACTCTTGCCTAGAAATTCCCATGGACAGAGGAGCCTGGTAGGCTGCAGTCCATGAGGTCTCGAAGAGTCGGACACGACTGAGCGACTTCACTTTCACTTTTCACTTTCATGCATTGGAGAAGGCAATGGCAACTCACTCCAGTATTCTTGCCTGGAGAATCCCAGGGATGGGGGAGCCTGGTGGGCTGCCGTCTATGGGGTCACACAGAGTCAGACATGACTGAAGTGACTTAGCAGCTTTTTGTTTGTTTGTTTTATTTGTTTATTTTAATTGGAGGCTAACTACTTTACAATATTGTAGTGGTTTTTGCCATACATTCACATGAATCAGCCATGGGTATACATGTATCCCCCATCCTGAACCACCTCCCACCTCCCTCCCCATCCCATCCCTCAGGGTCATCCCAGTGCACCATAGTTTTTAAATAATCCAGTCACATACAGGATCATCTAATTCTTACTTACTGAGAAGAAGAGGAAGAAAAGGTGCTAATAGATGATCTCCAATAGAATCAATAAGCCAGAAAGGAGATCGGGATATCTTTTGCCCAGTCACAAAGAAGACTAATATTTTGTATAAATTTATAAGATACTAAACCTTTTCAAGGCTTACAATTTTCCTATATTGTCTTACTTTCCATATCACTCAAACATATACCATATCTCTACAGACATAGATGGTCTGTTGCTCATAATTATTCTTTTTAGTTTTCAGGAAGCCAAAGAACATTAGAGTCAACAGGCCTCCAGGTGACTTGAATCCAGAATCATGGGAACCATTTTTCATACACAATAAATTACTTGAGGGCTATAAATAACAAAATGAGACCAAATTATCTGGAAAATTATTTCAAATCTAAATTATATTAATCTAGCTCCCCCACTCTCTTTTTGTTGATGAAAAATTCTAAACACAGAGAACAGAAATGACATTGTGATGAAAAGAAAAATGAATGACCAAGGCAGCATTTTAAAATGTTTTTCTATTTCCCTCTAGCAGAAGCAGTAGGCTGAGCATGAGTGAGAACACTGCCCAGCAGGTCATCGCTGGGCTCTTTTCTGTCCCATTTACTCTAAGGGCTTAGAATTCTAAAGGCTTAAAGTACTCTTTGGAATTACAGTTTTAGATATACAAAGCTTTGGTATGTGCTGATAACCCTCTGAATCTCTTAGATATATTTTTAAAAAACATTAAAGTTATTCATTATTTTTTTAATTTAATTTTATTTTTTAACTTTACAATATTGTATTGGTTTTGCCACATATCACCATGAATCTGCCACAGGTATACATTATTATAAAGGAGACTTACTGAGTAGCCAGGTTTTAAATACGTTTTATTCAAAGCTAACTATACTAATTGAATGTCACAGAAGAGTTTGACAGTTGTTGAGAGGTAAGGATGGTTGGATGGCATTACTGACTCACTGGACATGAGTTTGAGTAAGCTCCAGGAATTGGTGATAGACAGGGAAGCCTGGCATACTGCAGTCCATGGGGTCACAGAGTGAGACACAACTGAGCGACTGAACTGAACTGAAGAGGTAAGGATCTAAGAAGACTGTCAGTAATGGGTTTTCCCTCTCAGAGGTTGCAAATGTAGACTGTTTCCTGACCCAGAGCTTTAGTAGTTCACTCACTTACTTCAAAAATCATTAATTAACTAAGATTGCAATGAGAAGATGCCTTTCTGTAGCAAGCATGCAGATTGTGGGGGTTTAAGTGACAGTGACCAAAATATGAGGGTGTCCACCTAGATAGTTTTCTTCTGAGTGAGGCTCAACTGTCTCCACTCACTTTCAATCCTCACATGATGCCATCAAATTTTTGTTTATTTACTTATTTATGTTTTTATTTGGGGTATTATGTTGTCAGTAGTTGTCCAGCCTCAGAATTATTTATCCAGCTTCAGTATACAAACGAAATCCATTTGAAATATGAGGAGAAGAAAATGCTTTCATGCACTGTTATCATCTTCATTACTTTTACTATTCTTTTTTTCTTCATAGTTTCCTCAGGAATTTATACTAAAGGCTGACATCTCTCCCTTCTTCCCATCTCATTATCTTACCTTCTTTTCTCTACTTTCTGATTTTCATTTTACTCCTTTATAATTGCTCGTCTTTCACTTCTTTCTTGTGTCTTTCCTTCCTTTCTCCCACTTTCTCTATTTTTTTCTCACTTTCTTTTTCTTTGCCTGTCGCACCGTTTTCTCAGAGTAAGGTTTTCATCAATTGTCCACTCCTTCTGGAATATTTGCCTCCCCATTCTCTCCTTTCTCCAATATGCATTTATTAATTTGAGATTTTCCATTAAAAAATATAATCTCCTTTAGGTGAAAAGCATTTCAGAAATGTTATTCATTGTATATATTTATGTGTATATTTATTCATTTATATAATGTTGTCTTATTCTACAAAGAATTTGAAGCCATTCACATACATAGAATGGTAAAATATTCATTTTTAAAGCATAAAGCAAGAAAAACAAAGAGATAGTTATTTTATAGCTACATTATTGAATAGTAGTATATATATGTATAAATGTATGTACATATATATGTATTCTTTGTATGTCCCATATCAATATGGTTTAATCTTTTTTGTCTCTATTAGAATTTTACTTTCAAAGAAATACAAACTTCCCTCATGACCCAACAATTCTACTACATAGTATTTACTAAAAAGTAACACATATAAGTCAACGGTAAGTCTTATATAGTAATTTTTGTAGTAGTCTTTTTCAGACTAACCCCAATGACGGAAATGTCCATCAAAAGGATAATGATTCTGTTTCTCCATATGATGAACTTTTAATATATGTTTACTTTAATATATGTTTAATATATGATTTCTACTATATAATCATCACCTTATTTTTGGGTACTGAAATTTTTCAGTATCTCAGAGACTCCCTTAGGCTACATTCCAATCATCATCCAAACCTCTCTTCATTTCAAGCAACTATTAATATTTCTTGTTTTTATTACCACAGATAAGTTTTACCATGTCTTAGATTTTATTTGAATTATAAACTGTAAATTGAAGCTTACTGAGTGAAAAACATAATGAAGAAATACAAGCAAAGGGATGGATATAGAAAAAGAATAGTCTTGAAACAAAGGTCATACATACATTTCATGTCATTACAGTTCATTGTGATAGGGAATATTGTGGGAGTTGGAGAAGTTAGTTTGTGTATACATGCATATGTATAAAAATGCATATATATATAAACACATTCATATATATATATGTACAATTATACACACACACATATATATATAATCTTCCTTCTCTAGCTGTATTTCTCACAATATTCCTCATCTATTTTGAATGGTAAAATATTTAATATGTGGATTTGAAGGAAAAAATGTTTTAGGAAAGAATTAATTGTAGTTAAAATTGATTAATCAGAGTTGACAGTGAGGTCATTTAAGCAAGAATTAATGTCAACGTTTTCTTGGATGAGTAAGATACACTGGAATCCTCTTTTTATTTCTTCATGTTTCTGTTGGTATTTTGCCTTCTTACTACTTATCTCTGGCCCATATAGTCCGTGTAATACTCTTTAAAACTTGTAAGTCACTACAGGAGAAGGCAATGGCACCCCACTCCAGTACTCTTGCCTGGAGAATCCCAGAGACGGGGGAGCCTGGTGGGCTGCCATCTATGGGGTCGCACAGAGTCGGACACGACTGAAGCAACTTAGCAGCAGCAAGTCACTACATGAATGTATACTTAGTTTGGCTATACCTTTTTCCTGTGTCTGGATTGATGTTCCTTTTGGC
>NW_011490872.1:61740-62116 GCF_000754665.1 Bison bison bison | reverse complement strand
GTTTTCTGAATGTTGAGCTTTAAGCCAACTTTTTCACTCTCCACTTGCACTTTCATCAAGAGGCTTTGTAGTTCCTCTTCACTTTCTGCCATAAGGGTGGTGTCATCTGCATATGTGAGGTTATTGATATTCCTCCCGGCAATCTTGTTTCTAGCTAGTGTTTCTTCCAGTCCAGCATTTCTCATGATGTACTCTGCATATAAGTTAAATAAGCAGGGTGACAATATACAGCCTTGACGTATTCCTTTTCCTATTTGTAACCAGTCTGTTGTTCCTTGTCCAGTTCTAACTGTTGCTTCCTGACCTACATACAAATTTCTCAAGAGGCAGATCAGGTGGTCTGGTATTTCCATCTCCTTCAGAATTTTCCACAATT
>NW_011490872.1:60917-61640 GCF_000754665.1 Bison bison bison | reverse complement strand
ATCCCAGAGACGGGGGAGCCTGGTGGGCTGCCATCTATGGGGTCGCACAGAGTCGGACACGACTGAAGCAACTTAGCAGCAGCAAGTCACTACATGAATGTATACTTAGTTTGGCTATACCTTTTTCCTGTGTCTGGATTGATGTTCCTTTTGGCAGAAACCTTGTTTACCTGGGGCTTGGAGCTGTGATGAGTAAGGAGCCACCATGTTCAGCTCTGCAATATGAACACAAACAGTTGTTTCAAGCTACGTTGCACAACAGAGAGTTATTTCTTTTAATGAAGCAGCCTCCCTTTATATATATGTGCATATATACACACATTTACTTATCCTTTAAACACAATCTTTTAGAAGATAGTGAACCCTTTGTTTTGAGCCAAACACTTGAGGCTCCCTTCAGATCAGATCAATCGCTCAGTCATGTCCGACTCTTTGTGACCCCATAATTGCAGCACACCAGGCCTCCCTGTCCATCACCAACTCCCAAAGTTCACTCAGACTCACGTCCATCAAGTCAGTGATGCCACCCAGCCATCTCATCCTCTGTCGTCCCCTTCTCCTCTTGCCCTCAATCCCTCCAAGCATCAGAGTCTTTTCCAATGAGTCAACTCTTCGCATGAGGTGGCCAAAGTACTGCAGTTTCAGCTTTAGCAACATTCCTTCCAAAGAAAACCCAGGGCTGATCTCCTTCAGAATGGACTGGTTGGATTTCCTTGCAGTCCA
>NW_011490872.1:44554-60817 GCF_000754665.1 Bison bison bison | reverse complement strand
AAGTTAAATAAGCAGGGTGACAATATACAGCCTTGACGTATTCCTTTTCCTATTTGTAACCAGTCTGTTGTTCCTTGTCCAGTTCTAACTGTTGCTTCCTGACCTACATACAAATTTCTCAAGAGGCAGATCAGGTGGTCTGGTATTTCCATCTCCTTCAGAATTTTCCACAATTGATTGTGATCCACACAGTCAAAGGCTTTGGCATAGTCAATAAAGCAGAAATAGATGTTTTTCTGGAACTCTCTTGCTTTTCCATGATCCAGCAGATGTTGGCAATTTGATCTCTGGTTCATCTGCCTTTTCTAAAACCAGCTTGAACATCAGGAAGTTCATGGTTCACATATTGCTGAAGCCTGGCTCGGAGAATTTTAAGCATGACTTCACTAGCATGTGAGATAAGTGCAATTGTGCGATAGTTTGAGCATTCTTTGGCATTGCCGTTCTTTGGGATTGGAATGAAAACTGACCTTTTCCAGTCCTGTGGCCACTGCTGAGTTTTCCAAATTTGCTGGCATATTGAGTGTAGCACTTTCACAGCATCATCTTTCAGGATTTGGAATAGCTCAACTGGAATTCTATCACCTCCACTAGCTTTGTTCGTAGTGATGCTTTCTAAGGCCCATTTGACTTCACATTCCAGGATGTCTGGCTCTAGGTCAGTGACCACATCATCGTGATTATCTGGGTTATGAAGATCTGTTTTGTACAGTTCTTCTGTGTATTCTTGCCATCTCTTCTTAATACCTTCTGCTTCTGTTAGGTCCATACCATTTCTGTCCTTTATCGAGCCCATCTTTGCATGAAATGTTCCTTTGGTATCTCTGATTTTCTTGAAGAGATCTCTAGTCTTTCCCATTCTGTTGTTTTCATCTATTTCTTTGCATTGATCGCTGAAGAAGGCTTTCTTATCTCTTCTTGCTATTCTTTGGAACTCTGCATTCAGATGCTTATATCTTTCCTTTTCTCCTTTGCTATTCGCTTCTCTTCTTTTCACAGCTATTTGTAAGGCCTCCCCAGACAGCCATTTTGCTTTTTTGCATTTCTTTTCCATGGGGATGGTCTTGATCCCTGTCTCCTGTACAATGTCACAAACCTCATTCCATAGCTCATCAGGCACTCTATCAGATCTAGGCCCTTAAAACTATTTCTCACTTCCACTGTATAATCATAAGGGATTTGATTTAGGTCATACCTGAATGGTGTAGTGGTTTTCCTTACTTTCTTCAATTTAAGTCTGAATTTCACAGTAAGGAGTTCATGGTCTGAGCCACAGTCAGCTCCTTGTCTTGTTTTTGCTGACTGTATAGAGCTTCTCCATCTGTGGCTGCAAAGAATATAATCAATCTGATTTCGGCTCCTTTAGATATATCTTTTCTTTCTATGTGATTGGAAAATGGATGGTTCCAAAATTGGCAAATAAATAAATAAATGAAAATCCTTCATTTCCATGTTGGGAAGAATATATATTGACATAAATACTCAATGAATAAATGCATGTGTGTGTGTGTGTGTATGTCTGAATACTTAACCTCAACTTTTGTCTGTAGTGTAATGTAAACCACTTTTCTCTTTCTTTTTAAAGAGTATGAAATGAGTCATCATTAAAAAGTTGGGCACTGAGGGAAATTATTAGTAAAGTTCAGGGTAATATGGGATGGAGTCTTCCAGTACAAAGCAGATAAGTGAATTTAGCAGCTGTGATGGAGAGCCAATTGAAGAAAAATTAGGATGGCAAGAATAAAGTGCAGAATGTATGACTACTTCTGATACTAGTGAATAGCTTAGTATTCTGGTTTATTAATTGTAACTCTTAGAACTAATAAATTTAGTTGCACAACACAAAATCAGTATAAGAAATCATTTTGTTTTTGTACAAAATCAGTAAACAATTCTAAAAGAAAATTGAGAAAACAATTCTGTTCAGAATACCAACAAAAAGAATAAAATAGTTATGAACAAACATAAACAAAGAGGCAAAACACTTGAACACTGAAAATTATAAAGCTATTGAGAAAAAATGAAAGAAGATCCAGGTAATTGGAAAGACGTTACGTTCATGGATTACAAGAATTGGTATTGCTAAAATTTCCAAACTGTCTAAAGTGATCTACAGATTCAGTGTAATCCCTATTGAAAATTTAATGGCATCCAAACAGAAATAGAAAAAAAAATCTAAAATTCGTATGGAATCACAAAAGATCTCAAATAGTCAAAGCAATATTGAGTAAGAACAAAGATGGAGGCATCTCACTTCCTGATTTCAAAATATATTACAAAGCTATAGTAATCAAATGGAGAAGGCAATGGCAACCCACTCCAGTACTCTTGCCTGGAAACTCCCATGGATGGAGGAGCCTGGTAGGCTGCAGTCCATGGGGTCACTAAGAGTCAGACATGACAGAGTGACTTCACTTTCACTTCTCACTTTCATGCATTGGAGAAGGAAATAGCAATCCACTCCAGAGTTCTTGCCTGGAGAATCCCAGGGACGGGGGAGCCTGGTGGGCTGCCATCTATGGGGTCGCACAGAGTTAGACACAACTGAAGTGACTTAACAGCAGCAGCAGCAGCATAGTAGTCAAAACAGTATGGAACTGGCATAAAGTCAGAGAAAGCAGATCAATGAAACAGATAACACAGCCTAGAAATAAACCTATACAGTCTACAAGGGTGCCAGAACACAATGGAAAAAGGATATTCTCTTCAATAAATGGTTGGGAAAACTGGACACCCACATGCAGAAGAATGAAATTAGAGCTCTATATGGCATCATACAAAAAATGAAGTAAAATGGATTAAAGTCCTGAAACCATAAAACTCCTAGAAGAAAATGGAGGGGAAAGGCTTTTCACATTTGTCTGGGCAATGATGTTTTAGATATGACATCAAAAATTAGCCAGCAAAGCAAAAATAATCAAATGGGTTTGTGTGGAACTAAAAAAATTCTGTCCTGTTAAAAGGAAACAATCAACAGAATAAACAATAATCTATGGAATAGGAAGAAATATTTACAAGCCATGGAGTTGTTTAGGGGTTAGGATCCAAAATATATAAGGAATTCATATAGTTCATGTAACTCAGTGCAGCAACAATAAAGTAACTCCATTAGAAATTAGGCAAGTGACCTGAGGAGATGTTTCTCAAAAGAAGACATGAATGGCTAATATTTATATGAAAAAGGTGTTCAACATCACTAATCATAAGGGAAATGCAAATCAAAGTCACAATTGATATCACCTATTATGAAGGTTAGTGTGAAAAAAAGACAGTAGTAACAAATTTTGGACAGACTGTGAAGAAACAGAAATCCCTGTACTCTGTTTGTGAGAATATAAATTAGTGCAGTAATGATGGGACACAGTATGGAGTTTCCTCAAAAATTTAAACAAAGCAAAACACAGAAGTGCCATGTTATTCAGTAACTGCACTTTTAGGAATATATCCAAAGGAAATCGAGTCACTCACTCTTGTTTCAAATTGTAATTAAACTGTGTTAATCAAAGGAATAAACAATATGTCATTTGCTTTTTTGACCTTTTTCAGGATTTCAGGTCCTGTTAAGTGGTTGACATTAAATAATATATTTTTGAAGAATGGCTACATGTGTCACTAAGCTCTCAAATTATGTAGATTATCAATTACTTCAAGTACACAAAATAGTCTTCCTTCTGGCATTAATTCCATAGGGACCCCTTTGTGACAAATGTAATTCTTGCTTATCCTCTGAGAATATTATATTGAGGCTGCTACATATAAAAGCTAGGTCTTTGAGTTTCTTGTTGGCTCTAAATCAGTTTCTTGTATAAGTGACTTAGGGTTGTCATGAAAGTAGAGAAGGGTGGATAAAAGGGTGATCTCAGTATAACTTTATAAGACATGAGATTCTGTAAAACACACCATCTTATTTTATGAACGACCTAAATTCAAAGGAGAAATAGTCTTTGAGCAGAGGAAATACACACTTATTCTCAATGGATGAAATTTTGAAAGAACCAGATTTTAGGAGACATAGATCTTTTCTAAGGATATCATAGAAGTAAGGATTATCTCTCTTTTTAAAATTATTTTATGTTGCATAATTTATTCAAAGAAATAAAACATGGGTAACAAGAAAATGGATACCTTGTGTCATCTGGACTCACAGGTTGGTATTTTCAAGCAGATGTCATCCTAGTGATCATATCATGCATGCTTGTAGACAAAAGCACTTTGAAAACTGATGTGTGTATCCATCAGTGTGAGTACTTTTCATCTTTTGCAGTGTTCTATTTTGTGTTTATGCATACAACATATATGAATAAGTCAAAGACACTGTTGTAAACATTGGATAATAAAATTATCTGTAGGTTATACAATATATATATATATTCATGTACTTTATTGCCCATAGAATCTCATCTGTTGTGTACTCATTGAATCCAAATTACATAAAATTTTCAGTTCATTGTGTTATGATTGCTCTTCCTAATGGAACTCTGTGCTCTTATTTTTTTGATATCTATACCTGTATCTATACCTATGTCTATGTTATGTATATATTTATATATACACACACGTGCCTATAGATGTGTGTATATACATGTATATACATACATACATATGTATGTATATACACATATATGTATACATACATATACACATATATACACACATGATATATATATATACATATATACCATGTATTTCAAATATATATATATCAGTTCCCAAGACCAGAAGTAATATGTTGTTTAGATACCATTCTAGGTACCACTTAAGGAGACTTTCCTTTAGGCACATCTGATCTGATCTGATTGCTATTATTGCTATAGAATTCATATCCCACTCGATAGTTTACTGCATTACAACTTGCTTCTTTATGGTGTGCTTTATAAGGTAAATCATTCAAAAAGCCACATATGTGCAATTCAAGAGTTTTTCACTAGAATAAAGTCTTGGTAAATGTAGATGCCTAGAAAACAATTCTTCAGTTAGTGGTATTTGGACCACTTAGGTGTGTTTACATGATTTTGGTAAGCATATTAAGGGATAATTATTTACTTCTTTATGAGTTCACATTATCTTCAGAAGAACTTGTTTGAGAACATAAGAACTTGTTTGAGAAATCATATTTCTCCTCAACAGCTGATGGTTGTACAACTCAGGGTAGCTGCCTTGATGGGAGATGGGGGAGAACAGATAACTAGTAACCAAGGGTTTCTCTACAACAAAATAATTTGTAATGATATAAAGAGTCCTTCTTTTCCTTAACCTTCTTAGCCCCCATCTCCACACCCATCACCTTTATCTGGAGGAGATCCCAAAGGCTTCTTTGCCATGTAGGCTTAGCCCTCCACTAGAACTATGAGAAGCATAAAGCAGTATGATGTATTCAATAACTGATACTTTGGACATCATTAGGTCAATTTACAGAGAGCTTCCCAGGTGGCTCAGTGGTAAAGAATCCCCCTGCAAGGCAAGAGACATGGGAGATGCAAGTTTGATCCCTGGGTTGGAAGAGCCCCTGGAAGAGGAAATGACAACCCACTCAAGCATTCTGGCCTGGAGAATTCCATGAACAGACAGTCCAGGGGGTCGCAAAGAGTCAGACACGACTGAGTGAGTGAGCATGCACATAGGCAGGTCAATTTACCAATCAAGTATGAACAGCTCTGCTTGTATTAGAATGTGGGTTTCTGGAGGAATAAATGAAGGAGCACAAAAGAGCCTATCTCTACAGTGAAAAAGCCTGTTTGAAATATTAAGTATGGGAAAATATTGAAAAGCATTAACCTTAATAGACATTCATATATATTCATATACACATATATTTCATGTATATATGTGTGCATATATATTTATAGGCTTCCCAGGTGGCTGTAGTAAAGAACCAGCCTGCCCATGCAGGAGACTTAAGAAACCTGACTTTTATTTCTGGGATTGGGAATATCCCCTGGAAGAGGGTGTGGCAACCCACCCCAGTATTCTTGCCTGGAGAATCCCATGGACAGAGTAGCCTGGCAGGCTGCAATCCATAGGGTGGCACAGAGTTGGACATGACTGAAGTGACTTAGCACACACATGCACATATATGTATATATTCACATATGTATGTATATGTATAGTCCTTGTTTATATTTTTGTCCATAGAACATATACTAGTGTCTTTATTTAAAGGGTATACAGTAGAAAAAAACAGGAAAAAACTGACATCATAATATACTATGCTTCATATTAGACACATAGGCAGTGTGACAAATGAGATCCAGAGGCATGGGATATATTACTGTCATTTAAGAAGCCAACCCAAAGGTGTCAAGATCATTCTCTCATTTGGAAATACTCCAACTGATATCACATTTTTACTGCATGCAGCCTTGTGAATTTTTAGTTATCCAGATTTAATGTGTAACTCCAGAAGCTTGATTGCCTGCATTTTAACTTTCTTTATCTTAAAACAGGAGGTGGAGATATTGTTTATTTCTACTACTTAAATCACCTAGACTGTGGGTTATGCAGTCTTCTAGTGAAACAAGAATTTTCAATAACTCCCAAAAAGTTTTACAGTGTCTCCACTTAATCAATCACAGCCGTGGAAAGTCTTCTCACTTGAGAGAAATACTGATTGAGAGATTAAGGAAGACTTTTCTAAGTCTTGCTCCAAACAACATAGTTTCTGTTTATCACTGACATAAAATCAGCTTGAAGAGGGAAGTCAAAACCCAAGATGGCTTTGGAAGATACTTCTGCATTCTGAGGAATAATGTCTTGTATTATTCACCTTGGGGAATCTAAGCATGCTCTTCTTAGACTCCACTTTATCAAGTCATAAATCCATAGTTTAAATATTAACTGTGCACTTTTCACATTGTGATACTGCATTTGGAAAAGTGTGAATATGTTAGCAATATAATTTTCAGGTAACTATCACTTCAGGAAGGAGTGTAAAGGAAATATAAATCCTATGGAACTGGTGGTATGGAGAACTTACGAGTGACAGATGAAAATACACCAAGTCAGGTTATCTACAACAAATTTGGAACCATATAATCATTGGAAAATTAAATATCTTTCATAAATGTTTTACAGAGGAAACTGAAGCAGATAATTTTAGAATATTCTCAACACAGTCACTTATAAAATTGATGTTTTGCTAAAATGAACAGTGGGGAAGTGAAGATTAAGTCATTGATGTGGAAAAATTGCCTTCATCGCCTCCTGCTTTCTCCTTTGATTTTTAAGTTCCCACCACTGACACTCATGTCTGTTTGCTCCTGCTTCACAGTAATTTTTCTTGCTATTTCCATTCCAAGAATGTCTGATATCCTAGATAGAGTGTGAGCTCCAAAATTTAGATATCAGCTTACATAACATTTTTATCACCATCCTATTGTGATGATTTTCTTGTAGAGTGTAATCTCCTTGAGAAGAATATCTGATATGTGTTACTTTATTCCCAGTGCCTAGGACATGGCTTGTTACACAGTAACTGGTTAACAAATAGTTGTTGAATTAAATAAATGTAGAAACTTTTTGTTGGAAATAAATGGATAAGATGACCTATATGCACCTATGGTAATATGCAGTGACACATGAATGATCTTTATGTATTTGCAAACACAGTATTTGGTATGATATTACACATTTTATTTCTCTGATCCTAGTGAATTAAAATTCATGTCGTTATGAATTTGAATTGTTTTACAAACAGATCATTAAGGGTCGTCCTCAACTAAATCTCCCATATTTCCACCTTCTGGTTGTGATCATCTTGGCATGGCAACTTTATCTTTGGAAGAACTGATAAAAATCAAAGAAAAAACCATCATGCCTCCTCTCAACACTTCTCATCCCTCTCCTGTCAC
The DNA here is from genome assembly GCF_000754665.1 of Bison bison bison. Classification (NCBI taxonomy): domain Eukaryota; kingdom Metazoa; phylum Chordata; class Mammalia; order Artiodactyla; family Bovidae; genus Bison; species Bison bison. The sequence continues at coordinate 52,970 of NW_011490872.1, read as the reverse complement.
CTTCTCGCTGATGGGCATCCCAGGACTGGAGCACCTGCATGTCTGGATTGGGATTCCCTTCTGCTCTATGTATGTGGTGGCAGTGGTGGGGAATGTCACCATTCTGGCTGTGGTGAGGGCAGAGCGAAGCCTCCATGAGCCTATGTTCCTCTTTTTATGCATGCTGTCAGTCACTGACCTGGTCCTCTCCACGTCTACACTGCCTCGCATGCTCTGTCTCTTCTGGCTTGGAGCCCATGACATTGCCTTTGATGCCTGCCTGACCCAAATGTTCTTCATTCACAGCTTCACTACCATGGAATCAGGCTTTTTCCTGACCATGGCCATTGACCGTTATGTGGCCATTTGTCATCCACTGCGCCACACCACCATACTGACCCACACTCGCATCACTATAATGGGTATTATTGTGGTGATTCGGGGAGTTGCTTTCTTTTCTCCACACCCCATTCTGCTCAAACAGCTGCCTTACTGCAGAACACGAATCATTGCCCACACCTACTGTGAGTTTATGGCCGTGCTGAAGCTGGCGTGTGTGGACACAGGAGCCACCTCACGTTACAGCCTCAGTGTGGCTTCTATCATTGGCTCATGTGATGCGATTCTTACTGCTGTATCCTATGTCTTCATCCTCCAGTCTGTATTCCGCTTGCCATCTCGAGAAGCTGGCTTTAAGGCTTTGGGCACATGTGGATCCCATGTTTGTGTTATTCTTGTCTTTTACTCCACAACTGGTTTTTCCATTTTCACTCACCGTTTTGGGAAAAATATACCTGCACATATCCACATTTTTATTGCAAATATGTATCTTTTGGCACCCCCTTTTCTCAACCCCATTGTGTATGGAGTAAGGACCAAGAAAATACGGGAGCATGTTATTAAGGCACTAAGTGTCAAAGTTGCTTGATTTTAGTTGGATCAATGAAGTACATAGTTCAAGATACATAGAACTGCAAGAGATGATGTAGGAAAAATAAGTAAACACTTTCACTCCCGTAAGCTGATTTTCACTTACCACCTGAAAGTTGTTATTTACCAGATGTGTAGAATATCTATGGATTCTAACTCAACATATTACTGTAACTTTTTTATTTAGTAATATTAGTGATGAAGTTGTTAATCTCATCCTAAATATGTACCTTTTGGAGGTAGGTACAATAGGGAATGAAAAGTAGATAGAAGGATAGAAAACTTCAGTAGATACTTCTCCCTGCACACCCCCTCCAAAAAAGGAAAAATTATCTAAGATCTACATGCTGAATTTTATAGACTAGGCATTTTGAAGAAATCTTGAGTCCTATATATATGGCTGTGAATATTTAGAACCAGTAATAAGTGTTGTATCTATGACCTGATTGAATGAAATGAAAGGCTTGAGAAAAATGAATAGTACTAATAATACCCAAAAACTAAATAAATTTAATTAAGAAGACATGAGTACTCCCCTCAAGAGAAACAAGCAGAAACAAAAATAATAAACTCATGAACATGAATTTTTGTGAAGGTGTCAACATTGATGTTAGAGCTTCAGTGGCTTTTTAGAGAAATTATGATTGAGCCAGGAATATTAAAAAAATAAACAATATCTTGAATTCTACTGACTGCTAGAATGTAGTTCATATATTACAGATTTAATATTTAGTAGTTATAATTTTCAAACTGCCACATTACCAAGAAGAGAAAATAACCAGGTGCATGGGTAAGAGTACAAATCCCGTACACTATTGTTTTGCTTAGTAATAACTCAGTGCTTCCAATAGAAGGTAGATAAAGTGATTTTAGGGCTTCTCAGGTGGCACTAGTGGTAAAGAACCCACCTGCCAATACAGGAAATGTAAGAGATGCAGGTTTGACCTCTGGGTCAGGAAGATCCCCTGAGGAGGGCATGGCAACCCACTCCAGTGTTCTTGCCTGGGGAATCCCATGGACAGAGTAGCCTGGCGGGCTATAACCCATAGGGTCGTAAAGAGTTGGGCACAACTGAAGTGACTTAGCACAGCACAACACAAGGTGATTTTAGCAGATGAGAAGTTCTATAGGGATGGTAGTCTCTGGACACTGCTCTGGAGGTTGTCTAAGAAATATATCAACTGTATGCCTTACAGAGAAGCTTTTAGTTGGAGAGCTATTTTGATCCTTTGGCTGGACTTCATAAAATGTCAGCAGATTCCTTAGACTCACCAAAATTTCTATATCTACTTCCCCTAAAATTTATCAGAATTTCATAGATCACATAAAAACATTCTAAATAAATTTAGAAGATACTTTCAATCTTAGAAACTCAATTTTAAAATTTGTGATGTTTAAAATTTATGTCAGTCAGTTGTTCCAAATAACACCGTGATTAAGATTCCTATTCAGGAAACATTGATAATCATCAGTATGTTTTTTAATCAAAATTAGCAATCATGGTTATAGGATTTCACCATATGTGAATTTCACTGTGGGTAGAATTAACAGAAGAGATCATAGAAAAAGAGAAAAGTGTGAACAGAAAATGATGACTGTGTAGAGGGGAGGGGAAAGGACATTCAACTGGTGGTGGGGTTTGAACAAAAATTTGAGAAATGTGAAAAAGCCTTGCTGCATATGAGAAAGAATCGTGGTAGTGGTGCTACAACATCATAGATCACCAGTATTTCAGGATGTAAGGCACTAGACTTTATCTTATTGTAAGAGTCCAATCTCCACAATTTTCTTTCTGGGCTTGGCAGTTCTTATTCTACAGGTCTGAAATAGTAGAACCGTTAGAATTTCTCAACATTCTTTCCTCAGATAAAACAGAGATCCTGTTAACTTCTCATGAGAAATGTGGATAGACCTCTTAGTTTGAAACAAAGAACAATGAGGAAAACACAAAATCCAATAGTTCTTATAGGTTCAGTATATTTCCCACAGATAAAAGGTTATGTGTATATGGCTATATTTGTGTATCTGTATCTTTATCTCCCCTTAATGGCATAAAACTTAGAAATACAAACAAGAGATATACTTTAATCTTGGAATTCTTCCATTTATTTCTCACGTACTGGTATACCAAGATATATAACCAATTATTTTGCCTCTGTTAAAGAAAAAACGTGAATATATGCCTTTATTCCATCTCTTGGAGCTTCAGAGAATTTATAAATATGTAAAATCAGTGCTTTTTTAGTGTACTGAAGTGCTCTATTTTAGTCATAATGATATATTAATCTGTTCATCAGACATATCACACATGCGGAGAACTTATTTTAATATAGATAATATTCTAAGTGACAGTCATACCCTCCCAACCCACACACACCTGGAGACTTTGCCCTTTCTTCTCTCCAGAGTTCAGTTCACTACTCAGTTATAATCAAAACTGAGATTGATAAGACATGGCTAGTCATCCATATTGCTCTGAATCCTATACATATCTTCCTCAGTTTCTGGTGGGTTTACATCTTGATAAACCCATCATAAGTTAAAAATAACAGAGGTAAAAAATGCATATAATACACCTAACCTACTGAATGTCATAGCTTAGTGTCACTTACCTGAAATGTGCTCAGAACACCTACATTAGCCTACTGATGGGCAAATACATTTAACACAAAGGCTATTTTATAACAAAGTGTTGAATATCTTATGTAATTTATTGAATACTGAAAGTGAAAAACAGGATGGTTGTGTGGATGTACAGTGCTTGTAAACGTGTTTGCTCTCATGATCACATGGTTGATGGAACTGCAGCTCACTGTACTGCCCAGCAGCAGGAGGGTATCTTACTACATATGGCTAGCTTTGGAAAAAATCAAAATTCAATATTCACTGTACTGTTTCTACTGAATGTATGTCAGTTTGCACTATTGTAAAGCCAAACAAAAATTGTAAGTCAAGCTACTGAGTTGCAGATCGTCTATATATAAGAGGTCAAGATTCAGTACATTCATTAGGATACTCTGCTTTTTATCCCATGACTAAAATTAACTTCTAGTTTTATACATGGGGATTTTTAACAGTCTTAAGCTCAGAGTTGGCTTCCCAGGTGGCACAGTGGTAAAAAAAAAAAAAAAAAAAATCTGCCTGCCAATGCAGGAGACTCAAAAGATGTGGGTTCAATCCCTGGGTCAGGAAAGATCCCCTAGAGAAGGAAATAGCAACCCATTCCAGTATTCTTGCCTAGGAAATCCCATGGACAGAGGAGCCTCGTGGGCTACAGTCCATGGGGGTGCAAAGAGTTGAACATGACTGAGCATGCAATGATCTCTCTCAAGCTCAGAGTAGAGAAGGATAAATAACTCCTTTAATGTTAGCTCTTAATAGAATCAATTTTCATCCAACCACCTTTCTACTCCCTAGAAACTCAGGACAGGAGGTTTTCATTGTTTTCCTTTCCATCTGCCTAGTCTTGTTTTTCTACCTTTTGGTTCAGGTTGAGAAATGTGTGCTTGTGTTCATCATCAAGACACACCCTACTTGGTATAAACCCACATATCTCTTCCTGGCCATGCTCTCTGTGCATGACCTGAAGTCTAGCACTGTAATCCTTCCCTTAATTATCACTCTCTTCCAGGTCAGTGACAGAGATCAATTTAAAAACTTACCTGACTTAGATATCATGCATCCACTATGAGGTCACAGAAAGACAATGATGTTACCCATGAGAAAGCATAACAACAACAACAACAAAAGCAAAAGCAAAATAGTTGAGTTGCAAGACAGGGAAGGATATATTGCACAAGTGGAGAAGTTGACAGTCCATTCATAGTAGCAGCAAGTCAGTAGTAATACATGAGCTCAGAGGCAGATAGATAGACATGTTGGTAAACATGTTGATGGGATCTTCTCTTGCTTCTTTTTTCTCAGTGAAAGTGGAATCTAGTTTATCATCTAAGAGTGAAGTTAGGGGAAGTGTGACAGAGGTTTGGATTAAAAGAATACAGGAAATAATTTTGAGGTGACAGAAATTAAAAGACTTCAAAATTAAATGTATTATTAGGGGCCCACTTGATATAGTGAATATGAATTCAAAATAAGACCAGTCACTTGGTTGTAGATGATATTTTTCTCTAGCCATCTTTTTAGAAAAGTGCAAGCTTGAGATCTCTGTTATAAAAATAAGCCAAAGATTGCTTCTGTATATGGGCCTCTCTGATCTAGAGACCATTCATATCAGAGGCTATTAGATTGGTGTCCCCGTGGTTATTTAGATCACAACCTGTGTGATTGTATGCTGAACATCTGGACTGGCATCTGTCATTTAAAAATATTTACCAATATGATGAATGAGAAAGTGGAAAAATACAAATTGCAGTAGAAATATAACAGATAAACATAATTTAGTATAAAAGAATAGTAGTCCTTATTGAAGCAGTGACATTCCATCATTACCTTAAAATGAATAGGAAATGAAAAGGCCTAGGGAAGTATCAGACATAGAAGCAAAAACATGAATCAGAATCTTAAAGGAGACAGTGAAAGATAGTCTGGACTGGTCGAGACTCAGGGAAACTTAAAGATGAGCTGTGTAGCAGAAAGTGATGCCAAGAACCAACAAGACTATAAAGGTTCTTGTTGGTCCTTTGGGATGTTATCAGTTATAATCCATGGAATTTATAGACTTTAATTCAGGCATACTTCAGTTTTAAATCTTGGTCATACAGTGATTAAGTTAATAAGATGTGGAACTAGAGATATCTGGATTCAGTTCCTAAAATTGCCCTTCATTTGCTATAAAAATTTTACTTAAATCATTTAATCTAATGGTCTCACTACTTCCTTGACTTTTTAGTGGTAATTTCCTATTTACAAAAGTTGTTTTGAAGATCAGTGAAAGAAGGGTTTTTTAGCATTAAACATAGGCGCAGAAAGTGATGACCTCTCAGTATATGAACATAATACTTTCTTATTGTTCTGAGGTTTCCTAATATTTTCCCACAAATATATTTCATATCAAAGCACTCAGAAAACCTTTGGGAAATAATAATATCCTTATGTGTTACCTTATGGGATAGTTAATATTAATTAATTTAAGTCTTGTAGTTTGAGAAAAGGCCCCATATCCTGGAGGACCACTGATTCCCCTGCCACCTACACTGTTAAATCCAGTGGGATTTGATGCTGGGTATAATCCAGCTGATATTCAATGACCACACTTCTTAGCACCTGCTCTCATGCAAGATGGCTGTCTAGATTACTCTGAATTTCTAATTTGGGTGAGTTGATAGAGATACAGGACAGTAAAAGAGAGAAGGTGGCTACATTCAAACATCTGCATTTAAATTATGAGACCCTTCCTCAAAAAGGTAATGTCCATCTCTTCAAAAATACTCTTAGTAAAGTTAAGAGTAAATCTTGTAGACATGTAAAACCCTAAAAAGGTGTAGTGAACTCTGTTGATTATCTAAAGTATATGGAGCATATATATGGTCATAGACACCTCAAATAAGAGTTAAAGTAGCATTTAACTCCTTGACCAGGATAAGCTTTGAGGTCAGATTCAACTCTCAGCAAGGAAGAGCCATGTTCCTCCCAGTCAGCATTAGATGTTGATCAGTCATGGCGAATGTCTGTGGGAGGAAGAATATTACTTTTGACCTAGATACTACTGCAAGAACAGTGGTTTGCAAAAGGAAGTTAATAAAAAGGAGGGGGAGGAACATTACAAACAGAGAAGTATGTGAAAAAGGCACAATTTCACAAAGAAGCATGTTGTATTTGGGGAATAGTTAGAAGTTAGTTGTTACCCCCATGGGAGGTACAGAAATAATATCTTAAAATGTTCTGTGTAAGATAATGTGCTAATCTGTTAACATGCATTAACAGCATTTATTTTCTCCACTTTACAGTTGCGGAAACCGAAAAAAGATATAATCAGTGTATGTGCTGTGCTGTGTGCTTAGTTGCTCAGTCATATCTGATTCTTTGTGACCCCATGGACGGTAGCCCACCAGGCTCCTCTGTCCATGGGGATTCTCCAGGCAGGAATGCTGGAGTGGATTGCCATTGCCTCCTCCAAGGGATCTTCCCAACCCAAGGATCAAACCCAGGTGTCCCACATTGCAGGTGGATTTTTTACCATCTGAGCCACCAGGGAAGCCCATAATCAGTATATAGAGCACAACTAAAAGTTTTTTATGGAAATACATGCATTTAATAAAAGGGCATAGGAAGAACCTGTGATAGTGAAAATAATCAGATGGAAGGGAAAAAAAAGATGAAAACAAGTTATACCATTACTTATGATGTGATACATTTCAAGATTTATTGAACTTTATTTCTTCTAAGTCAAAGATCATGGTCATTTAAAGTATTAAATAAATGATCATTTACAGAGCTCAGGTCAGGCTGGAAAACTTTTCAGAAGACACTGGGAATATTTCTAATACAATATATAGTCAGTTTAACAAGGTCTACATTCCTCCCAAAATGCTGGGTAATGTAAGTCATATTCCAGTTTTGATGACACTTGATCAGACTATAAATTACAATGAAGTAAATAGGACTCAATATTTGTAATTACATTTATCTCAACAGATCCATTTCTAATTTATGGATATTATGTAGAGTATATTAGAATGGTTAAACACAATTTTCTAGGATGATAAAAAGAATGTTGTTGGTGGTCTATTCTTATTTCAAATTAGATTTCAATTGCTTCATTGTAGATGTAGAATAAATACCTTTAAAATTGATAGACAATAATCATTTAATTCAGGGTGTGAATATTGATAGATGCTTAATAATAATAAAGGAGACACAATGGTTATTTAAAGTAATATCTAAAATAATACTCTATAGAATATCAAGTTTAAATGAAAAAGGCAAATGTTGAAACACTCACTCAAAAGTGTCTTAACAAATATGACTTTAAAATTATGAAAATTCTTTGTTGGTTATATTTTACTATTACTTAACATCTGTGACAGCAAATACTGATTTGGGTGTGATGGAAATAGTGTGAACTTTGCAGTCATGCAGTTATGTTAGCATTCTGATGTCTCAGCCATTCTTTCTGTGAGGCCATTGCATTATCCATAACACTCTTGGGTACTATGTTTTAATTGATAAAATTTGAAAAATGATATTTAGTTCACATTGTTTTTCCAGCTACAAATGAACATATACAAAGATTCCAGGAAAATATATATATATTTTTTCATGTTAGGATGACTAAGTCTTACTTTCTTTCCTTACTTCATTTAAACAATGATAGTAACTGAAATCACGCTAATAATGTATGAATCAAAACTGGTACCAAGTACATGGATCTTTGTAATGATCTGTATGTTCAGACAGAAGTGATCAAAGTAAGAAACAAGGCATATTGGGGGATGTACTGTGAAGAAAGCTGAGTGCCGAAGAATTGATGCTTTTGAACTGTGGTGTTGGAAAAGACTCTTGAGAGTCCCTTGGACTGCAAGGAGATCCAACCAGTCCATCCTAAAGG
>NW_011490872.1:25875-44454 GCF_000754665.1 Bison bison bison | reverse complement strand
ATCAGTCCTGGATGTTCTTTGGAAGGAATGATGCTGAAGCTGAAACTCTAGTACTTTGGCCACCTCATGCGAAGAGTTGACTCATTGGAAAATACTCTGATGCTAGGAGGGATTGGGGGCAGGAGTAGAAGGGGACGACAGAGGATGAGATGGCTGGATGGCATTACCAACTCGATGGCCATGAGTTTGAGTGAACTCCGGGAGTTGGTGATGGACAGGGAGGCCTGGCGTGCTGCAATTAATGGGGTCACAAAGAGTCAGACACGACTGAGCAACTGAACTGAACTGAACTGGACTGAAGAGAAGAATTAAGGTAGAAAGTTAGGATTTTTGAAAATTAAAGTTAAAATAAGCAGGTATGTCAATTAGGACTATTTCACTGAAAAGGAGAAAACTTAATAAAGGTATGACTGTTAAAGCTCACATTTTGTGAAGACTTTTATGCACAAGACAGATAAATCTGTAGAGCTCCATGGAAAAGGCAGTACTGTTTCACACCTCCTGAGGATACGTTCTGTAACAGTACTAGGAACATGTGTAATGACTAGGAAATGAGTAATCATACCTGAGCGTATGTACTCTCAGAAAGTACTTCAGACATGTCCTAGAATATTATATCTCAGAATGATATTAAGAAGAAAATTGGGTTAGATGAGATCTTAGATCCTTTCCATTTATAAAGCCTGATATTGTTTATCAAAAGATAATTTGACTTAAGTTGAAACCAAATTGTGAATTTAAAAAGTAGTATTGAATTTTACTATACTTAGATTGTTAACAGATTTAGAGTTTGTTTTGTTCTTAAATGTGTGAGATTCATGACTTGATTTAGGATTAGTATTTTGTGTCTGGTTGCAAGGTTTTTATTTTAGTAATTAGTGTTACTAAATTTTTTCACCCTGAAGTGTAACCTTGGATGTTTTCTAATGTGATGCTTTGGGATCTTCCAGGCTTGTTTTTCATTTGTTGCCAGATTTGGTTGTGATGATCTTGGCACAAAGCTTTTGCCATAAAAAGGAGGATTCTATCAGCAAGAGACAGAAAGTAGCAGAGCAATGGGACCCAGCCAATAAATCCCAAACATCTCCAGACACTTTCTTGCTGATGGGCATCCCAGGACTAGAGCATCTGCATGTCTGGATTGGGATTCCCTTCTGCTCCATGTATGTGGTGGCGGTGGTGGGGAACATGACCATTCTGGTTGTGGTGAGGACAGAGCGAAGCCTCCACGAGCCTATGTTTCTCTTTCTGTCCATGCTCTCAGTCACTGACCTGGTCCTCTCCACGTCTACACTGCCTCGCATGCTCTGTCTCTTCTGGCTTGGAGCCCAGGACATTGCCTTTGATGCCTGTCTGACCCAAATGTTCTTCATTCATAGTTTTACTGCTATGGAATCAGGCTTCTTTTTGTCCATGGCCATTGACCGTTATGTGGCCATTTGCCATCCACTGCGCCACACCACCATTCTCACCCACACTCGCATCGCTAAAATGGGAGCTTCTGTGGTACTGCGGGGAGTGGCCTTCTTTTCCCCACATCCTGTCCTGCTCAGACAGCTGCCCTACTGCAGGACTCAAATCATTGCCCACACCTACTGTGAGTTCATGGCTGTGGTGAAGCTGGCGTGTGTGGACACAGGGCCCACCAAGCGTTACAGCCTCAGTGTGGCCTCTGTCATTGGTTCCTGTGATGGGTTATTCATTGCTGTGTCTTATGTCCTAATCCTTCGTGCAGTCTTTCATCTTCCATCACGGGAAGCAAGTCTTAAAGCCCTAGGCACTTGTGGCTCCCATGTCTGTGTCATTCTCGTTTTCTACTCCACAGCTGTCTTTACCTTCCTCACTCACCGTTTTGGCCACAGTGTGGCCCCCCATATTCATATCTTCATTGCCAATATATACCTGCTGGTACCACCTTTTCTTAACCCCATTGTTTATGGTATAAGGACCAAGAAAATTCGAGACCGTGTTCTTAGTTCTCTAACAGTAAAGGTTGCTCAATTATACTGAAATTGTTTGCACAGATGGTGTAAGAATAAGGAGGGAAGAATATAAATGACTTATCCCTTTTTCATAACTGACATGATGCCTTTTCCACTGGTATCAGACATCTTATCAGATTTTAATGGGGAAGAATGACCATACATGATAGAAATTTCTCAATTCTAATTAAACTAGTACACTTAATATATTCTGTGTGCCTTTGAATTTTGGGGAGCTTACTTATAACCTGATGAACTTAAAGGGACTCTTTTCTTTTTATGTTGCTAGTGATCGTTTATGGTGTTAACTGGGGTAGCAGTTTATTTTCAAATAGGGAATGATTTTAAAAGGAAGGAAATCCATTAAAACCTCAGAGGATTCCACATAAAGGATCAGTTCAGTTCAGTTCAGTTGCTCAGTCGTGTCCAACTCTTCGCAACCCCATGAATCGCAGCATGCCAGGCCTCCCTGTCCATCACCAACTCCCGAAGTTCACTCAGACTCATGTCCATTGAGTCAGTGATGCCATCCAGCCATCTCATCCTCTGTCATCCCCTTCTCCTCCTGCCCCCAATCCCTCCCAGCATCAGAGTCTTTTCCAATGACTGTAAATATCCTTAGAAGAGGCAATATATCAGGGTTGATGTCCTCTGAATACAACAAGTAATTGTGTTTTATTCCTACAAATTGACAAACTGGACAAGCTGTCAAGTAGAAATGTGGAAAAGTTCAACATTGCTATAAATAATCAAGTCCACAGATCTGTAAGCATTGTATTGCTCATAGAGTATTCTCTCTCCACCAAGAGTAACATGTGTCTGCAATTATTTTGTTACCTGAACCAACATGGGATTTCTAAACCTTTATCCTGAAAACAAAATCGCTTTATGTTTGATGTTACATACTTGGGAGTTTGCCCAGGGCATTGGCAGCCCACTGAGCTAGATTCAGGTATGCTGGTATTTATATGTAACAAGTCCTTGTTCAGAGACGAAGTCTATTATTACAAATAACTCAATTTAAATTTGTAGTGATTATGCTACTGCTGACATTGAAAATGAAATTATTAAAAGGAATATAAATATTTTACTGGAAAAAATCAAATATTTGTTACTTTTCATTCCTTCACTTCTTGGCTTACAAAAAAAAAATGGAAATTACTCTAGAGGTGTAACTGAGCAGTACCTTGTGGGGCCTTCTGGGGTAGACCCTTCCCCCATATCCTCTACTTTAGATCCTCTCAGAAGTACCTAGATAACAGTATCTAATGCACATTTACTGAGTTGCTTTGCTGATGTTAAAACCCCCACCAAATGGAAGAAATTAACTACTTGATGACCACAGGCATTAGCCTCTAGACCTACCAGAGCCTGAGGACTGATAATGTTAACCCTTGTGACACTGCCCTGTTACCTCACCATCAGGTAATTAGAGAATTGCTCATGAGCTAACCAAAATCCCTGCAGCTCCTCTCCCTCACCTTGCCTTTAAAAATGGTCTGCAGAAACCCACTGGGGAGTTTTGAACGTTAACTATCCCAGACTCCTGTTTGGTGCCCTACAATAAGTGCTTTCTTCACCACAACCTGGTGTCTGTAGATTGGCTTTACTGCTTGTGTGTAAGCGGACTCGAGTTTGGTTTGGTAACAGAGGTACTTAGAGTTACATGCTGAACTTCCTTGACCTGGTTTCTCTGTGTGATTTACTACTAAAGTATTATTTGTACTTTTTTTATTTTCTCACTATTTGCCATCTCTTTAGTCTCAGAGCTTCATAGAGGTTAACATCTAAGTTCTCCATTCCTCTTTGACTCTATTAAATGCCATTGTTTAAGCTTTTATCATTTCTATTATAACATTTCAACAGTTTCCACTGATATCTTCAAGGAACTAACTTTTGATTACTATGTTCAGTACATTCTCTACATTGAGACCATAGTTATCCTCCTAACAATTTAAAACAAGCGAGTAATTGTGTCAGACCCATGGAAGCTCCAGGATGGCAAAGCAGAGCTTTATGAATTACCTTTTCTACTGTTTCTCTTATCCTTCTTATATATCACGTATACTCTTTATACTGTTCATTAAAATTCTCACTTTTATTCAAACAGTAGTTTTCATCATATCTTTGTGTTTTTGCTTAGAATGTTTTTCTCTGTTTGTCCTCTTTCTTTCCTGGAGAGGATTCAGTTATCCTTCAAGATACAGCTTGTGTTTAAAGTCCTCAGAAAGATTGTTTCCTTGACTCAAACTAAACAGAAATTCTTCCTGTCATTATTGTAAAAAATGAAATGATATGTTGTACTTTTGCCACTTCAACTTACAGTATAGTTAGAGGTTAAATGCATTGACTCTAGAATGAGAGGGCCTGGGTTCATGTTTCAGCTTTACCACTTGCTGTCTTCGTGTACCCAGACACTTTGATAAAACTTTCTGGGCTTTGTTTTCATAATAAAACAGGGATCATGACATTGTCTTCTCCATAAAGTTTTAAGGATTGAATGAGAGAAAGCATGTAAGATACACTAAATAGTACCACACAGTAAGCTTTTAATAAACATACATTAGTTAACATTGTGGATTATACAGACATGTATAATTTTTGTATATTGAATGCCTGACTTTGTGAGACATATATGTCTCATTTAAATATATGTATATATACATACACACACACACACACACACACACACACACACACACACACACACATATGCTTCCCTAATGGCTCAGTGGTAAAAATACAGGAGATGTGGGTTCACTTCCTGGATCAGGAAGATCGCTTGGAGAAGGAAATGGCAACCCACTCCAGTATTCTTGCCTGGGAAATCCCATGGACAGGAGCCTGGTGGGCTACAGTTCATAGGGTTGTAAAAGAGTCTGACACAATTTAGCAACTAAAACAACTGCAATAAATAAATATATATAATATATATTATTAATATTTTATTAATATTTATATAATGTTAATATATATTTACATGTTTGCACACACATATATGTAATTCAAATTATATAATTATCACCATAATCATCAGAATGTTAGTCTGATTTCACAAATGAGTAATTTAGACTTAGAGAGATTAAGTAATTTTCTCAACATCACCTGTTGATAAAGTGGTGAAGTATATATTTTAAAAAAAATGCAAGTAGTTAATCCCATGGTTAAAGACTATCCTTTATTTACTTTTATCTCTAACACCTCTCAGTGTCCTATGAACATGTGTGTTCAATGAATGCTTCTTTATCAATGAAGCCATAAGATGTGGAATTCACTTGTCATGTGTCAGAGCTCCTAGTTTTGTGATAGTTATAATTAAAGTACTGAATTAAAAACATAAAGATAAGTTTTAACGATATTTTTGTAAAATAATGGAGAAAAATTCAATGACAAAGGGATCTCTCCCAGGCTTAAGAGAATCTCTAGGGAAATTTAATCTTTAAGAATGTTTGTGATTATGTTGGATGTTTCCAGAAAGTAAATTTTAAAGTCTTGACCTTCAAGTTGTATTTTTTTAATTAAATTTTGTAGTATAATGGATCATTGAATCTAATTAAAAAATATTTCCTGACAAGGTAATATATTTCTTATATGTTAAACAAGATTGTTTATGTGTTAGATTGGGAAATATGAACTAAGCATTTAGCTTTTATCGGTTATCTATCAATGGCTCTCAAATTGCAGATGATCAACAATAATTGAAGAGGAAAGGAACAGGCCGAACTGACTCTATCTTGAAAAAGAAGGAAATTCCATTTTGCACTTTCAGTGAACTTTGGACTACATGCCTAGTAGCCATGGGGATGGCATACCTATGGCCAACCTGGCCTCCTGGACTGATCAACACCAGATTCCATACCAAGATTTCCTGTCGCCAAAAAGAATGTGATAATCTCCTATATAGTCAATCACCTTTGTAATCTTTATGGCTCCCATTGGTGTAGGCTACAATATATAACCAGCTGACCCTTCTGATTATGAATCATGGCTGTAACCTGATTGAATCTCCCTTTAACACTTTCCAGCCTAGGTTTAAGGAATTTGGGAATGTGGGCTTGTGCAGTACACTTAAGCTATATAAGATTTTCACAAAAGTCAGTCAGGGTCCCTGGCTAAAGAGGAAACTCTGCCTTGGACCCACTGGTGTAATAAACTGTACTCCACTATCCACACTGTCCTTCTGAGTGAGTTTGTTTCCTGGGGCATGTGTCTATAAGATAATAACAACCACACAATTATACAGCCAGGATCCCTGCATTAAATTTTAGTCAATGGGGAGAAGATATACAGCTTATTCATATATTCATACAACAAAAGAATATTTATGGAGTGGCTAAAATGTGCCAGGTTGTGATAGATTCTAATGAGAGGTGAGCAAAAAAGAAATCCATGTGTCAGGGAGTTTATATTCTGGTTGAGGTGACATGACTTAAGTAAATAATGTTCAAATGCATAGCTGCATTGGATATCAAGTGCTATCAAGTAGAAACATGGATTTTTATAAAGGCAACTAACATCAGTTTTGTTCTGGTCTAGGGGAATCAAGGAAAGTTTCCTTTAACAAGACATTTATGTGAGTGTTGAATGGGAGATAACTAGCTGAGGGAACCAAGAGAAAATGTTGGGGTGGTGTTAAAGAGAGAGAGAACAGTATATGTGAACATGTGTGGATTTAAGGTAGACTTTAAGATAAATATTTAGATAGGCAAAGTCATCTTACATTTGAAGAACTGAAGGAGGTCCATTCACGGGATGCAGTACAGAGTGGAATGAAGAGTGCTGAGGACAGCTAAGAGAGTTGCATGAGAGCATGGGGTAGGCATGCTGAGAATTCACAATTTTATCCTAAAAACAAAAGGAAGACAATGGAAATTTTATGCACGGGAGTGACATAATCAGGTTTGTGTTTTAAAATGATCATTGTGGCTGCAATGAAGAAAATGGATTAAGACAGAGTAGAAGGAATGACTAGAGAAAAACTTTTAGGAGGTTATAAAGTTTTCAAGGACAATATGATGATAACTTGATCCATGTTGATGGTCATTGCCGGGGTCCAGCCCCAGCTGATCCAGGGTATTCGAAGGAGAGATGGCTTCGGCGACTATTTATTTATTTATTCATCAAAGATGTAAAGAGTAATAGAATGAGGATAGCTCAGTAGGAAAATTCAGTGGAGAAAAGAAGCTGAGTAGCTTGGTTTACGCGGAAAATCAATATAACCCGTGACACCAGGTTAGCTCTGACCATGGAGGCTGCAGGCACCCTCTTGAATAGCAGAAGGTGCCCCACCTTAGACACCTTCTCGAGAGGGTCTTAGAAGCCCAGGCAAATAAATGGTCGCAGAGGATATCCGCGCTCCAGATGGAGACTCAGCTGGAAATTGAGGGGAAGAATGACATGGGGAGACCAAGCTTTGGTGAGCAAGGCCCGTAGCTTTATTTTCAACAGGGGCTTATATACCCTAAGTTACACATAGAGGATAATAGGGGAGGCAAAGTCAGCAGTCTTTGATCCTTATCAAAAACCAGGGTTTCTTTCCTGCAAATCTATCCTATACAAATCGTTTAGGTGATTTACATCATCTTCTGGCCAGAAGGCCTATTAACATTTTATGACTCTTGATATAGACTTATCAACCATAAGACTTATTTTCTCTAAGAGTAATTATTTTAAGGTTTGGCGCCATCTTCCAAAGATAAAATTGCATTCCTGTAGGGTGGATGTGTAATGGGTTTACAACAAAGGAAAGAATTTATTACCTTAAGGGTCTAAAGTTACTAACACCAAGGCCACTACTTATTTTTTCTACATACCAACTATATTAATTAATACACATTCAAGGATACAATTCAGGAGATGTGAAAACTTGGCAACAAGCATTGGCTCATCAGTGAAATCTTTTACTAGTTTTATTCTGACAGTTTCTAACTCTCTGAGAGGCTCTAAGCTATTTGAATATCTTAAGCTTCCCGTGCCTCGAGGCTGGGAGACTGTAAACAATTGTATGCATAGCTGTAGGAGTCTGGGTAAAATTGTCAGGTGAGTTAGTGAGCCATCTGAGGGGTTTGGATTTAAACACTCATAGTTGCCCAGGAACTTTATTAATTGGAGCTGTAAGTTAACTCTTTTACAGAGAGAGCGAGATGGTGGTAGGGGACAGCCCCCAGTAAAGTCAGAGGTGAGAGCACAAAGCAATAAAGTAGGCAGACTCTGGTTTTTGGGGGGTAGATGCTCGAGAATATCCAGGGGGACTCCTGAGGCTCGATCCTGCCTTTGCGTATGCCGAGCCTCCTTCCTCATGACCTTTGTCACGAGTGGAATGCCTCACCGGCTCCTGGCAGGTCATCATGATGAAAAGAATTAAATTGATTTGAGTACCCTGAATATACATTAGGACTTGGCTTGATGAACACTTTGACAAGCTCACACATTTTATGACCGTTGCTTACCCTAAGCCTAAAGTTTGGAGTGGATGATTGATGAAGAACCTTTGTGTATTTATGTGTCTTTGTGTGTGTGTGTGTGTGTGGTGCATTAACTGATTTAAAAAATATTTGAAGACTTATACAATTTGCCAGGCAGTGGGGAAATAGTGAACAAACAGCGCCCCAGTCATTGTCTCCAGGATATTTACATTTGACTACATCCTGCAACAAAATAGTTGTTAGCAATTTCTTCCGCTTTTATATTTACTCTCAAGTTGAGCTTTTGACTTCTGCCAAGAGTTTTTCTGAAACTCAGTCTCTCCTAAACCTAGAATTATGCATTTTTTTTAATAAAGCTCATCTCTTTCTTCTATTTGAATCTCACTTCTCTGTTATTTTTCTTTTTACGTGTCTCATTTACCAAACAATGGTCTTAATTTAGTCAATTAAATATTTTATTTACTGCATACTTTTTTGCCAGCTTTTTATGGATCCTTTTTGTATCTAGGGAATCAAGACTTCTAATTTCACTTTCAGTTTTGTCTGTGGAGGTCCCAGTGCCACTGGAAATTAAAATGATTTAAACTGTTGGTTTTGAAGCAAGCCATAGCAGTTTATATATAATTATAGTTGCATTTGGCCCTGCCTGTTTTGCCCCAGGTGTTCTTTAATTTTCATTCTAAATAATTCTTCAATCCTTACTCCTCCCTGGGCTTCCTAAACCATACCATACCACATGCCACAACACATCAGCAATTAGTTTTACAGTGCTCCTGAACAATTCTTATCCATCTGTACTCTCCTCACTAATTAGCTCTAGGATTTGTTCTCCAGAATAGCAAAGTTGAATAATGTCCCTTGCTTAACAGAGAGGCCACTAAGGACTCAGGAGGGCCAGGACAAACCAGCATAAATCTGCCTCTAGCTCAGATGGTCGTCTTGTTCTGGACATCAACAGATCTTCCTCACACCTCAAGACGACAGTGGCTTTGCTGGTCCCAGTCCCCCTATGACCAAATTCTCAACCACCTACAGGTACTATGCTAGGAAAAGAGAGAAAAACGGGGCGGGAAAAGAGTAGAAAATCCTGAGATGCACAAAGTCATATAGGATAAAGAGATTCTCAAATCTTTTCATCTAAATACCATAGTCACTAACCCTTGTACAGTTAAGATTGAGATCTGTAATCTTTAGATTGCCCAATGACATTCATTAGAAAATAAGTAGTATCTTCCTAATTTTTAAATCTAAATTTATGCTTCCTTTACTCAGATTAATATTTATATAGTTGTTGCTGGCAGTACTTAAAGCTCAAATAATATCCTAATGCCACCACCACATGGATAATTTTTATTTATACTATTCCTGATAGATGAGCATTTAAATTCTACCTGAAAACTCCTGTTGATAGTGAGCTTCTAATTTCACAGGGCTGTCTTTTCTTTTGAGTTTGTGGTAGGTTTCTTTCTCCTACTGAACTAAAACGCACCTTTAAAAATATTTTAGCCTTCTTTATTTGGCCAGGTATCTATGTCTGGTGACACCAAATATATATTTTTCCCCATAGCAGGTAATGAATCAAAAAATCATGGGGGACTATACTCAGTATTTTATAATAATCTATAAGGAACTCACTTATAAGGAACAGGAATATGTAAAAATGGAAATATATATATATATAAAACTGAATCACTTTGCTGTGCACCTGAAACTAAACAATATAAATCAACTATACTTCAATTTTATTTATTTTTTTTTAGATTAAATGAACTGATACTTTTATCTTTATTTTTTTTGTCTGTAAAGTTGTTTATTTTTATTTTTTTAATTTAATTTTATTTTTAAATTTTACATAATTGTATTAGTTTTGCCAAATATCAAAATGAATCCGCCACAGGTATACATGTGTTCCCCATCCTGAACCCCCTCCCTCCTCCCTCCCCATAGCATCCCTCTGGGTCATCCCAGTGCACTAGCCCCAAGCATCCAGTATCGTGCATCGAACCTGGACTGGCAACTCGTTTCTTACATGATATTTTACATGTTTCAATGTCATTCTCCCAAATCTTCCCACCCTCTCCCTCTCCCACAGAGTACATAAGACTGTTCTATATATCAGTGTCTCTTTTGCTGTCTCATACACCGGGTTATTGTTACCATCTTTCTAAATTCCATATATATGCGTTAGTATACTGTATTTATGTTTTTCCTTCTGGCTTACTTCACTCTGTATAATAGCTATACTTCAATTTTAAAAAAGACAAACTCTTTCATATCATTTTGCTTAGAAAATGTATGTTTCAATTTTTTTCTCTGTGTATTTTTAAAACCACCAATGCACTTTCAAAAGATGTTTTTCAATAACACTGAGTAGAGACATAGAATGCACAGTTCTTATTTTGAACACATTGAACCTGACAGATTTATGAAAAGTTGTTAGAGGAGACTACTTTGGGGCAGTTCTAAGAAATATTTAATGCTGACCTCAGTGGCCATGAGTAAAATGAAAACTTTCAAATTACCTTCTCTTGGATGCTGATAAATTGACATGGTGCTTAAAGTACACTGTCTTTTCTATTATCACTGCCAGGTTTCTGGGTTCTGGTTTTCTAGTGTACTCAAGCCCTCAGATGAGGTCTCCTATTGTATTAGAGATGGATTGCTGAGATCAGGAAGAAATGACTTTCTGGTAAGGATCCATAAAGTACTGATTAAAGGTTATTTATGGAAACACACGATGGTAGAAAAGTACAGAGGTTGAATGTAAGTTTATGGCCCTTCCAACCTTTTCTAAAACTCTTTTTTAGAAAGATGGCTTGGAAATGGGATTTTACAGGCTGCCAAATTATTTGTACTTTGTTAGAACGTAGTGATAATAGCTATGGTAAAATAATACACATCTAAGGGGGAAAAAGATTAAGGATAAAATTACATATTTTATCAGGGCCATCATGTAGTCCTTCTTATGGTATCCGTTCAAGACTAGTTATTATCCTTATAATAGTTATTATCCTCATAAACACAAAGCAAAAAGGACTTTATTTTTGGCACATCTCACTTAATCTTTGTACTTTATTAAAAAAGAAGAAAATTGCATTTGTAGAGCACAGAAACATTAAAAGAATTAGGCCAGAAACATTGTACATTTTATACAATGTTGGGATTTAATGATGTACTTAATTCTCACAGAAGTTTTGCAAGGTAAAGCTCATCTCATTTTTGAGATGAGGAAAGAGGCTCACAGCCTTGGACACTTTATGGTCAAGTCACATAGAATTAGTGGCAGGGCTGAAATTGTATCACAGCCGCGTTATCTAAAGACCGTATTATTTTTACTATACCAAGTTACCTGCTAGGAGACCTGCCTGCCATTTGGCTGTGGCTTGCCTTTTACCAAAGGTGGTTGATACATGAAATACTTAGATCTTCATAACTCAATTTATGATGTATAAAAGCTGTGTACTTTTTGCCACTGTGTTTTGGGATCCTAAGTATTTAGAGTAAAGTAATTGGCAAAAAGACAAATAATCGAAGTTTGTGAAAACAAAAAAAGGACACAGTGTTAATATTACTGTACTTTTTTATTGTGGTATAGTTGTTCTACCATGTTGTGTTGGCTTCTACTGTGCCTCAGTGTGTATCAGCTATATGTGTACATGGGCTTCCCTGATAGCTCAGTTAGTAAAGAATTGACCTGCAGTGCAGGAGACCTCAATTCAATTCCTGGGTCAGAAAGATCTGCTGCAGAAGGACTAGACTACCCACTCCAGTATGCTGGCTTGGAGAATTTCATGGACTGTATATATACATATATCCCTTCCTCTAGAGCCTCCTTCCCACTCCCCCTTGCCATGTACTTTTATTTTTTAAAGCAACTTTGTGTTATGTTTTCTCATCTCTGTATTTTAAGCATCTGTTGAAGCTTCTATTTTTTCTGTGATTGCCTTTTATAAATATTATATAATTGGAATATTTCTAATAAAATGTGAAGTCCAGACCTTAATAGTGAAATTTAGTATTTTATGGTCTTTAACCTATAGCTGTCATCAAATAATTTATAAATATGTATTTCTATTTGTTATGTATATTAACATATTTAACAAATATAATCTTATTTATATAGAAATATGTTACCATTAACTTCTAAATTATGGTTGCTATACAAAAACACATGAATATATATATATAAAATTTTAATATGAAATTATTATCTATTGAGGTATTTTTGACTCTACCTTTGTCCTTCAAAATATCAGCTATTCCTCCAGAAAACCATATTTTTCACATGTAAGATCAGCAAATTTCCTAGGTTATTGGTCAAAATAAAGAAAAAAAACACTCCAGAGAATTCTGAAGCACGAAGCCCAGTCTCAAGAAATGAGGACCTTCAGATGATGATATTCAACTTCGTGAGTGAAAACCATGCTTTCTAGCTCATCCACATCCCCATGTCATGCCTGTAATGAATATATTGGGTCTCCTTTCAGGTCCTGTTCTCTGAGGGGAAAAAAAAAACCAAAAAACTCTCCTACAAGTTTATATACATTGAATATTAAACAGGATCAAGTCAACAGGAGAATTTACACAGCAGAGTTGGTATGTTTTTATTGAGAATTTTTCCCTGAGACTGCTTCTCTCTCCTGCAGAGAAAGTAACTGAGAATTATCTCCCTCCTTAACTCCATTAGCTGCAACATTTATTTGTTCACTAGTTGGTAAATTTTGCTAATCGCCATAAACTACTATAGTACCCAGCATTTTAGCTTCAAATGATGCAGTGATTTCAAAATGTCCCTCCTTTCTTTCTCTCTAGGAATCAGACCTTGAGGAGGTCTGGAGAGGGATGTCCTCTTGCAACAACTCCATCCCTCAGCCCTTGATATTTGTCCTGGCTGGAATTCCTGGCCTGGAATCTTCCCATGTCTGGTTCTCTGTGCCTTTTTTCTTGGTGTTTGTTGTTGCTGTCATTGGCAATGCCACCATTTTATGTATCATCAGGGTGGAGAAGAGTCTTCACGAGCCCATGTTTCTCCTCTTGGCCATGCTGTCAGTTGTTGACCTGTCTCTTGTCAGTGTCACTGTGCCCCGCATGCTGGGCATCTTCTGGATGAATGCCAAGGAAATCAGCTTTAATGCCTGCCTCACACAGATGTTTTTCATCCCATCATTTTATGTCATGGAGTCTGGGGTCCTTCTGGCTATGGCTTTTGACAGATTTGTGGCTATCTGGCACCCTCTGAGATATACAACTGTCCTTGGTAACAGCCTGCTTGTGAAGATGGCACTGGCTGTCCTGGCAAGGGCAGTGGCAGTGCTGACCCCAGCACCCATCCTGGTGAAAAGACTGGAAAGCTTCCAAACTCACATCATTGCATACTCATACTGTGCCTACATGGCTGTGGTGCAAATAGCCTGTGGAGACCTCTCTGACCACATTGTCTATGGCCTTATGGTTATTGTAGCATCTGTGGGATTTGATCTGTTTTTTATCATTCTGTCATATGGGCTGATCCTTCATGCTGTCTTTCGGATACCCTCTTGGGAGGCACGGGGCAAAGCTTTCAGCACATGTGGCTCTCATCTTTGTGTCATTGCTCTCTTTTATTCCCCTGTTATCTTTTCTGTCTTGGCCCAGGTTTTAGGCTATCGTATGGCTCCCCACCTACAGATTATCATTGACAATCTCTACTTCTTGGTGCCTCCCATGATTAACCCTTTGATTTATGGGGCTCGGACCAAGCAAATGCGGGAGTGGGTGCTACGAATCTTCCATTGTGAAGGAGATTGATGTTGGTACCTATAGAGCTGGAAATCATGTTACGTTGTAGGTAGAGATAATTCCTGTCAGAATTGGGCTTAGTGAGGAAAAGTATAAACCAAGGCAAGAGAAGGACTTGGTCAGTGTGGGAATGTAGCAGGGGCATGTCATTTCCATCAAGATATAGCTGTTATGAAACCTTCATGACAAGCAAACCTTCATAAATGCTTATGTGTAATAAAACAGGAGAACATTTTGTAATTAATTTTATTGTTTATCTACTTCCATCACATAACATAAATTGGAAATTTTTTTTCAAATGAGGTAAACTGAATTTAGGCATGTATCTTAAAACCTATGGATAAAAACAATTATCCAAAGTTTTTGTTGATATAATGATTTTTCTTCCACATTTATGTTTCAGATATTTCACCAACAGAATTATATATTATTGAAAATAACCCTAATTGAAATAAACATGTATAAGTATCCATGACCATATCAATAAATACTGAGCCCCTTTTTTTGTCTGAAAGGTTTTAATAGAGAAGTGTAATCCTTAGAGAGTTACTCAGTGTCAGAACATAGCACCAATATACAGTAGATTGGACTTGATAGGTAAGATTTTACAAATGGAAAAAAAAAAAAAAAAGACAGCCTTAGTTTTTTTTTAGTAACCTCCATTTCCATACTGTTTTTCATAGTGTTCCACCAATTTACAATCCCACCAGCAGTGTATGAGGGTTATCTTTTCTTCATATCCTCACCAACACTTATTATCTCTTGCCTTTTTGATAATAGACATTCTGATTGGTATGAGGTAGTGTCTCTCATTATGGTTTTGACTCATATTCCCCATAGAATTAGTGATGCTGAACATCTTTTCATGTGCGTGTTGGCCATCTGCCATGTGGTCCAGCCATTCTAGGTATTTATCATAGAAATATGAAAATGCTAATTAAAAGCTGCATATGCATCACATGTTCATCACAGCATTATTTACAATAACCAAGACATGGAAGCAGCCTAAGTGTCTATCAACAGATGAATGGATAAAGATATGGTGTGTATATATATACATATATATGCATACACATGTACACACACACCTATAATCAAACACTTTTCAGTTAAAAAAAAAGGTGAAATCCTTTTATTTGTGACAACATGGATGGATCTTGAAGGTATTATGCTCAGCGAAATAAGGCAAAGAAAAAAAGAAAAATATCATATTGTTTCATTCATATGAGGAATATAGATGAATAAATGAGTAAATAAAATGAAAACAAAAACAAACAGAAATACAGAGAACAGAGTAGTGGTAACCAGAAGGAAGAAGGGTGGGTGAAGGGTGAAATGGGCAAAGGTCAACTGTATGATGACGTGCAGAAAATAAGTATTAAGTGGTGAGCACACTGTAGTGTATACAGAACATGAAATATAATATTGTACATGCACATCTTATATAGTGTTATAAACCAACTTTTAAAGAACTCAAAGAAGCTATTTTTTTCTCTAGCTTCACTTTTTTCCTTCCACCTATCCAACCTCACAAGTTTTCACAAACCAGAACACCCAGATCTATGACTTAAACTCTGAGTTATAGCTGTGTTCCAGAAAACATTGCAACAATGTTGTGAACCACTCTTCTCTTCATATGCACCTTAAAAGTAAGTCTTTCCAAAATAATTCCTTATCTCCTTGTCAGCTAGATTGTTCCTCTGTAGCCTTCACTTCTTTTGTTCTTTTGACCCGAGTTAAATACACAACCTTTGAATTACTTATTTCCTACCTTTTATCCAACCAATGACCAATATTTCTTTGCATATCTCCTTTGTCTTTTTTCTGTCTTATATTTTCATTACTTTCGATCTCTGTGCTACAAAATTCTAACTAACCTGCGTATATTCAATTTCTCTCATATTCAAAATTTTCATTGACTCTGCACCCACCTGGAGTCATCTTTTTCAAACAGACGTCTCATTTTGTCCAGTTAAAATCTTCAACAGCCTGTTGCTTAAGATAATGGCTTAACTCCATAGCATAGCATTCAAGTTCTACATGACTTGGTTTCAAACTCCATGCCAGGCACTCTACTTTCACTAAATCACTGAACAGGCATCAGTCTAGCCAGACCTGACTCTTTATTTGTAAAGAAATAACACATTACTGCTGTTTTAGCTCATTCTCTAGCTACTTAGAAAGCATTTTCCTTGATCTTAGTCAAAATTCTTCCCACCTCAAGAGACTTTCTTCAGTTTGTTTTCCTTAATGCTTATCGTCAAACAATATGGCCTGTCTGTACTGCCAGTTTCTTTGGCGTTCAGTCATCTGTGATCTGTTCTATAGTTCAGTTTTAGTCTGCACTCTTTACCTTTATTTTTAATTAATTTATTTAATTGAAGGATAATTGCTTTACAATACTGTGATGGTTTTTGCCATATGTCAACAGGAATCAGCCACTGGTATATATATGTCCCTCCCATCCTGAACTCACCTCCCTCCCCACCCTATCCCTCTTACATTGACATTTCTTTAAGGGCAATGGCATGCCCAGAAATTGAACTTTTCACCTCATGCAAACCAGTTCTAAACCCTTGTCTTAGCTTCTTAAAAAACATTATTAAACACCAATTAATAAGCCAAGGGACCTATACATGCAAATCATACCCATCTTCATACCTCTAATGTTTATAATATAGACACCCTCAAATCTGTTTAGAACAAATATCACATAGATGATATTTACTCACATAAGTATATACAAATAGACATGCTATTTCCTTCATATACAGCCTTGCAATCATCTTATTTGTTTATAAACTCTTTTTTTTCTGGAATATGATAACATATATATATTTGTATTCACCTATACACCTCACCTGAGATATGCATACATTCACAGGAACTTCTGTATGCACATATATCTGATGTACACACCAATTACATCATCAGTAGATATGCAAAATCACTATTAACTGCCTATCAAAGGTTTGATGTTATGGTCCCAAACATTTTTAGCATTGTCTCCAATGATTATTTTCAGTGCTTCCCACATCAATCTCATACATGTAGTCTACTCTCAGTTTTTGAATTTTTTTTTTCCTATAGAGATTCCAAGGTAGTCAATACACCTTCACTTTATGTATACAGGAATTAATAGGAATTGATGAGAGAGCCAGGACACACCAACACATCTGTTCCTTTCCCAGACAACACACCTTATTCTGCACAACAGCAATTTTCTCCTCTCTCAATTTAAGAAATTAGGTTCTTGTCTGGCCCATGCTCCACTGTGAAAAAACTCAATCCATTCCAGGTAGTATACCAGAAAAAAAAAGTTGATTGGGAACAGGTATGGAATGGTAAGTTATATAGAAGAAAGAAGCACTTTTCTCTAACTAAATACCCCTCAAACCGTTCATTTACAAAAAATAATTATAACCATTGTTGGAATCTGCCAATAATAACATTCTGTAGAATGTGATATATTTCCACTCTGTATATTATGACAGTGTCTTTAGAATTAATAAAAGTAAATTAATTGCTGGCAATCGTTTTCTGATACTTTTGACTCAACCCAGCTAGTGGTAATACTTAAAGCTTCTGTGTTTTTCTTATATGGAGAGTTTAGTTCAGTTCAGTTCAGTCGCTTAATCGTGTCTGACTCTTTGCGACCCCATGAATCGTAGCATGCCAGGCCTCCCTGTCCATCACCAACTCCTGGAGTTGACCCAAACTCATGTCCATGGAGTCAGTGATGCTATCCAGCCATCTCATCTTCTGTAATCCCCTTCTCCTTCTTCCCTCAATCCCTCACAGCATCAGGGTCTTTTCCAGTGAATCAACTCTTCACATGAGGTGGCCAAAGTATTGGAGTTTCAGCTTTAGCATCAGTCCTTCCAATGAATATTCAGAATTGATTTCCTTTAGGATGGACTGGTTGGATCTCCTTGCAGTCCAAGGGACTCTCAAGAGTCTTCTCCAACATCAGTTCAAAAGCATCAATTCTTCGGCACTCAGCTTTCTTCACAGTCCAACTCTCACATCCATACATGACCACTGGATAAACCATAGCCTTGACTAGACGAACCTTTGTTGGCAAAGTTAATGTCTCTGCTTTTGAATATGCTATCTAGGTTGGCCATAACTTTCCTTCCAAGGAATAAGCATCTTTTAATTTCATGGCTGCAATCACCATCTGCAGTGATTTTGGAGCCCCAAAAAATAGTCTGACACTGTTTCCACTGTTTCCCCATCTATTTCCCATGAAGTGATGGGACCAGATGCCATGACCTTCGTTTTCTGAATGTTGAGCTTTAAGCCAACTTTTTAACTTTCCTCTTTCACTTTCATTAAGAGGCTTTTGAGTTCCTCTTCACTTTCTGCCATAAGGGTGGTGTCATCTGCATATC
>NW_011490872.1:21554-25313 GCF_000754665.1 Bison bison bison | reverse complement strand
AAACTTGGCTTGAAACTCAACATTCAGAAAACTAAGATCATGGCATCTGGTCCCATCACTTCATGGCAAATAGATGGGGAAACAGTAGAAACAATGACAGACTTTATCCTTTTGGGCTCCAAAATCACTGCAGATGGTGACTTCAGCCATGAAATTAAAGACGCTTGTTCCTTGGAAGAAAAGTTATGACCAATATAGACAACATATTAATAAACAAAGAAATTACCTTGCCAACATAGGTCCATCTCGTCAAAGCTATGGTTTTTCCAGTAGTTATGTATGGATAGGAGAGTTGGGCTATAAAGAAAGCTGAGCACCAAAGAATTTACGCTTTTGAACTGTGGTGTTGGAGAAGACTCTTGAGAGTCCCTTGGATTGCAAGGAGATCCAACCAGTCCATCCTAAAGGAAATCAGTTATGAATATACATTGGAAGGATGATGCTGAAGCTGAAAATCCAATATTTTGGCCACTAATACAAAGAACTGAATCATTGGAAAAGATCCTAATGCTGGGAAAGATTGAAGACAGGAGTAGAAGGGGATGACAGAGGATGAGATGGTCAGATGGTATCACTGACTCAATGGACATGAGTTTGAGTAAACTCCAGGAGTTAGTGATGGACAGGGAGCCCTGGTGTGCTGCAGTCCATGGGGTCGCAAAGAGTCAGACATGAGTGAGCAACTGAACTGAACTTCCTTGGTCATCAAGGGGAAGGAGACAAACAGCTGTGGTCGATGACAAACCTGAGCTAAGACTTATTGGTGTTCATGTGGTGGCATGTATGCTCTCAAGCTGTAGACACTGGACAGGAAGGTCTGATGTGAAAATGAGACTAAGGGAGAGATGGCTTAAACATCAGAGTATTAGGTTTTTTTGTAATATTTTTTGAGCTGTATGGATAAAAAGAGTGGGGAAAAAAGAACCTGTTCCATGTGCATCATCAGAGAACTGGCTCAGATTAATGGACAGTATCTCAAAATTTGTCAGGGTCTCCTAATGACCTTTTGTAAAAAAATAAGTTCATAGTGAGTTGCAACAATACAGACAGAAAATGAACTCCTTCTAAAGCCATGACAAGCAATGCTAGTCGATGGGAACTTTGAAAAGAGGAATTGTTCACCTACCCAATACAAAAGACTGTGTTTGGGCTATTAAATGGTGTCAAGGATCGTATTACTTGGATATTAATACATAACTTCATAATGCAGAATGATTTGTATAATTTTGATCACTCCTGAGGGGCTTCCCTAGTAGCTCAGCTGGTAAAGAATCCACCTGCATTGTGGGAGACCTGGGTTTGATCCCTGGGTTGGGAAGATCCCCTGGAGAAGGGAATGGCTACCCACTTCAGTATTCTGGCCTGAAGAACTGGTGAAGGCATATTTGATTCTGCTTTTCATGAATCAAATGCTCAAGGAAGTTAGATTCACACATATCTGCACATACTCCTACATAACTACCTGAGTTATAGTGTTTTAAAAACTAAGTCATGTTTAACACAATTTCATCATTTTAAATGAAACATTATTCAAATCTCACATTTGCCATGACTATCTATATGAGATCCTCTCTGATTCCCTAAAAAAATATAAAGTAGTTGCTTCTCACATGTGAACTGAAATCTTTTGTTCTTGTCTTAACATAACTTAAGTAAAATTAAATTAGATTTATTCTTTTTAAATAATGGATATATCTGGGTCAGTCTTGCACATCCAAATGATAAACTGCCTGTTGATATTACAGGAAGATACAAGGAATCTTATGTCTTGTTTCCTTGTAAACAATAAAAGAAAGGGAAAAAAAGAGAAAAGAATGATGGAAGGAAGGCAAAAAGATAAAGGAAGAAAGGAAGGGAGAGATGAAGGGTTGATAAGAAGTTATGAGATACATATATTTTTTTCACCTAAGTTTATCTTATAGTCTGATTGTTCCTGTTTTGGGAATATGCATTCTTTAGTGGAGATCATTATGATGTAAAAATCTCATCAAAATAGACATGGTACAAGAAGTTTTCATCTTAAACCTAAAAATATATTTTTTCCTGTGTAATATTATTTTTGGATTACTACCGGGAGTCATGCTTCATAATACAAATCTGAGCAACTCGTTTGCGGATCTCCATGGTCTTCACACCATAGACAATGGGGTTTAGGGCAGGGGGAACAAGCAGATAGATGGTAGATAAGAATATATGAGTATAGGGTGATACATGTCCAAAACGGTGGCTGAAGAAGGAAAAAAAAGCAAGGATATAAAACTCTAGGAAGATGACAATATGGGAAGTGCAGGTATTGAATGCTTTGAGTCGTGCCTCTTTCCGAGGAAGATGAGAAACAGCTCGAAAAATAAGAATGTAGGAAATGAAGACAAAAATCAGGTCAAAACCCAGAATTGCAAAGGCCACAAAAAGCCCATATGATTTGTTAATGTGGGCATCTTCCGCAGCCAACTTGACCACAGCCATGTGCTCACAGTAGGAATGGGCAATAACCACCGATTGGAAAATTTGCAGTCGTTTTAGTAGAATGGGTAAAATTCCAACAAGCACTGTTGTCCGAATCGCCACCATCAGTACCATCTGGACTAGAAAGAGAGGTGTGAGGATGGATGCATGCCTCAAAGGATCACAGATGGCAATATAGCGGTCAAAGGCCATGGCTAACAGTATGCCAGATTCCATGCCCTGCAAAGCGTGGATGAAGAAGAGTTGGGTGAGGCAAGCATCAAAAGCCATGGAATAGGAGCCAAACCAGAAGATAGCTAACATTTTGGGAGCAATGGCTACACAGAGTCCTAGGTCAGTGGCTGCCAACACTGCCAAGAGGATGTACATGGGTTGGTGAAGACTGCGTTCTGTTGCAATAATGATTATTAAAACAATGTTCCCCAGCAGAGCCACCAGGCACACACTAAAGAAGGGAAATCCAATCCAAAACTGTACATGCTCTAGTCCAGGGATCCCAATCAGGATCACTGTCTTCGGGTTCAGATATGACATGTTAGTAGATCCCATAAGGCTCATGAATCCTTTCCTCACCACTGATCCTGATACCTCTTCACAGACAAATTATGGATGGGAAGGAAGAAGGGGATTCTCTTTGTCATTCCTTGTAGATCATGAAAAAAATGGATGGAAATATGGACACATGGCATTAAATATTTGGAAATCAGCTTAAATCAGCATGATAATAGAATTCTTAAATACCTTTTCCAAATGCCAGTATGGATATTTACGCAAAAGGAAGATGAGTCCAGTGTTTCTCACCTAGAAATTGTAGAAGTCAAAATTATGATTCTAAAGGCATTGACCTTACTAGTTTTGGAAGTGGTCTCAGATGGTGCCACAGATGACAACATTAATTTTTTTGTCTATATCCACTTCTAAACCCCAGACATCTTTCAGATTAGGTGAAATTCCTCTGTGACAATTGAAGTCGTAGACTAGCTCCTCAAACTCATAGCCCCATCTACTTTGTTTGAAACTAGAATCTCCAGAAAGTGGCAGTTTTTCCCAGGTTTCACATTTACTCTGGTTTAGGAAGTAAAATTGGAGAAGGCAATGGCAACCCACTCCAGTACTCTTGCCTGAAGAATCCCATGGACAGAGGAGCCTGGAAGGCTGCAGCCCATGGGGTCGCTGAGGGTCGGACACGACTGAGCGACTTCACTTTCACTTTTCACTTTCATGCATTGGAGAAGGAAATGGCAACCCACTCCAGTGTTCTTGCCTGGAGAATCCCATGGATGGAGAAGCCTG
>NW_011490872.1:16326-21320 GCF_000754665.1 Bison bison bison | reverse complement strand
AGACTGGGATAGAAGACGATGTAAATCCTTACAGATCTTAAAGAAAACAAAGTTGAGACGATAAATGAAAAGTCAGTTGAATAAAAGGCACCGTAAATTAGGATATGATGGTAACATATAAAAATTGACCTATTGGGTAACCCCTGTAGCTTAAATATTTTAGTTATGATCATCTGTTTCAGATACAAAAGGACAGAGTTGCCTGTGGGCCACTCTACTGTTTATAATGGAGCTCAGCCTAACCTAGATGTTTTCTGTCATTTTAGTATTTTCTGTTGGCAATGAAAATAATTTCTGATATTTTTGATCAAATTACCTTGCTTCACACCCAACCCAAACTTCTGGTATTTTTATAATTTCCCTCTTCTCTTTCTTTAGAAATCTACTCAAAAAACTTAAGGCGACTTTATATACTCTTTTTTCTTTTTCATTAATTATTATACAAACTTAAAATCATCCACAAGTTTTATTCTGTGTATGATTTTTGTCATAGGCAAATACACTGAATAGAGAATACCACTCTGAATGGGATTTTATACATTTTTATTTGATAGGAAACTAGAGGGATTACTGCTGTAATATACAAATATATTTATTTATACTTCATAAGTATAAGAATGTAACATGTGGTTTTTTATATATTATATACATACAATTTTATGTTTTATGTTTATGCATATTATGTTTTGACATCTTAAAAAAAACCTTTCCAGTTGGGGAGAGGCTGTCTCTGTCTGTCTGGGTGATAGCAAAATGCCTAGCCAGCAGCAAATCTTTGGTCTGCAAACTAACTAATCCATACTTCCTTTCTCTGGCCCACAAACTCCAGGAGGCAGTATTTTTCTGCCTTGAACATCCAGGGGCAACAGAGATCATCTCTATATTCAAAACCCACAAAAATTTTTCAAAGCAGCGAATCCTAACCTGTTCACCCTTCCCTGTCATGACTTCCCCATGGAAATCCCAATTAAAGCCTTGTTCTAAGCACCCAAGTTCTTCCCTGCCCCCTACTTGCTTCTCCTGTCTTTTGCCTCCCACTTACTCTGATTACTCTCCATTTGGCTCTGCAAGACCTGCTATGCCTCTTGTCTCTATTAGGACCTATTAATATAATAACTTGGAGAAGGCAATGGCACCCCACTCCAATACTGTTCCCTGGAAAATCCCATGGACAGAGGAGCCTGGTAGGCTGCAGTCCATGGGGTTGCTATGAGTCAGACACGACTGAGCGACTTCACTTTCACTTTCTACTTTCATGCATTGGAGAAGGAAATGGCAACCCACTCCAGTGTTCTTGCCTGGAGAATCCCTTGGATGGAGAAGCCTGGTGGGCTGCAGTCCATGGGGTTGCACAGAGTTGGACATGACTGAAGCAACTTAGCAGCAGTAGCAGCAGGAGTATAATAACTATTGCTTTCCTGAGCCTCTTTTCTCTTGTGGCCACACCTGGTTGATTATCTCATAAAAATATAAAATATAATATGTAAAACACAGTATAGAAATTCAGAAATATGACATAGTATCTAAAATGCTGATTCTAACATTTACCTCAAGAGGAATCTTATCTAGTTCTTTAAGTTCACTCAACTATAAACAGAAATAATGTGCGTGAGTGCTAAGCACTTCAGTCATATCCAACTCTTTGTAACCCATGGACTGTAGCCACCAGGCTCCTCTATCCATGGGATTCTCAAGGCAAGAATACTGGAGTGGGTTGCCATGCCTTTCTCCAGGGGATCTTCCTGATCTAGGGATTGAACATGAATCTCTTAGGTCTCCTGCATTGGCAGGTGGGTTCTTTACCATTACCGCCTTGGGAAGCCCAAATAGAAATAATAATATTGCTTAATTCATTGAATTAGTGGGAAGGCTAAATGAATTTATATATAATAATTCAACACCGAAGGGGGAGAAAATAAACACTTAGTCTCTGGTAGTTCATGCTGTCAGAACCTGTAGAGAACTTCTGTGTGACAGAGACAATTTACTGATTCTTGAGGAAGTGTAAAATTAAAATACACAAACAAGGAAACATTATAAATAAAGAATTGACTAAAATTTCGTGAGACAATAAATTTTCTGGAGCTGAATAACCTTCCTCAAGTCAGTCAATAAGATTGGACATTTATGTAAGCAAGTAAAATGATCACAGTTACAATAGAAAAATTACTTCCCAATGATGTATAGAACTTGGTGGAGTCAATAAATTTCACATATTTAAATTGATGTTTCCACTTCATTGGAGAAATAATCGTATCCTCCTTTAAATTATTCCAAGTAGATGGAAAACACATGATTAGGAAAACCAGTTTTCTAAAAAAGTTCATATTAAAAATGCTTCTAGGACAGCAAAGGCATGCATTCTATGCAATTTTCTCTCTATGATAACCAAAGCAGACAATGTTCATTCCTGATCTCTAAATGAAAGAGAAAGAAAAAGGAATAGGAAGATACCTTCAATGAAAGTAGTATAAAGTTTAAGAAACAAGAGTCAAAAATATGAGACTTTAATACACCCAGATAAAGAGAAGACTGTATTTCAGGGGATAGGATATGAGCTGTAGTTACAATGAGAAGACCAGACATCAAAGCTATTAAAGGCAACAGGATGCCTCTATCTTTCACCATCTCTTCACATCTTATAAACTTTCCTGCTTAAATTGAAAATATACATGCATGCACACACACACACAGAGACAACTTTCCAAACCATAAACTGTATCATCTTATTTTAATAAAACAAGCAGTGTTAGAGTGCTTGTAGGTAAACATTGGTTGAGGAGTGTGAAACCGTATTTTGATGTTGTCCTGACACTAAGTAACTGGGACGTGTCAGTTCTGAGTTTTCCTCACATGTAGTTAAGAGGCTGATACTAGATTACTGTTTCATCTCTTATGTCTCTAAATAACATGAATCTCTTTCATCTTTCCTATCAATGATTAAAAAACAAATGGACAAAACAACTTGGATCAGAGTGGGGGAAAAGTGGAATGCCAAAAGAAAGTTTGTTACTGAGAGAGATAGTATTAAGATCACCTGATTCTCTCTTTTCCACTTCCTTTTAAAATTTGCTAAAATTGAAAACAATTTTAGCAAATTGTTTTAGATTCCAATTCATGGAGAAGAAACTCACCAGGAAAAACAGATAGCTGGCTAGTATGTAAATCAGTGGAACAGCTCTTTTCTGACAGGCTTTGAACCTGGAAATGTATTAATAGCTATCCGCTCACCCAATGAGAATTGTGGCTAACGGAGAATCACCTGAGAATTTCTGTGTGCCCATCTGAGTGCCCAGAGTTTCTGGAGAGTAGCTAAACTTCAATAACAGCTTCAGTAATGGTAGTGGAGTTCAATCTAGGCAATGTTCTAGGGGCTACAAGGGTAACGCCAATGCAACAGCACACACAATATGGTAATATCCATGCACCCACACCACAGCATCTTTGGCTACAACTGTTGCACAACTATACCCAATATTAGAATGTAACCAGAGTTCTTTGCTGTCACCTAATAAGAACTATTGGGAATACAGATTCACAAAACTTCCAAAATGAGAGACCCTAATGTGGCGATTTAAAAGTTCCAGGTGCAAGATATGCATCACACTTTACTATTTTATGACTGAAATATGACTGTGTTATAAGACTTGATAAAACCCTGATTTTAATAGTGGTATCAGTACATGTTACTTATTCTAAAAGTGATAAAAAATGATATTGTTCTATGATTTGATGTATTAAATTCTTTTTTAATACTCCTTGGGAACTTGCTTGTGATACTTGATATTAAAATCTGCTGAGGACTTAGATGAATTATTTGGGCAAAGCAACAGCTTGATTGTTAAGGTTATAGAGAGGATATCAGTGACCTTCTAAATGATACAAATGCTTTTCATCAAATACATGATCTGTTATTATTTATAAGATTATGACCAAAGGTCATAAGATGTAAGAAGGAATTTTCCTTAGGTTAACTTTATAAATCTAATCTTTTAGAGAATTCTATAGATGGACCCTCAGCTGCATTGAAAGAAAGTAAAAAATGAAAGAGAGAGAGAAAAAAAAGGAAGGTATGGAGGAAGGAAGGAGAAAAGACAAAAGGGGAAAAACACAATCCTGACTGGTAAATTACACCGGGAGTAGACCTTCTCCAGAGAAATTTTAGTTATGTGGTAAACAGGACCTTGGGCTTTTCTTGTTCAGTATCTGTAGTAACTCAACTCTTCCTTCCTTTCCCTGAAAGCTATTCTCATGCGATCTGCAAAAATATATTGGATATTGTGGATTATAGAGTGTCAAAACTACAGTGAATCTGTATTTACCATACTATTCTTTCTTCTTGTAGAGCATTTACTTTAGAAAACTTTTAACCGTTAAATTATTTTCCTTCTCTTTTGAGATGTAAGTTATTTAAAAGTCTCTGAGAGTTTGACAGCATAGAAATGTCTTTCTCAAGGACCTGGTAACCATCCCCTTTGAAATATATTCCTCAAGAAAGGCAGTCCATCTCACACGTAGTCTATGGGGAGGTAGGAACCTAACCTTGGTATGTCTGTGCTCTAAACTGTAAAACAGCCTCTAGTCATGGAGACAGCAGAAGATTTACTTTTTGTGATCAATACCCAATTAATAAATGCAGTTCCCTTGCAGTTCCCCAACCCCATATTTTCAAATTCTCTCACCTTGGATTTCAAGGCTATTGAGTATTCACTTTTGGTCTGTACTTCCTCTCCCTGTTGCTGGCAATAGTATCAGAACAAAATGAACTTCTGTTTGTCTATTCCATCTTCTGGGATTTTTTAAAACAGATATTAAAGAGAATTTTAGGGGATCATCTATGTAGGTAAGGACACTTTGAGCACTGCACTCACTGAAGACATGACCCTGCTTGTATTCTCTGTTTATAGTTGCACATGCCCACCACTTTATTAATGCCATGCAGCCTGTGCTGCAATTAAGAATTGTCTTAATTCAGCTCTAAATTCACTTTTCCT
>NW_011490872.1:15177-16226 GCF_000754665.1 Bison bison bison | reverse complement strand
CAGTGATAAACTGTGTCAGTTGAGGGCACTAGTGTGGCACTGTGGGAAAAGAGAATTTTGCTTCTAGATTCAGAGTCAGATATGACTGAGCGACCAACATACACACAAATTCAGATATCCTGGCAGATGGAGATTTAGTTCTTAACTCTAATCCTTTGAGTTTCCCTGCTGCTTCAGATGGTAAAGAATTTGCCTGCAATGCAGGAGACCCAGGTTTGATCCCTGGGTAGCAAAGATCCCCTGGAGAAGGGAATGATAACCCACTCTAGTATTCTTGCCTGGAGAATTCCATGGACACAGGACCCTGGCAGGCTACAGTCCATATGATTACAAAGAGTTGGACATGACTGAGCGACTAACAACATCTTATGTACTCATTTCAAAGACATAGTTTGGTTGCCATCTCTAGTCTCCAACAGGCTCCTGCAACTCTTGCCAACTGTTCCAGGGCCTGGGTTCTACAGTGCATGAAGTAAGCAGCACCTAGCAGCTGGCAGCTTCCTCAGGAACCCATGAGCAGCTTTTCCTGGCACCCTCTAGAAGATAGATATCTGGCAAGTTCCACTGGATCAGCATCACAGGAACATTCAGTGATCCAAGTCTATGCCTTCTCTAATGAGGTCTGAATTTCAGATCAGAAAAGGGAGGCTCCTCTCTTAGGTACTCTATCTCAGTCCTTCCTAGGGGTAGTGGCAGTCTTATATCTGCTGTTTCTACATCCTTTAGAATTCTCTTCCTTTCTTACTAGCCTGTCCCTCATTAGTTCAATCCCCAGTTAAAGTGAATAATTATTTAAATTAAACTTTCTCTGTCAAACACTGTGTGGTTTTTTCCTTACGATCAGGCTCAGAAAGATACATAGACAAAGCTGCACTGTGAGGAGATAGAATTTGATATGTATGTGCATCTTTTATGGCTAATTTGGAATATTTACAAAATGGCGTTAAACTATATTAGCAGTTGAATTCAAGTCACTGCCACTTGATATTTGCAATGAATTAAATCCTTCAAATTTGCAAATTTGTCCTGTTTAAGTATCTCCTAACTCT
>NW_011490872.1:14630-14907 GCF_000754665.1 Bison bison bison | reverse complement strand
AAAAAAAACATGAATCACTTTTAGAATTAGGCTGCTTTTCAGGATTTAAATACACATTTGCCTGGAAACTCATGGATAATTTTCGTCATCAGTTCAGTTCAGTCACTCAGTCGTGTCTGACCCTGGACTGCAACATGCTGGGCTTCCCTGGCTCAAACTCATATCCATCGAGCTGGTGATGCCATCCAACCATCTCATCCTCTGTCATCTCCTTCTCCTCCTCCGTTCAATCTTTCCCAGTATAAGGGTCTTTTCCAATGAGTCAGTTCTTTGAATC
>NW_011490872.1:11028-14530 GCF_000754665.1 Bison bison bison | reverse complement strand
TTCCATTAGGGTTGACTGGTTTGATCTCCTTGCAGTCCAGGGGACTCTCAATAATCTTCTCCAACACCATAGTTCAAAAGCATCAATTCTTTGGCTCTCAGCTTTCTTTATAGTTCAACTCTCACATCCATACATGATTCCTGGAAAAACCATTGCTTTGACTAGATGGACTTTTGTCAGCAAAGTAATGTCTCTGCTTTTTAATATGCTGTCTAGTTTGGTCATAGCTCTTCTTTTTTTTTTTAATTTTTTCTTTTTCTAATATAAATTTATTTATTTTAATTGGATGCTAATTACTTTACTATATTGTATTGGTTTTGCCATACATCAACATGTATCTGCCATGGTGTCTTTTAATTTCATGGCTGCAGTCACCATCTTCAGTGCTTTTGGAGCCAAAAATGATAAAGTCTGTCACTGTTTCCACTGTTTACCCATCTATTCGCCATGAAGTGATGGGACCAGATGCCATGATCTTAGTTTTCTGAATGCTGAGTTTTAAGAAAACTTTTAAGCAAAAAGTGTGATTTTTGTCATACATAGCCCAAACAATTGCAACATTGAAAAGATTTATAAAACCCAGTAGTAGCTTCCTTAAGCTGATTTGGGATAGATAGTTATACTGAAGGATTTGGTTATTATTAAAATGGATATAAGGATATGCATTTGGTATTTCTTCATTAATGGTTTGCTATGTAACTGAATAATCTATTATAAACATCAGTTAAAGACAAGGACTAAGAATTACGTCATGGAAAATGATGGAGTAAGAAACTCAGAGAATCAAGCTACTCTACTCAAACAACTATGAACTTTCAAAAACTGACAGAATAAACATTTTTTAGAATTCAAGATCTAATCAAAATATGACAACCACCAGGGACCTGCTTAATGAGGAGGGGAGAAAAGCAGCTGAATTTTGGAAGAAAGTTTTATGGCATTTTTGGTCATTCACTTACCATCTTCCATTTCACAGTTCAGCAGTAGCTGTGGGAATGGGGGCCCAAATTTCTGGTGTATCTTGCAAGTGCCAGGAGATAATATAATACTTCTAAAAACACTGTAAGTGTGCATTTTGACCTATCTGTTGGTTCACTGAAAAACCAGCACAGAGCATCACTTTTTTCCCCAGCCACTTAGACTAGAGTAGCTTTGTGGGAGGAAGAGGGGCTTGTCAAAAAGATTTAAAGACAAACACTGCCTTATGTCCACCTAGAGTAAAGGACAGGAGTTAAGACAAACAGCAGACAGTTCCAACACCCCACAAGGATATGAAGGAAAATGTTTCTTGGAGTTATATGGGCAGGCTCACAAGGACCACTGTATATATCATGGAATGTGGTAGGTAATACGTGTTCAGGACTGGATACTCACTCTGTGTGGCTGGACTTAGACTATTGAAGCTGAATAAAAATATAACAAGAATAAAATTTCAGACCAATATCCTTAATTAATATAGATGCAAAATTTCTCAGCAAAATACTAGCTAACTGAATCCAGTAGCATAATAAAAGATACACCATGACCAAGTTGGGATATATTTCAGGAATGCAAGTGTGGCTCAACAACAACAAAAATCAGTATGAAACACCACATTAATGGAACAAAAGAAGCAAGCAAGCAAACAGAAAAACTACACAAAAATCAAAAACACATGGCCATCTTAGCTCGTGCAGAAAAACATTTAACAAAGTCTAACACCCTCTCATGATAAAAGTGCTCAGAAAGCTAGAAGTAGAGGGAAAATTCTATGGCTAACTTTATGCACAATGATAAAACACTGAAAAATTTTCCCCTAAGATAAGGATACATGAAAAGGCATTCACCATCACTAATCACTAGTGAAATGCAAATCAAAACCACAATATCATTATCTCACATCTGTTAGAAGAGCTATTATCAAAAAGTCTAAAGATTACAAGTGTTGGTGAGGATGTGGAGAAAAGGGAACCCTTGTGCACTGTTGGTGAGAATGTAAGTTGGTATTGCCATTATGAAAAAAAGTATGGTGGTATTTTTTAAAAAATTAAAAATAGAGCTACCATATAATTCAGCAGTCCTTCTTCTGGGTACATATCCCAAGGAAATAATATCTGTATCTCATGGAGCTATCTATACTCCCATGTTTATTGTGTCATTATTCATAGTAACCAGGATATGAAAGTAACCTAAGTGTCTATTGAAAGATAAATGTGTATATAAAAATATGATACATAACTATGTATTATGCCTTAAAAAAGGAAGGAAATCCTGCCATTTGTTACAACATAAATGTAGCTGGAGTACTTTACTCTAAGTGAAATAAGCCAGATACAGAAAGACAAATATGATCTCATTTATATATTGAATGTTTAAAAAAAAATCAAACCCATAGACTCATAGTAACAGAGAAAAGAATGATGATCACCAGAGGCTGTACCAAAGTGGGAAAAGAGAGCTTTTGATCAAAAGGTATGAACTTGCAGTTGTAAGACGAATACATTTGAGAAACCTAATGCACAACATGGTGAACTATAGTCAATAATAATGTGTTGTACACTTGATTGTTAATAAGGTAGCTCTTCAGTGTTCTCCCCTCACACACACAAAGTAACTGTATGAGAAGATGGATATGTTACTTTTCTTGTGGTAATATTTTCAGTGTGTGTGTGTATGTGTATGATTTTTAAATTGCATGTGTTTGTGTATTTAACATCTATTCTATATATACAATTTTTTTCAAAAATAATTAAGAAAAATTATAAACATTCAG
Organism: Bison bison bison; assembly: GCF_000754665.1. Taxonomy (NCBI): domain Eukaryota; kingdom Metazoa; phylum Chordata; class Mammalia; order Artiodactyla; family Bovidae; genus Bison; species Bison bison. The sequence goes on along the minus strand of NW_011490872.1, from coordinate 11,778 downwards.
TTGTTTTACAGATATAAAATTGCATATCTTTACAGATACTCAGGTTTTATATGTTTTGCTTTACAATTTTTGTAATTTATATCTTTCAACAATTGGGCTTATTTTGTTTACATAGTCAAATTCATTGGTAGTAATTTATTTTCAATATTTCATTATTAACATTTTAATGTATATAGCATGTAGAAATAAGACTTTGTTCTTTCCTTGTGTTGGTGATTTATATTCTCTCTCTCTGGCTTTTTTCCTGTAATTTGCTTCATGTTTTATTAATTCATTTTCTATCATAATCATTTCCATCTTTTAACTTATTTATGTTTAATTTGTTCTTGTTTTTCTCACTTTCCAATAATTATATAATGCATACTCATTTCAGAATATACAAAATAGACCTTAAACTGGGCCATAATTCAAGTCTTAACACATTTCAAATGTTTAATATTGTGAAAAGCATATTCTCTGAATACAATATAGCTAAATTAAAACTTAAGCATATTATTCAAGGTTTTAAATATTTGGAAATCATGCAGCTCATCTTCACATGCTAACAAGATTATGCTCAAAATTCTTCAAGCTAGATTTCAGCAGTGAATCAAGAACTTCTGCAAGTAAAAACTGGACTTATAAAAGGCAGAGGAACCAGATATCAAATTGCCAGCATCCATCATTTCATACAAAAATCAGGGCAATTCAGAAAAAAAAAAGAGAGAGAGAGAGAAAAATCTACTTCTGCTTCATTGACTACATTAAAGA
>NW_011490872.1:4746-9367 GCF_000754665.1 Bison bison bison | reverse complement strand
CTGTAGCTCGAATTGCCACCATCACCACCATGCGACCCAGAACTGAAGGTGTGAGAATGGATGTCTGCCTCAGAGGATCACAGATGGCAATATAGCGGTCCAATGCCATGGCCAACAGAATACCAGACTCCATGCACTGCAAGGCATGAATGAAGAACAGCTGGGCTAAGCAAGTGTCAAAGGCCATGGAGTAAGACCTGAACCAGAAGATAGCCAACATCTTGGGAGCAATGGCTGCACAGAGTCCTATGTCAGTGGCTGCCAACACTGCCAGGAAGATGTACATGGGCTGGTGTAGGCTGCGTTCCATAGGGATTATGATCAGCAAAATGATGTTTCCCAAAAGAGCCACCAGGCACACAGCAAAAAAAGGAAACCCAATCCAAAACTGCATATGCTGTAGTCCAGGGATTCCAATCAAGATTACAGTTCTGGGGTTCAAATATGACATGTTAATGGATGCCATAGAGGTTGGTATTCTATCTTCTCACCACTGATTATGATAAGTGCAGAAGAAAACTTGGATAGGAAGTCAGAATTGTTCAGGCTTCACTTTCATTCAATCTTTATCATTCAACCAACTGAGCATTCGTTCAGTGCTTTGGATAGCAGTTTGGACAGAATTTTTTGAGGTTCTATAATACATACACATGACAGAAGCAAGCAATCATACAGCAGCTTTATCAGAACTGGAAAATGCAAGTTTCAGTATTCTTGATATAGCTCTTAGCCCTTGTGGAAATGAAAATTATGAAATGGAGATCACCAGTCTTTGGCATCTTCCTTGAGTTCTCATCTTGTTTGCCTGAAAAATCAGCATTCAGAGTTCCTTCTTTATCTTCTTCCAAATGCCATCCTATTTTCACAGCAGTTGGTTATTCTTCTGGGTGGCTTGGAGTCCCAGAATAAATCTTGTTTCTGTTGTCCTGTGAGTGTTAGTACTTAATCCTATGGGAATCTTCAGTATTAGCCACCCTGCTTCTGGTCCCAGTGAGTGAGGTGTTTATTCCTGAGTTGGTTCTCAAATGGAATTTGTCAGAATTGATTTCACCTTTCTTAAATTATCTCATTCAATAAATATCAAGCAAACTACTGTTTTTTGGGACACTAAATGTGACCTGGTAGGTAAATTTGAAGAGAGTGGTCTTCTCTCAGACACAGACAGGTAAAGTTGGTTCTCTAAGTAAATTAAGGCTCATTTATGTTTAGGGTTGATATGTTGAGCAGAATAGGGAAGAATACAAGTGTGGAATAGGATGTTTTTTTGTTGTTATATTATATAATATTATTTTTTTATTATACATTATATATACATGCAGGATCTGGCTAGTTTAGACACACTCTGAAGTTAGATTAGCAAAATAATGGTTTGTTACTGAGGTTCAGGGTCAGTGGATCCCTAAATTTCTTGAGCTCTAAAATCACATATCCTACTTTACATATTAGACTTCCTGGAGTGCTGCAGCCCATGGGGTTGCAAAGAGTTGGACAGGACTGAGTTACTGAACAACAACAATATATTAATGACTATAAGGAACAAAAATAGTAGGAGATCCTTGATTATGATTCTTTATAGAGCTGGCTGCTGCTAAATGTAGCAACATTCTCTATCTTATGAGACCATTGTTTAGAACTTGTATCTCATGACTGATACTTGAAGGAGAGGAAAGGGGATTTGATTTACCTACTGGTTCCCATTTGCAATTTGTAGAAGGATCACCTCCAATTATACTTTCTGATTAATGGTGTTGATAGTTATTACCCTGGGAATGTGGTTTGAAGGATGGCATAATTTGAAGCTCTACAAGGTTGTGCTTGAATGAATTTATCCAGTCTACCAGGGATTGATCATGTCAGATCAGTTGGAACAAGGGACATATGAGGGACAGTGGTTCTGGAGGATGCTAAAGAAGCACAAAATATAGTTTTATTTTCTAGGTTTTAAAAATTCTGAACTTGTAATATATTTGTGGGTTATTTTAGTCTCCAAACCTAAGTTCTCTGAGTGTCTTAAATTGAGACACTTGACTGCCAAGTATTGGCAATTTTGTCTTTAAATTTATATATGAAAAGATATAGAGAAACTAAGCAAACATTTATCTTTACAGGTAATAAATTACAGGTAAATGTACCTTTACAGGTACCTTTGAGCTTCCCTGGTGGCTCAGACAGTAGAGTCTGCCTGAAGTGCAGGAGATCTGGCTTCGATACCTGGGTTGCGAAGATCCCCTGGAGAAGGAAATGGCAACCCACTCCAGTACTCTTTCCTGGAAAATCCCATGAACAGAGGAGCCTGGCAGGCTACAGTCCATGGGGTCGTAGAGAGTCAGACACAACTAAGCGACTTCACTTTACCTTTACAGAAACTTTTAAGCAATTGTATTATAGTAGTGATAATAATAATATTAATAACTGATCATAGTTGTAGTAATTTAATTACAGTATCTATTATGCATATATAAAATTTGAAGTAAAGATCTGATCCATACAGTGTGTGCTGGGAATTAAATTTATTAATTTAATTGATGAACCAAGCCAAAATCTATGGAAAAAAGAGAAAACTCTTTTCTGTATGTGAAACTTTATGTGGGAATTACACATCTTTTCCAGGTATCAAATTTTATAAAATGATATATTTTTCTATGATTTAAAAAAAAATGAAACGTTTTAAGTGACTATTTTACTGGTGAAAGTATGCTCATTCATAAATTCTCAAGAGTGTTATTTTATATGGAAAGACTAATTATTCAGTCTATTCAATAAGCTTTCCTCATTCAACAAATATTGAAGAACTTTCTTATTATAAATTAGGCAATAACTATAGTTGCTGGCAAGATAAACATGAACAAAAGAAACCTCGACAACATTATACCAAAATTTTATAAAGTTGAGCTTTGAAATTTATGTGATTGCCGAGGTAAGATCTTTGGCCCAAAGAAATATAAAAAGTTATGGCACAAATATGATCTTACATACATTTATTTATGTTATTTTAAACGTACTGAACACTAAAAAATGCTTATACAATTTTTAGGTTGTACATATAGCATATTCTAAAACCTAAACATACCTTTATTATTATTTTTTTTTTCTGTGTGTGCTTATGTACTCATAAATTAGATCGGTGCGACATAATCCAATGGGAACCTTCAGAATTAGCCACACTGTTTCTGGTCCCAGTGAGTGAGTTGTTTATTCCTAGAGTTGATTCTCAAATGGAATTTGTCAGAATAGATTTCATCTTTCCTAAATTATCTCATTCAATAAACATCAAAGAAGAAGACAGTAATCACGTATCTCTTCATGTGGTTATTTTTCCACTACATAGAAGGACAGCTTCATTTTTCAACATTATGAGACTTTGGCTCTGTCATTGTGGGTCCAGGAAGTTCTGTAAGACTGCTGAGTTTAGAAATCCTCTTCAAAACTTTGATCTTCTTGTATATGTGGACATCAATACACTCATGTAACACTGTGACTTCTTCAGAAGAATGCATGTTAAGAATCTTGTGTTCTTTTAACAACTCTTGAAGTCTTGAGAAAATTAAAGTGCATAACATGACAACTGGTCCAATTATGAGTTTGCTACAGTTGGTCAGGGAGGTAAACCTAGTTCTGACCCCACAGACAAGGCTTTAAGTAATTCAGATGTGTTGCATGATTAGATTCATATAATGTCTATGAAAGATATGCCTTGGTACTTTATGCTTTGTGAGATATCTGGAACAAAGAAATATTTATTTCCATTTTTTTGAGCTTGATTAGAATAGTTAGCTGAGTCAGTCTTTTTTTGTTAGATTTTTTTATTATTTTAGTAATCTGTGCTGTGTGTTGGATTATTTTGTATTTTCCCCCCAAGAATGATGTTCTTGAAAGATTATTTTTACCTGTACTCTCCATATATTTTGCTCAAATTTTGTTTTCTATGTTATCAGAAGTTTTTATAGAATCTACATAGCTGAGAGCTGAGTTTATAGGGAAGTGCTATAGTACATTTTCAGTACTTTCCTATTGAATAAGACTCTGTCACTTATTACTGTAGTCAGTGACTCTGTAGTCACTGAGTACAGAGTAAAGAATATACTAGAATATACTTTGTCATCCAAGATCTCATTCTTGGTCAGTAGTCTGTAGAGCAGAGTCATGAGGTATGCATAGAATTCCCTTATAAAAATCCATTCAAGCCTTCTCCTTTAACTGTGAACAAAAATTCTCGTTAAGCCTCACTTAGATTCCTTGGTTGGAGAAGGCAATGGCACCCCAATCCAGCACTCTTGCCTGGAAAATCCTATGAATGGAGGAGCCTGGTGGGCTGCAGTCCATGGGGTCACTAAGAGTCGGACATGACTGAGCGACTTCACTTTCACTTTTCACTTTCATGCACTGGAGAAGGAAATGGCAACCCACTCCAGTGTTCTTGCCTGGAGAATCCCAGGGTCGGGGGAACCTGGTGGGCTGCCATCTATGGGGTCGCACAGAGTAGGACACGACTGTTAGCAACAGCAGCAGATTCCTTGGTCAATGTATATATAACCTATCTCCAGTAGGAATGGGAACAAAAGAGTCACTCCCATGCCTACCCCCAGCAAATAAGTTTGAAACTACTGGCCCACAATCTCTT
>NW_011490872.1:1949-2683 GCF_000754665.1 Bison bison bison | reverse complement strand
CTCTAGGTTATAAACAAGCAAAATGATAGGATACGGAAAGAGGAACTCCCCAGGTCGATAAGTGCCCAATATGCTACTCGAGATAAGTGGAGAAATAACTCTAGAAAGAATGAAGGGATGCAGCCAAAGAAAAAACAATACCCAGTTGTGGATGTGTCTGATGATAGAAGCAAGGCCCGATGCTGTAAAGAGCAATATTGCATAGGAACCTGGAATGTTAGGTCCATGAATCAAGGCAAATTGGAAGTGGTCAAACAGGAGATGGCAAGAGTGAACTTCAGCATTCTAGGAATCAGCTAACTAAAATTGACTGGAATGGGTGAATTTAACTCATATGACCATTATATCTACTACTGTGGGCAGGAATCCCTTAGAAGAAGTGGAGTAGCTATCATGGTCAACAAAAGAGTCCGAAATGCAGTACTTGGATGCAATCTCAAAAGAGACAGAATGATCTCTGTTCGTTTCCAAGGCAAACCATCCAGTATCACGGTAATCCAAGCTTATGCCCCAACCAGTAACACTGGAGAAGCTGAAGTTGAACAGTTCTATGAAGACCTATAAGAACTTTTAGAACTAACACCCAAAAAAGATGTCCTTTTCATTATAGGGGACTGGAATGCAAAAGTAGGAAGTCAAGAAACACCTGGAGTAACACGCAAATTTGGCCTTGGAGTATGGAATGAAGCAGGGCAAAGGCTAATAGAGTTTTGCCAAGAGAACACACTGGTCAT
>NW_011490872.1:1290-1849 GCF_000754665.1 Bison bison bison | reverse complement strand
ATATGCCTAACAGAAAAAGAAGATATTAAGAAGAGATGGCAAGAATACACAGAAGAACTGTACAAAAAAGATCTTCATGACCCAGATAATCACAATGGTGTGATCACTCACCTAAGCCAGACATCCTGGAATGTGAAGTCAAGTGGGCCTTGACAAGCATCACTACAAACAAAGCTAGTGGAGATGATGGCATTCCAGTGGAGCTATTTCAAATCCTGAAAGATGATGTTGTGAAAGTGCTGCACTCAATATGCCAGCAAATTTGGAAAACTCAGCAGTGACCACAGGACTGGAAAAGGTCAGTTTTCATTCCAATCCCAAAGAAAGGCATTGCCAAAGATGCTCAAACTACCGCATAATTGCACTCACGTCTGCTGCTGCTGCTGCTAAGTCGCTTCAGTCGTGTCCGACTCTGTGCGACCCCATAGACAGCAGCCCACCAGGCTCCCCCGTCCCTGGGATTCTCCAGGCAAGAACACTGGAGTGGGTTGCCATTTCCTTCTCCAGTGCATGAAAGTGAAAAGTGAAAGTGAAGTCGCTTAGTCGTGTCCAACTCCTA
>NW_011490872.1:0-909 GCF_000754665.1 Bison bison bison | reverse complement strand
AGATCAAATTGCCAACATCTGCTGGATCATCAAAAAAGCAAGAAAGTTCCAGAAAAACATCTACTTCTGTTTTGTTGACTATGTGTCAACAAAAGCCTTTGACTGTGTAGATCACAATAAACTGTGGAAAATTCTGGAAGATATAAGAATACCAGACCACCTGACCTCCCTCTTGAGAAACCTATTTGCAGGCCAGGACACAACAATTGGAACTCAACATGTAACAGATTCATTCCAAATAGGAAAAGGAGTACATCAAGGGTGTATATTGTCACCCTTCTTATTTAACTTACATGCAGAGTACATCATGAGAAATGCTGGACTGGAAGAAGCACAAGCTTGAATCAAGATTTCCGGGAGAAATATCAATAACCTCAGATATGCAGATGACACTACCCTTATGGCAGAAAGTGAAGAGGAACTAAAGAGCCTCTTAATGAAAGTGAAAGAGGAGAGTGAAAAAGTTGGCTTAAAGCCAACATTCTGAAAACAAAGACCATGGTATCTGGTCCCATCACTTCATGGGAAATAGATGGGGAAACAATGGAAACAGTGTCAGACTTTATTTTGTGGGGCTCCAAAGTCACTTCAAATGGTAATTGCAGCCATGAAATTAAAAGACGGTTATTCCTTGGAAGGAAAGTTATGACAAACCTAGATAGCATATTAAAAAGCAGAAACATTACTTTGCCAACAAAGGTCTGTCTGGTCAAGGCTATGGTTTTTCCAGTCTTCATGTATGGATGTGAGAGTTGGACTGTGAAGAAAGCTGAGCGCCGAAGAATTGATGCTTTTGAACTGTGGTGTTGGAAAAGACTCTTGAGAGTCCCTTGGCCTGCAAGGAGATCCAGCCAGTCCATTCTAAAGGAGGTCAGTCCTGGGTGTTCATTGGAAGGCATGATGCTAAAG
>NW_011490871.1:24446-25320 GCF_000754665.1 Bison bison bison | reverse complement strand
AGCCTTCAGATCACCCCAATCCTGTTACCTAAAGTATTATTCAATTACACTTACTGGTCTGACCACTCAAAAGAGGTCACCCAGGAATAGAAAGTATTAGGTACAGGATCCAGGGAACCAGAGCCAGATACTCAGGATTCGGGGTTATAGCAGACCTAGACATCTTGAATTCATCATCTGGGAAAATCTGACACATAGCACCAAATATTAAAGATAGAATCTCTGTACGCAGCCCACAGCACTTGTAAAGCAGCCCCCTACAACAGTCAGAAGAGTGGCCAGTTGGCTAAGGTGGGCAATGGGAAAAGGAAGCTGGAAAATGTCTCCAAGACAACCAAGAAAATTTGATGGAGAGCATTTCAAAGGTTTAGAAGGAAGTAGGGGATGGAATCAAGGTGTGTGATCTAAGGGCAAAGGGCAGACCAGAGAGGGAGCATGCTGCTAGTACTGTGGTTTCCATTTGACAGAAGCAGGTTAAGTGACTTGTTCAAGGTCCCCAACAATTATCTTGAAATTAAATTCACTCTTTCAGTTTCTCTTCTGATTTCTATCCCACCATATCATGCAGATGCTCATGAAGCTGGGGCCTATTCATTTGTCTGAAGATTTAAACAACTTAGAAATAATGTGTAGTATGTAGATGGGAAGTAGTTGCTTGACTCCTCTGTGGAGATGACAGAAATTTTAAGGCATGGAAAATGATTTACCTAAAAATGTTAAGTGCCTGATTTGGAACAAATTGGGATGGGGCATTCCAGCTATTCCTGGCTAATAGACTAGAAGCAGCTTTTCCAATTGAGAGAATGACACTAAAATTGCTATCATGGCTTAAAAAGTTGCTCAAGTTTAATTTAAATAAATGAATGTAACAGAA
>NW_011490871.1:18854-21191 GCF_000754665.1 Bison bison bison | reverse complement strand
AAAAGTAGTGATGAATGGATTGCCAACAATTTGGAGGGAGATCTCTAATAGTTGCTAAAGGGCTCTCTACTTGCCCATGTCCTATTCAATATTTTAACATAGGACTTTTTGATGAAGTTGTAACAGGCTTGCTTGTTACAACTGCAAATAAGACAAAGCCAGAGAGTAAACCTACTTGATGATAGAACTGCATTTCAAAAACAATTGTCACCACTATTTATTGAGTATCTTCTATGGTAACCCACTCCAGTATTCTTGCCTGGAAAATTCCATGGACAGAGGAGGCTGATGGGCTACATTGCATGGGGTTGCAGAGTCGGACACAGTGGAAGTGACTTAGCATGTACGCAGGCACTACTGTATACAAGCTCTCTTGAAATCTTAAAGCCACAGAAAACTAAGGTTAGAGATGTTTTAAGTAGCTTGTCTAAAGCTACACAGTTAGTAAGTGGCATTGCTAGGATTTAAACCCTAATTGTCTGCTATTAAAGCTCATGCTCTTTCTCATACACTATACTGCCAGCCACTACCCTACATTGTCTTGACAAGTTAGAGGAGAATATGATTTTTCCCGAAGATAGGACAGTACTGAGCAGAGGCTGGAAGCGCTGGTAAACAAGAAAGAATCAGACCACATGATTCACTGTGGCTTTCATGAAGGATCAGAGTGGTGCTAAGGTGGTGGTGAAAACCAGCACTTGAGCTAATAAATTTCTGAGAAATATTCTGAGCTAGAAGACAGTGAATATCACCACTTCCTGGCTTTGTTATATCTTTCTTTATGTGAGGAAAAGTGGCTGGAATGACAAACCCAAAATTATGAAAGTTGAATGTAATACAGGAAAAAATGGAGGGTAGTCATAGAAGAACAGAACAGAGGAAATATGACTTCATTGTAATTCATGTTACAAAGATCTAGGGGATTAGTTTTCAACTTGAATATGAGATAACAATATGATGTAGCTTCCAGAAAAGCAGATATAACTCAGCCTGTATTAATAGAAGCCTAATTAAGTGGACTCTAGAGTCTGAGAAATAACAGGCACACTGCCTTCTGCTGTGGTCACTGTGTTCTGTTGTGATGAGCAGGTAATAAGAGCAATATTGGAAACATCACTGAAGGGAAGTGACTGGAAACTGTTTATTATGAGGTGCATTTTGAAGTAACTAGAATATTTAACTTAGTGAGGAGAAAACTTGAGAGCATTGAGCTGTATTCAAATACTTAGAGGACCATGATGTGGAAAAAGGATTACATGTGGTCTCATGTTGTATAGTGCAAAGATAGGACCCAAGAGTCAGCTTAAGGTTCGCTATAAGAAATACATTTCTAGTCATAAGTGATTAGATGTGTAGTGATTACCACTACAAAGTGATAATAATAGGTAACATTTAAGTACCCAGCACTGTGGTCTACTGCTGACATATCACATATCCCATGAGGCATCCCCATAAGAATGCGTGAGGTCCATGGAGAAGGGGCTGGCTACATTGTAAAGCAGTGATCTTAATATTATTTGGAATATTTAAACACAAACTAGATGAATGTGTGTCAGGAATGTGTCATATGTAGTTCTGGATTGAGGTACTAGGGTAGGGAATAAGAGCTGAATTAGATGACTGTGTGAGGCTTTGTCTAATCGAAGACAGTAAATTTTCCACTTAACCTGTTTTCAACTTTATAACATTAAGCATTGTAATCTAGCAGTCCAAATATAGCACTTTGAATTCTTCATAAGATTGTTGCCATGTGTCTGTGTCTATATGAACACACACACATGCACTTGTATGCATTTTTTAAAAAATCACATATACACCAGGGTTTAGGGAGAAAGATAGGCATACCATCTGAATATGTGAAGGCTTCAGATAATTTGGAATCTTAACAGGACTCAGTCTATTAATTAAGCCCATGCAATAATGTGAGAAAACAGAATATGCTGCATTTATGATGGGCAGGAATTGAAATATACATCACACTTTCAAAAACAGACACTGAGAAAAATTAAGAAAGTGTAGATTTCAAAAGGATTTCATCTCAATCACTGCATCACAGGATGATTCTCTTATTTGTCTTTGTGGAGCATAGACATAATAATAATTTACAGACCCCTAATGTCGATTTTGGGAGAAGGCAATGGCATCCCACTCCAGTACTCTTGCCTGGAAAATCCCATGGACAGAGGAGCCTGGTAGCCTACAGTCCATGGGGTCGCTAAGACTCTGACACGACTGAGCGACTTCACTTTCACGCATTGGAGAAGGAAATGGCACCCCACTCCAGTTTTCTTGCCTGGAGAATCCCATGGACGGGGGAGCCTGGTGGGCTGCCCTCTA
>NW_011490871.1:17207-18329 GCF_000754665.1 Bison bison bison | reverse complement strand
TGGTACTTTAGCACAGATGGGGAGCAATTTGGGGACTCCTGGCTTGTTCTATAAGCTTGATATAAAGATCAGAAGAATGTACTTGAACTATTAGAGAAAGATGACATAGTAAAATGTGCTCCTCTATTTTCTGTGATCTAGATTCTAAATTGCTGAGAGATGAGAAACACGGGAGACCAAACAGTCCATGTGATATCACTTATTGTTTGTTCACTATATGCAGAATGCTGCACTGGTTACTGTATGAAGATTGAGAGGAAAAAGAAGGACCAAGATTCCTCCACGGGTGAGCTCCCAGTTGAAAGGTGCCATTAATGAAGCTTTAAAGCAATGCAGTGAATTTCCTGACCAGCCTAAGATCTACTGTTGCCAAAGTAGTCATCTTTTCGACGGAGCTTCATGCTCACCCTCCTTCCTGAATTAGTATAAATGAATTCAGTTTCGAGAAAGTCCTGAGTTCAACTGGATCTTAAGTAAGGATTTAAAGACTAGAGAAAAAAAGATGACAATGAAGTACTGAAGAATGCCAGGAAAGATTTGGTTGGCCTGCTCCAACTTTAAGCCACTTTCCAGAATCTGTCATTTGTTCTCCACAGCTTGTGATGAATTATAACCCCTGAATCAAACAGATCATAAGTTCTCACTTCCGAGAAGGCATCAGTGGCGTGAAGAGAAATTGCTACTGTGACAATTCAAGCAATTGGTGAAAATCCAGTGCATTTCCCAGCTTACATATTCCTCTTAAGCTTCCCGTTAATGAGACTCAATGGGCTTGCCATCAGACGCTGTTTGTACTCACCATTTTTCCCATCCAGACAGGACACTGCAGGAACAATCACAAAATCATGAACTTAAGCCATATCCATAGTCTGACATAGCTTTATTTCTCTAGTGGACTAAAGTGTAACTGCTTCGCTGCCAACACAAGAGTTCTCATAAACGCACAGCCTCATTTATTTTTATATTGGGAGCTTGCTTTTGTTTACTTTTTTTAAACTTTTAATTTTATATTCGCATATAGCCGATTAACAATGTTGTGATAGTTTTAGGTGGACAGCAACAGGACTCAGCCATACATATACATGTATCCATTCTCTCCCAAACTTTCCTCCCATTCAGGCT
>NW_011490871.1:14792-15953 GCF_000754665.1 Bison bison bison | reverse complement strand
GAAAAAGGCTGAACCATAAAAGAAACTGGAATCAATTCTCGGCTTAATACCAAGAGATTCAACTTATTTTCAGAATTTAACTCCTCTGTTCAACTTTGTAATAGTCCATACAGATAAAAAGAGCCCAAGTGCCCCCTGGTTTCAGCAGAATATTGATCACTATCTCCATGAATTTACTTTGGAGTTTCACCCCTCAGGTGGCTCCAGATACTGTGCAGAGATGACCTGTTTTGAGACACAAAGCAGCTCTGAGCTGTGGGCCTAGTGCCCCTGAAGCAGGGCTTTTCAAAGAGCTTCTCTGCTGAGCAAGCTCTTTGCACATTGCAATTAGGCTCAACCAGCAGACGAATGGTTCCCCATCCTACGTGTCTTCCAATAATAGAGATCTGCAGCAGTGTATACCAAACTACCAAGTCCCCAGTCTGGGGATGTGGTTCTGACTGAGTTTTGGATCTTCAGTGTCTTTGGACAGATGTATTTATTCAACATGTGGAGGCTTGTGGACAATTCAGATTCTAACTCAGGCTGTAGCCTCTGTTTAAGAAGGCCTATAGACAATAACCAAAGATTAGAGGCAAATGTGAAGTGATGCAGTTAGAGAAAAATGCTCATTAGGCTCTTGTTTCCCCCAAAGTTGTGAAAATTCAGAATAACACCAACAAAGGGCATAGTTGGTGCTGCAAAGGCAGACTGCATATTAAGTACATTGCTACACATCTGGTGGGCACTCTGTACATTTCAGTTTTCAAAGGAAACTGGACCAGGAATCAAGAGGCCAGAATTCTATTGAGTTACTTCCTTCTGAGTTAATAATAGGAACTAACATATTAAGCATCTGTTATGTGCCAGATGCTTTCCTGGTAGCTCAGATGATAATCTGCCTGAAATGTAGGAGACCCAGGTTCGATCCCTGGGTCAGGAAGATACCCTGGAGAAGGGAATGACAACCCACTCCAGTATTCTTGTCTAGGAAATCCCATGGGCAGAGGAGCCTTGTGGGCTACAGTCCATGGGGTAGCAAAAGAGTTGGACACAACCAAGCGACTAAGCACACACACAGGCATGTGCGAGATAGTGTGAGAAGCACATTACTTCTTACATTATGTCATTTATTTCTTCATAACCACCCTATATATAAGTCTATCATCTTTGCCACTTTTC
>NW_011490871.1:12309-14547 GCF_000754665.1 Bison bison bison | reverse complement strand
CAGTAATTACATAAAGAATGAGAGGAAAAAACCTATCTTTTCCCCAGGTAAGTGTGGATACAGTTACACTAGACAACATTCTGACTTGGATCTTAATCACACGCTGTGTGATATTTTTCTCCTGCAAACAGATGCCCGATGCCCGGGAGGATGGACTTTCCTGTTCATGTCTCTATAGGGTGAGTGGCTGGGGAACTTTCCAGTGGACTAGACCATTTCTGTCCCCTGTACTCCATCTTAGCAAAGCACAAACCATGCAGACACCCTCCCACTCTCACTCTCTAGTTTCCTCAGGCCAACTGACAAATGTCCAGGGACTTTAGGAGGAAGTCTAAGCTGGTTCTTAGCATTTTGCTCACTTTCCTTAGCTTTCAGCTTCTGGGAAGGCACTGGGCTGACTAAAATCACCTGAGATTTAGGAGCAACAAAAAGCCCACTTATGGAATCCACCTTATTTATCTGCACATTGTTTATACAGTTGGGGGCAGCAAATATCAGATGCCAGTCACAATTAAGAAAAAGCCAGAAGTCCTTTGAAGACACTTAAGGTGAAATGCTTACAGGAAGAAGAGAAGCTTCCCCTAGATTCTCCATTAAAAAGAAAAAAAAAGAAAAGAATGTTAAACTCCTTGGTGCTGCAGCTGAATATTAAATAGAAACATCTTAAAGAAACTTGCCTGAGAGCTATATGAATTCTAAACTATGAAAACAAGACACTCAATAGAAAACTGTAAAGAGAAAAGTGATAAGTTTGCTTTATCAAAGAAACAAAGCATTTTCCTCCAGGGAAGAAGGAAGCATGATGGGAAATCTGCAAACAATGGACTTCTGAGAGATTTCATGTATCTGCTTAAAAACAAAAATAACAACAACCCAAACCCTACAGTGTTGACAAAGAACAAATGCTCATGGTATTGACATGGGGCAAGTATTCTCCTACCTAATAGCACGTGGGCCCTGGGATATTTCGAAAGGCAAAGAAGTTCAGACTCCATCTCCTTCCCAGTATGCTTTGAACCTTCCCACAAATCTCTGCCATGTTCCAGGCACCTTGTGAAAATTCCTCCCTGTTGTCCGCTATCTAAGGCTAAACAATGAAAGGTGTCTAGTGGTGATGGTGGGGAGTGTTGGGGTGAGGTGTGAAAGGGTGCCTCTGTTTATTCTGCAATTTGCTTTTATGCCTGTATTTTTGTCTCTTGTCTGTTTCTCTGTTTTTTTGGTGGTGGTTGTTGTTCTGTGTCTGCCTCCCTGGCTGTTTCTGTTAGTCTCCCAGTCTTTCCTTGACTCTTTTTCTCTTCCTGTCTATCCCTGTGTCTTGATGCTCTGTCTACCTTCTTGCTTCCTCTCTGTACGTCTCTCCCTCAGGTTCTGTCTGTCTGTTGATATCTTTAGACTGTATGTCTTTAGATATGTCTTTAGACAGACTGTAGTTCTAACTGTCGGTCTCCATCCTGCATTCTTTCTCTCAGTCTCTCTTCTCTTGCTCTCTCTCCATCCTTTCCTCTCTGTGCCTGTCTGCATCTCACTTTGTCCCTCGATTGGTCTATTTCTGGGTTTCTCAGCCTGCCTTCTATTCTACCTCTGTCTCTTACCAATGACCCCTGACCCTCTCTTTCTTTTGCGCTTTTTGTTTGAATATCTGTCTCTGTTTAATTGCTCATTTCTGGTCCTCAGTCTGTCCCTCTGTCCTTTCGTGTGACTACGGTGCTGTATGGCTTCCTGTTTCTTCGTTTTTCAGCCACTCGGTGCCTCTTTCTTTCTGTTCATTTGCTTCTTTGTCTCTGTCAAGTCTTCATCATTCTATCTCTGTCTATGTCTATTTCTCTCTTGTCAGTTTCTTTCTATACCTGTCTGTCTCTCTGTGCTCTGGCTATCTACCCAGTCTATCAGCCTGTCTCTCCATTAGCTTGCTTCTGCCTGCTTGTTTCTTTGTCTGCATGTATTCATATTAGTTTCAACTTCTGTTTGTCAAACTGACTGTCTTTCTCTCTTTTTCTCTCATTCTCTCTTCCTCCCTCTGTATCTGACTCTCCGCCCCTTTTTGCTGCTGTTTCTCTCTCAGTTCCTTCATTTCTTGTCTTTTGATCTATGATACACTGTCTCCGCCAATCTCTGTCTGTCTGTCTCTCTGTCAGTCTGTTCTCTGTCTCTTCTTGTCTGTCACTGTCTCTCCCTTCTTAATAGTCTTTCTGCCTCCTAATCTGTCTCTTGGTTTATTCTTTCCCTCTGTCTCCATTC
>NW_011490871.1:7998-11071 GCF_000754665.1 Bison bison bison | reverse complement strand
GATGACCCTACATTGACACATTACAATCATCCAAAGTCTGCAGTATATGTTAGGGTTCACTCTGGGTGTTGTACATTCTATTGGTTTGGAGAAATGTAGAATGACATGTTTCCGTCATTATGATGTCAACAAAGAATTGTCTTTGCCCTAAAAATCTCTGTGCTCTGCCTATTTATCTCTCCTTCCCAGCTCCAGGGAACCACTCTTTTTACCATCATAGTTTTGCCTTTTTCTGGAATGTCTATAGTTGGCATCATACAGTATGTCGCTTTTTCTGATTTGCTTCTTTCACTTAGTAACATGTGTGTAAGGTTCCTCTATGGCTTTTCATGGTTTGATAACCCATTTCTTTTTGGTGCTGAATAATATTCCACTGTCTGGATGTACCACAGTTTATTTATCCATTCATCTCACGAAGGACATTGTGGTTGCTTCCAAGTTTTGGCAACTATGAATAAAACTGATATAAACATCTAATTTGTTATTAGGACTGAGTATTGAATTCCAAGCTCCTTAGATGCAGAACTGGACACTCAAGTCCTATACCATTTCTTTTTTATGGCTGAATAATATTTCACTGTAGAGATATATCACAATTTATCCACTTATCTACTGATGGACATTTGGGCTGTTTCTGTCAATTATTGTGAACATCACTGTTTTGAACATGCATGCACAGATATTTTCTTGAGTGCCTGCTTTCAATTCTCTTGAGTATATATATTTGAAGTACTTAGGATATATACTTGGGTATACTCTTATGATTAAAAGTATTATTAGGTCATATGGTAACTATGTTTAGATTTTTGAGGAACCACCAGTCTTTTCTATAGCAGCTGAACCATTTTACATCCTCATAAGCAGCTGGGAATAGGAGGGTCTTTAATTCCCACATCCTCAAAAACAGTTGATATTTTCTGTTTCTTAGATTCTAGACATCCTTCCAGAAGAGAAGTAGTGTCTTGTGGTTTGGATTTGCATTTCCCTAATGACCAATGATGTTGAATTTTCTTTCACGTGCTTAGTGGCCATTTGTACATCTTTGAAGAAATGCCTATTCAACTCCTTAACCCATTTTTTTTTTTTTGAGTTGTCTTTTTGTTGCTGAGTTGTAAGAATTCTTTACATGTTTCGTATACCTACTCCCTCACCAAATATCTGGTTTGCAAATTTTGCAAACCTTTTCTCCCAGTCTGTTTCTCTGTTTCTTTCTCGCTCTCTTTTGATTTTTATAGTTTTACAATTGGGAAATAATTAACATATAACACTAAATTTGTTTTGGGTGTAAGATAGAATTGTATATATTGTGAAACAATCACTGCAATAAGTCTAGTTAACATCCATCTCTTTTTTCTCTCTTTTTTATTTTTCTCTGACGCCTTCTGACAGATTGAGTCTTTTTGTCCAATTGCTCATTTCTGACAACTTTTCTGTTGGTCTTCTCTTACCGGTCTGCCTTTGTCATGTCTCTATTCGTTTGTTATTTCTCCCCTTCCCTCACCCTCCCTTTCTGCTTCCTCTCCCTTTCTCCCCCTTCTCTCTCTTTTTCAGTTTCTCTCTGTATCTGTCTTCCTATCAGTCTCTATATCTGTCACTAACTCCCTCTTTCTCACTTTCTTCTTTGCTCCTCAGCCATCTCTCAGTCTAACTGTCTCTCTGCCTGTGCATTTAGTTGGCTCTCTTTTCTCTCTCTCTCTCCACTTTTCATCTGACTCCATGTCTTTCTGATCTCTGTTCATTTGTCTCGGTCAGTTGGTTGATCACTTTCTCTTTCCCTGTCTCTTCTGGTGTGTCTCTCTCCCTCTGCTTCTCTCTCTGTGTTGGACTTTTTGCCACTGTCTCCCTGAATGTGTGTGTTCCAGTATGTGTCTCAGTCAGTTTCTCTCTGCCTCTGTTTCAGGCACATTGTTTCTAGCTCTCCGGACTCTTTTTTTCTTTCTGAATCTGCCTCTCCATCTCTCTCTAACAGTATCTTTTGGTCTTTTTCTGTTTCTCTCTCCTTGCCTGCTTCTCTTCATCTTTTGATCTCTGCCTGTCAGCCTCTGAGTCTGTCTCTCAGTCTCTCCATCTAACTCCCCATCTCTTGTTCACTATCTCTCTCCCCCGCTTCTCCAACATATTTCTGTCTGGCTGACCCTTTCACTGTCTCTCTGTTTCTCTCTCTCATTACCTTTCTGTCTGCTTTTTGTCTTCCTGTCTCTTGTAGTGTCTTTTTCTCTCTATGTTGATCTCTCTCTGGCTCTGTGTGCACCTCCCTCTTTTCTTTCTCTGCCCCTTGCTCCTTCACTCACTCTGTATGTTCTCTTTGCTTCTCTCTATGTCTTCCTGTCTTTAGCTCATGTATCTCTGAGTACTAAGCATATGGGGTCATATTAGTATTAGGCTGCATGATATAATTTTCACACTCAAAACTTTGTCACATCTGTAAGTTACAAAGGAAAGAAGAAAGCCATGAGGATAAACTGTTGATTTTGAATCATTTCTAAATCCAAACCGATAGCTGCAAACCTCTGCTCTCTAATTGACTTATTTACCTCTCATAGGCTCACAATAGAAAACACAAATTCAGGAACAACGTTCATTCTCAATCTTTCTCCAGTGCTGCCTATATCAGACATTTGAGGGTAGTTGCCATTCCCATAAAGAGAAGAGGACTTGGATTCCTTATTAGCTAGAGTGCCGTACTTTCCATTAGAGATGTGTACCTTGCTTCAAATTGCTATCTGTGGATGCTGTACTTTTCCTGCGAATGGTGTTCATGGATGTGGTATCTTTCTTAAGAATGTTATCTATGCATGTTTTGCTTTCCCTAGTAATGCTGTTCATGAATGTTGTACTTTTCCTTGGAATAATGTCCGTGGATAGTGTACTTGACTTTGGATGCAATTTGTAGCTAAGTCACCTCCTAGGATGAGGAACTCTCGAACATCATTCAACCTTCAGTTCCTCTTTGAAGCTCTTTGTCCTGTTCAGCTTCTGAAGAAGAACTGAATTAGTGTATAAAGTGTTTTACATTTCTGGTATTTTGAGTTTGTAACTTTATTGGCAAGCTCATTAATACTTTCTTCAGACT
>NW_011490871.1:4150-5410 GCF_000754665.1 Bison bison bison | reverse complement strand
GTCTTTCCCATTCTATTGTTTTCCTCTATTTCTTTGCATTGATCACTGAGGAAAGCTTTCTTATCTCTCTTTCCTATTCTTTGGAACTCTGCATTCAAATGGGTATATCTTTCTTTTTCTCCTTTGCCTTTTGCGTCTTTTCTTTTCTCAGCTATTTGTAAGGCCTCCTCAGATAACCATTTTGCCTTTTTGGGTGGCCCTACATGGCATGGCTCATAGTTTCATTGGGTTAGACAAGGCTATGTTCCATGTGATCAGATTGGCTAGTTTCCTGTGATTGCCATTTTCATTCTGGCTTTTTTTTCCACTCAGCAAAACTCTGGAGATTTATCCATGTTGTTGAATGTATTAACACTTTGATTCTATTGCTGATTAGTATTCCATGGTATGGCTACACCAGTTTGTTTAACTGTTCACCCACTGCAGAACATTTGGGGGTTTTTTAGTTTTTGGTTATTACAAATAAAGTTGCTACAAACATTCATGTATGGGTTTTTGTATCTCAGGGGTCAATTCTCAAGAGTGCAATTGCTGGGTTGTGTGGTAGTTGCATGTTTAGTTTTTTAAAGAAAAAAAAACACACTTTCTCACAGTGGCTATACCATGTTATATTCCTACCAGCAATGTATAAGTGATTCAGTTTCTCCACATCCTGGCTAGAATTTGGTGATGTCATTATTTTCAATTGTAGCCTATTCTGATATGTGTTATCTTGTTGTGATTTTAATTTGCATTTCCTTAATGGTTACTGATATTGAGCAGCTTTTCAAGTACTTGCCATCTGTATATACTTGTCAATGAAACATCCATGCATGGCTTTTGCACATTTTATAATTAGATTATTTCACTTTTTAATTTCTGAATTTGGGAGTTCATTATATATCTTTAGGTAGTAATCCTTTGTTGGATTTATGGTTTGCAAATGTTTTCTCCTAGTCTGTAGCTTGTGTTTTCATCCTATCAATAAGGTCTTTCACAGAATTAAACTGTATTTTAATGAGGTAGAATTTGTCAATTTATACTTTTATGGATTGTGCTTTTTGATGTTATCTAAGTAAACTGGTGTTGTCTAGGTAAACTCTTTGCCTAGCCCCAGGTCCCAAAGATTTTCTCTTATTTTTTTTCCCTAAAAGTTTTATAATTTTACATTTTAAAATTAAGTCCATCATTCATTTTGAGTTAATTTTTTTGTATAAGGACTGAGATTTAGATCTAGGTTTTTTTCCATCCCACATAGATGTCTAATTGCTCTAGCACCCC
>NW_011490871.1:3672-4050 GCF_000754665.1 Bison bison bison | reverse complement strand
CACTCTCCTCTTTACTTTCATCAAGAGGCTCTTTAGTTCTTCTTAGCTTTCTGCCATAAGAGTGGTTTCATCTGCATATCTGAGGTTATTGATATTTCTCCTGGCAATCTTGATTCCAGTTTGTGCTTCACCCAGCCTGGCGTCTCTCATAATGTGCTCTGCATATAAGTTAAATAAGCAGGGTGACAATATACAGCCTTGACGTACTCCTTTCCCTGTTTGGAACCAGTCTGTAGTCCCATGTCTGGTTATAACTGTTGCTTCTTGACCTGCATACAGGAGGCAGGTCAGGTGGTCTGGTATTCCCATCTCTTTCAGAATTTTCCAGTTTGTTGTGATCCACACAGTCAAAGGCTTTGGCATAGTCAGTAAAGCAGA
>NW_011490871.1:0-239 GCF_000754665.1 Bison bison bison | reverse complement strand
TGAGGTGGCCAAAGTACTGGAGTTTCAGCTTCAGCATCAGTCCTTCCAATGAATATTCAGGACTGATTTCCTTTAGGATTGGACCACAGCCTTTTCTTACTCAATGAAACTATGAGCCATGCCGTGTACGGACACCCAAGACAGACGGGTCATGGTGGAGAGTTCTGACAAAACGTGGTCTACTGGAGAAGGGAATGGCAAACCACTTCAGTATTCTTGCCTTGAGAACCCCATGAACA
>NW_011490870.1:7055-8075 GCF_000754665.1 Bison bison bison | reverse complement strand
ATGAAGATGAGTGGTAAAATTCATGCTAATAATTTGAATTTGTAATTTTTCTTGATTTAGAATCACATTAAATAGCAAATAAAGAATATCATGACAAATTGAGCGAGAGACCATGGTACCATTTAGTACCTTTAATGTCACTTTGTTCTTGCTTTTTGAACAAAGGGCCCCACATCTTTCTTTCACACTGGGCCCTGCAATTTATGTAACTGCAGATTACTTTGATGTCTGCGTTTGTGGTTCTCAGAAAGTCTGCTGCTTCACAAGCCTACACTTATGTTGGAGTCATTGTGTGGGTGTAAATTGTGTCAGTGGGTGTGTGTTAGCAGGAGTGTGGTGAGGTAGGGAAGATGCTGGAGAGGAGGCTGACAGTAGCAAATCCAAATTAAGAACACACAGAGGGGTTCCAGAAATGGAGGTGCTAGTTGGATTCTCTGAGGGTCTCACTCTCAGTATTAAAGTCACAGAAAAAGAGCAGAGGTCTTTCCTGAAATTTTCCAAGTCAAAGGATGAGGAAAGAGATGGGGGAGAGGAGGAGTTTCTGCTTCACCATGGCAGCAAAAAGGTTTTCAGATGCCTGAGTGAGACAGTTCTCCCTTGCAGCTAAAGGTACAGAATGTGAAGGAAAATCAGAATTGGTCATGTCATTTGTTGTGAAATATAAAGCAACCTTAAGATTTACTCTGTGTTTTACCTTTAGTGTTTTTGTGAAAAAGAGTTGCTGCCTCCCAGGGCCTGGGCAGTTGAGTGTTTTCAAACTCACTACCTCTCATTGCACAAAATGAGTTTTAGATTATTTTCTATTTTTTAACATCTGTTTGAGGAGCTCAATATTTAATATATATTATCCTGTGATCAGTAGTAAAACATTTTAAAGATACACATATATATGGAATTTAGAAAGATGATAACAATAACCCTGTGTACGAGACAGCAAAAGAGACACTGATGTATGGAACGTCTTATGGACTCTGTGGGAGAGGGAGAGGGTGGGAAGATTTGGGAGAATGGCATTGAAAC
>NW_011490870.1:6101-6955 GCF_000754665.1 Bison bison bison | reverse complement strand
GACCCATGGACTGTAGCCTGCCAGGCTCCTCTATCCATGGGATTCTCCAGGCAAGAATACTGGAGTCAGTTGCCATTTCCTTCTCCAGGAGATCTTCCCAATCCAGGGATTGAACCCAGGTCTCCTGCATTGCAGGCAGATTCTTTACTGTCTGAGCCACCAGTGAAGCCCCACAAAGGCTGAAGAAGAGCCTAAATCTGTTGCTGCTTGATATAATGAATGGGACACTGGATCTCATTCCCGTACTTTATAAAGACAGCCCATGGTTCCCTAATTCAGTATTGGTTGTGTGGTTTTGTGGGCTGAAAGGAATAATGACTCATTTCAAACTAAGAGCTACTTCAGATATTGTAAGTCAGCTGATTAGCAATCCTAATTCATCTGCAACATTAATTCTCTTTTGCCATATAACATAGCATATTGAGGGATTCTAGGGATTATAACTTGGATATCTTTGGGAATACATACACACATGATACAAAAATGAAGAAATATATAATTCAATGATACATTTAGAGACTTCAATATTTGACTCTCCAAAACTGAGAAAACAACTAGCTGGAAAATCAGCAAGGATGTAGAAGACTCATAGCAAGTACAACAAAACCAAACAACTTGATCTGACTGGTGTCTATAGAACACTCCACTAAACAATGTCATACACATTCTTGTCAAGTACATATAGAACTTTTTGCAGGATAAACCATATTCTAAGCAATAAAATTAGCATTAACAAATTTAAAAAGATTGAAATCATTTAAAGCATATTCTCTGAAATATAATGGAATTTAATTTGAAATAAAACACAGAATATATTGTGAGCTCCAAAAATATTTCATAATTAAATATCACTT
>NW_011490870.1:2577-3486 GCF_000754665.1 Bison bison bison | reverse complement strand
GTGGCAGTATTACCATTATACCAAAACCAGACAAAGACACCACAAAGAAAAGAAAATTAAAAAGCATCATCCTTCATGAATGTAAACACTATAATCCTCAAGAAAAAATTAGGAAACCAAATCTAGTTAAATACAAAAAGGATTATACACCAGTTATACAACAAGTGGGATTTATCCGAGGAATGCAAGGTTGGTTTAAAGCCAAAAACCAATTAACATAACAAACCGTATTAAGAGAATAAAAGGCAAATACTATATGATCATCTCAACAGATATAGAACAGGCATTTCACAAAATCCAACACCTATACATGAAAAAACTCTCAACAAACCTGAAATACAAGTGAACTTCCTCAAGCTGAGAAAGGGCATCTATGAAAACTCTATGCTATCATATTTCATGGTGAAAGACTGAATGCTTTCCTTCTAAGATCAGGAATAAAGAAACAATGTCCATCTTACTATTTCTATTTAACAATGCACTTGGGGTCTGGCCAGTGCAACCATGTAAGAAAAGGAAGTAGAAAGCATTAAGGTTGAAAAGAGGCAAAACTTCACAGATGACATAAACCTTTGAAGAGAAAAATCCTAGAGAAATCTCAAAAGAGTACCTGATAAACAAGTTCAGCAAGGTTGCAGGATACAGTACCAATGTATGAAAATCAATTATATATATATATATATATATATATGAGGAATAAATTATTCAAAGTGAAATTAAGAAAACAATTCCATTCATAATATCAAAAAATAAAAATTTAGGAATAGATTTAACAAAACAATTGCAAGAAAAGTACACTGAAAATTATAAAACATTGCTGAGGAAAACTAAAGGAAATCTAAATAAATGGAGAGACTTTCCATGTTCATGAATTGGAAGACTCAATACTGTTAAGATGCCAATTCTTCC
>NW_011490870.1:2016-2477 GCF_000754665.1 Bison bison bison | reverse complement strand
ATTTATGGTCAATTGGTTTTCAACAAAGGTACCAAGGCAGCTCATTGAGAAAGGACTGTCTTTCCAACAAATGGTACTGGTGATCTACAAACCACAAGATGAAATTAGACCCTTACCTAACACCATGCACAAAAAATAATTCAAATGAATTACAGATCTAAATGTTAGAGCTAAAGTTATATATAAAAAAACTTTTAGGAGAAAATTTTTAAGACCTTAGGTTCTATAAAGATGTCTTAGATACAATCCCAAAAACATGATCCATAAAAGGAAAACACTGTTAAATTGGCATTCATTAAAATGTTAAACTATTGTGCTTCAAAAGATACTACTAAGAAAATACAAAGACAAGCCACAGCCTGGGAGAAAATATTTGCAAATCACATATCCAGTAATATATTTGTATACAAAATATACAAAGAACTCTTGGTGTGGGTGCTCAGTCATGTTTGACCCTTTGC
>NW_011490870.1:1604-1916 GCF_000754665.1 Bison bison bison | reverse complement strand
GGAAATCAGTCCTGAATATTCATTGGAAGGACTGATGCTGAAGCTGAAACTCCAATACTTTGGCCACCGCATGATGTGAAAAACTAACTCATTGGAAAAGACTGATGCTGGGAAAGATTGAATGCAGGAGAAGAAGGGGACAACAGAGGATGAGATGACTGAATGGCATCACAGACACAATGGACATGAGTTTGAGTAGACTATGGGAGTTGGTGATGGACAGGGAAGCTTGGTGTGCTGTAGTCCATGGAGTCCCAAAGAGTTGGACATGACTGAGCAACTGAACTGAACTGAACTGATGAGTATGTAGAA
>NW_011490870.1:0-365 GCF_000754665.1 Bison bison bison | reverse complement strand
TCAATAGTTCCCGTGCAGTCCCCATTAAAATTCCAGCAATGTGTATGTGTCTCTATCTGTAATTAATAAAATTATACTGGGGTGGGAAGATCCCCTGGAGAAGGAAATGGTAACCCACTGCAGTATTCCTGTCTGGGAAATCCCATGGACAGAGGAGTCTGGTGGGCTACAGTCCACAGGGTCACAAAGAGTTGGACATGACTCTGGTTCAAATATAACAACATACTAAAATTTATATGAAAAACCAAAAGCCTCAGAATAGCTAAATATTTTTTTTCTAAAGAAATTGGGCAGACTTTCATGTTAAAAATGTAAAAGCTTACTATGAAGCTACAGAAATCAAGACATTATAGTACTGCCTTAAG
>NW_011490869.1:14534-15128 GCF_000754665.1 Bison bison bison | reverse complement strand
GTTGGCAATTTGATCTCTGGTTCCTCTACCTTTTCTAAATCCAGCTTGAACATCTGGAAATTCATCGTTCATGTACTGTTGAAGCCTGCCTTGGAGAATTTTGAGCATTACTTTACTAGCTTGTGAGATGAGTGCAATTTTGTGGTAGTTTGAGCATTCCTTGGCAATGCCTTTCTTTGGGATTGGAATGAAAACTGACCTTTTCCACTCCTCTTGCCACTGCTGAGTTTCCCAAATTTGTTCTCCACAACATAAAAGTACAAGGTAAAGCAGCAAGTGTAAATGTATTAATAGAAGATACAACAAATTATCCAGAAGACCTAGCTAAAATAATAAATAAAGGTGGCTACACTAAATGATAGATCTTCAGTGTAGATAAAACAGTCTTATTTTGGAAGATGATGTGTCAGGAGCCACGTTAGGCATTACTGACAAAATGGAGGCATGGCCCCAACCCCCTCTCCTCATCTCGCAGGCACGGTCCCGGGATGAAGGAGTTAGGCCTTGTGATTCTACTTGTTCTTTCCTTTCTTTGGTTGAGTTGGCTGGAAAGAATGTTAAGGTACTTGAGAGAAGCATGAGAAAGCACAAAGT
>NW_011490869.1:10638-11310 GCF_000754665.1 Bison bison bison | reverse complement strand
CAGGCATCAGTCCTTCCAATGAATATTCAGGGATGATTTCCTTTAGGATTGACTGGTTTGATCTCCTTGTTGTCCAAAGGACTCTCAAGAGTCTTCTCCAGCACCACAGTTTGAAAGCATCAATTTTTTGACACTCAGCCTTCTTTATGGTACAACTTTCACATCTGTTCTAGCTATTACAAATAGTGCTGCTATGAACACTGGGGTACATGCATCTTTTTGAATTATGGTTTTCTCAGTGTGTATGCCCAGTATAAGGATTGCTGGGTCATAAGGCAGATTTATTCCTAATTATTAACGAATCTCATATTGTTTCCCATAGTGGTTGTATCACTTTACATACCTATCAACAGTGAAAGAAGGTCCCCTTTTCCCCACATCCTCTCCAGCATTTATTGTTTGTAGATTTTTTGATGATGATAATTCTGATCAGTGTGAGGTGATATCTCACTGTAGCTTTGATTTGGATTTCTCTAATAATGAGCAGTGTTGAACATCTTTCCATGTGTTTCTCGGCCATCTGTAAGTCCTCTTTGAAGAAATGTCTGCTTAGGTCTTCTGCCCATTTTTTGATTGGGTAGATTTTCTGATATTTAGCTTCATTCGCTGCTTGTACATTTTAGAGATTAATCCTCTCTCAGTTGCTTCATCTACAATTACTTTATCCCATTC
>NW_011490869.1:9403-10538 GCF_000754665.1 Bison bison bison | reverse complement strand
GATAAATGTGACTTGCTTTATTGTGATACTAATTTCATTGCTGTGGTCTGGAACAATATCTCCAAGGAATGATGATAAATGAAAGATGGTCTGGCATTGATCAATGATGGTAACACACCATGAGTGAGGTACACGTAATGAACTCAATTCTATATATCTGAGGTTGAAAAACAGAGACAAACAAAAAGCCACGTTTCCTTTTTAAATTATGGGAAATAACCTTTTAGACACTTAAAAGGTATTCTATAATGTTGGCCTCTTTAATTCATCCACACTCATGGTTGAACTAATTTTTAACATTTGTACCTCTACATCCTTAGGCATTTTGACTTTCATTTACAATGGGATAAAAGGAGAAATGCCTGAGACCACATCAACATAAAATTCCTAGCCCAATGCTCTTTTTTCTTTTTTTTGAAATTTGTTTAACTGGAGGATAACTGCTTTACAAAGCTGTGTTGGTTTCCGTTGTACAGCAACATGAATAAGCTCTACATATACATATATCCCCTCCCTCTTAAGCCTCCCTCGAATCTCCCTATCCTACCTCTCTAGGTCATCACACAGTACTGAGCTGAGTTCCCTGTGCTATACAGCTACTCCCCACTAGTTATCTGTTTTACACATGGTAGTATACATATTCAGTGTTACTCTTCCGATTAATCCCAGCTTCTCCTTCCCCTGCTGTGTCCACAAGTCTGTTCTCTACATCTGTTTCTCTAGTCCTGCTCTGCAAATAGGTTCATCAGTACAATTTTTCTAGATTCCATGTATATGGGTTAATAAACAATATTTGATTTTCTCTAACTTACTTCACTCTGTATAACAGGCTCTAGGTTCATCCATCTCAGTAGAACTGTCCCAAATTCTAACCTTTTTATGGTTGTGCAATATTCTATTGTGTATATGCACCACGGCTTCTTTATCCATTTATCAGTCAATAGACATTAGTTCTCTTTCATGTTTTTATTGTTGTTGTTCAGTCATGCAGTCATGTCCAACTCTTTGTGACCCCATGCACTGCAGCATACCAGGCTTCCCTGTCGACACTTCACTGTCTTCCAGAGGTTGCTCAAACTCATGTCCATGGAGTCAATTATGTCATCCAAACATCTCATCCTCAGTCGCCCCTTCT
>NW_011490869.1:5684-6998 GCF_000754665.1 Bison bison bison | reverse complement strand
CAGATCCTTTCTCTTTCTCTTCTTCTGAGATGCCTATAATTTTAATGTTGGTGTATTTAATACTGTCCCAAAAGTCTGAGACTGTCCTAAATTATTTTCATTCATTTTTTCTTTATTCTGCTCTTCAGCAGTTATTTTCACAATTCTACCATCTAGCTCACTTATCAATGTTTCTACCTCAGTTATTCTGCTACTGATTTCTTCTAGAGTATTTCTAATTTCAGTAACTGTGTTGTTTATCTCTGTTTATTCTTTATTTCTTCTAGGTCATATTAAATGTGTTAATTGATTCTTGCATTTCTTCCATTCTATTTTCAAGGTTTTAGATATATTTACTATCATTACTCTGAATTCTTTTTCAGGTAGCCTGCCTATTTCCTCTTCATTTATTTGGTCTTGTGGGTTTTTACCTTGTTCCTTCATCCTCACAATATGCCTATTTCCTCTTCATTTATTTGGTCTTGTGGGTTTTTACCTTGTTCCTTCATCCTCACAATATTTCTGTCTTTTCATTTTGTCTGAGTTATTATATTTGGGGTCTCCTATCCCCAGGCTGTAGTATTACAGTTCTTCTTGCTTCTGTTCTCTGCCCCTCGTGGGTGAGGTTTGTCCAGTGGCTTGCACAGGCTTTATGTTGAGAGGGGCTTGTGCATTCCTTCTGATGCATGGAGATGAGCTTTTTCCTCTAATGGGCAGGATTGTGTGAGATGATGTGTTTTGTAGTAACAATGGGCAGTCTGTATGCTGATGATTGGGTTTGTGTTCCAGTCTTGCTTGTCATTTGGGTGAGGCATCTAGTATTGGGTGCTGCAGGCAATTGGGTGGTGCTGATCTTGGATTCAGATGGAGGCATTCATGGGATTTCTCATCAATTAATACTCCCTGGGGTCAGAACTTTTCTGATGATCTAACATCCTGGACTCAGCTCTCCATCCAACAGGTTCAGGGCCAACTTCTGGTTGGGGAACCAAGATACTATAAGCCATGATAATAAAAGGGATTTTTAAAAAGGAAACAATAAAAATCATAAAACACAAATGGTAAAAGCAGTATCACTGAAACAGAAACAAAAACAAATACACATACACAAGAAACTAAAAGAGATGAAATAAAACAAACCATAAGAGAGCAATTCAATCAACAAAAAAAATAAAAAATGAAATCAACCAATTAAAAACAAAACTAACTGAAACACAAAACAGAAAGCAAAACCGAAGCAGAGCACCAACAGAGGAATAAAGCCAAGAAAACAAGGGAAACAGCCAAAAATGGTAAAAAAAAAAAAAAAAAAAACAGAAAAGCCAAGCTGAAACA
>NW_011490869.1:4693-5584 GCF_000754665.1 Bison bison bison | reverse complement strand
AAAAAATAATAAATATTTTCCTAGGATCTCAGCTGTCACCGCCCTTGCCTCTGCTGTGAACCACAACCCATCTCCACCTCCCTACAAGGCCTACCAATGCTGTGGAGGGCTGGTCTCTGTACCTGCAATGGGCCCTGTGGGGACAGCTCAGACCCTAATCTGATTCTACTCCTGCCTGTGCTTCTCACCAATCTCTATGTCTGCCAGAGCTAGAGCAGTTTCTTTTGTAGGAACACTAATTGTCCTTTTACATTCCATGGATGGTTTTTTATATGCTTCATTAGTCACTTTGCCCCTGGAGCTCAATTGTGGCTTCATCTCTATATTTGCATTGGAGTCATTCACAGGAGCTGCTCTTGAGGCTGCTCTGAAGGATTTGGGTTTGCTCCAGCGAGGATAGGGTATGGAGGTGGCATGGCTGCTCGGATTGTGATGACCCTGGTGGTGCCAGTTTTGCAACGAAGCCATTGGCCACAAGAGCAGGACTGCCCTGGATGCTCCTTCTCTACTGTGCAGCTGCCAGTGCTTCGGTGTAGGGAGACAGAGGCTGCAGAGGTGGCTCCATCTGTTCCATGTGACTCAACAGTAGTGCTCTGTTTCCATGACTGCCCAGTTTGTATCCAAAGGGAGATTATCTCCTGTTGCAGATTTCCTCCTCCCTTTCCTTCAAGCCAAATCCCCACACTCAACAGCGGTCCTCACCCTGGGATTGTTCTCCAATCCCCATGATCCAGTTCCCAGCACCCGTGCACACCAGTGGACCCACACTCAGTCCAAGGTACATAGGCATGGGTTTTTTGTGTGGTTGTCACTCTACTCAGACTCATAGATCAGCTGTTTCACCTGCAATGCCAAAATTGGAGCAATGTGAAAAATTCATTTCAGTTCAGT
>NW_011490869.1:4161-4593 GCF_000754665.1 Bison bison bison | reverse complement strand
GTTGGAAAATTTTTCATCACAGTTTTGATTTCAATTCTTGTGACTGGTCTATTCTTACTTTCTATTTCTTCCTGTTTCAGTCTTGGAATGTTGTACTTTTCTAAGAATATGTCTATTTCTTCCCAGTTTTCCATTTTATTGGCATATAACTGCTCATAGTATTTAATCCACTTACATTTAAATTAATTATTTACATATATGTTCCTATTGGCATTTTCTTAATTTTTCTGGGTTGTTTTTGTAGGTCTTTTCTTTCTCTTCTGTTTCTTGCCTAGAAAAGTCCCTTTAACATTTGTTGTAAAGCTGGTTTGGTGGTGAGGAATTCTGTTAACTCTTGCTTGTCTGTAAAG
The DNA here is from genome assembly GCF_000754665.1 of Bison bison bison. Classification (NCBI taxonomy): domain Eukaryota; kingdom Metazoa; phylum Chordata; class Mammalia; order Artiodactyla; family Bovidae; genus Bison; species Bison bison. The sequence goes on along the minus strand of NW_011490869.1, from coordinate 4,243 downwards.
CTTTTGATTTCTCCATCAACTTTGAATGAGATCCTTGCTGTGTAATCTTGTTTAGGTTCTTCCCTTCCATTACTTTAAATAT
>NW_011490869.1:539-1459 GCF_000754665.1 Bison bison bison | reverse complement strand
ACTGACCTGCGGAGTTCATCTTTCAGTGTCATATCTTTTCACTTTTTCATAGTGTTCATGAGGTTCTAAGGCAAGAATACTGAAGGTGTTTGCCATTGCCTTCTCCAGTGGACCATGTTTTGTCTTGTGAAAAATTACCATGCAGAAGAAATATATATGGCTAAAAGGGATGACAGAGAGATGGTATCATCTCTTTTCCTAGAGACATTTATGAACAGTATTGCCATTTATCTACTGGGTACTTGATTGTTTTTCTTACAATTCTGTGTTTCAATAAGAAGAATATCATAATTATTGATATCAAAGATATTCTCATTATTTTACATTCCTGTAAAATATAAATAACACCTTGGCATTTATAAGAAAAGCATAACAACCTTAACAGAAACAGTAGAAAAATAATATGAACAGATAACTCACACAAGGGGAAATAAAAACTTGAACAGTTCAATTTCACTAATAATGTTGTTATCATTTAGTTGCCAAGTCACATCGACTTTTTTGCGACCTCGTGGACTATAGCCCACCAGGCTCCTCTGTCCATGGTATTTCCCAGGCAAGAATACTGGAGTGTCTTGCCATTTCCATCTCCAGATCTTCCCGACCCAGGGATCAAACTTGCATCTCCTGCACAGGCAGGTTCTTCATCACTGAGCCAACAGGGAAGCTCTCACTAGTAATGACAGATGTGATAATTTAAAGTGATATGGAACCACAATTTTGCACTAATGAAACTTGCAAAATACCTTATGTTGGCAAGATGGTGGTAAAACTAGTATAATTATACATTGCTGATTGCAATGCTGTATCACTTTTAGAAAGCAATATGGAAACATTATCAAGATCAAATATAAGTATGATCCCATAGTCCTGTGGTCCAGTATTCTCACTGTTACAAAGTTTACATGAACCTTTCACCC
>NW_011490869.1:0-439 GCF_000754665.1 Bison bison bison | reverse complement strand
TTCTTTTCTCAGCTATTTGTAAGGCCTCCTCAGACAACCATTTTGCCTTTTTTGCATTTCTTTTTCTTGCAGATGGTTTTGATCACTGCTTCCTGTACAATGTCATGAACCTACATCCATAGTTCTTCAGGCACTCTATCAGATCTAATACCTTGAATTTGTCCCTTCCACTGTATAATTGTAAGGGATTTGATTTAGGTCAGACCTGAATGGTCTGGTGGTTTTCCCTACTTTCTTCAGTTTAAGTCTGAATTTGGCAATAAGGAGTTCATGATCTGAGCCACAGGGAGCTTGAGGTCTTGTTTTTGCTGACTGTATAGAGCTTCTCTATCTTTGGCTGCAAAGAATATAATCCTATCTGATTTTGGTATTGCCCATCTGATGATGTCCATATGTAGAGTCTTCTCTCATGCTGTGGGAAGAGGGTGTTTGTTCTGAT
>NW_011490868.1:14559-15019 GCF_000754665.1 Bison bison bison | reverse complement strand
AGAGTTTCTGTTCCACAGTTGGAGGAGACTGAGTTCTGCCAACCAGTGTTCTTGGGTTAAGACTCTAAGCCAAGATTGGATCTGTAGTCCCAGATGACACCTTGATTTCAATCTGATGAGACTCTGGACAGTTTATTCACCCATATCATGCCCGGACTTCTAACCTGTAAAACCGTGAGATTAAAGAAGAGAAAAAAAAAAAAAAAACTTGTATGGCTTTAATAAATTTGTGATATTTTATTATATAACAATAGGAAACTAATATACAATCTAAGATATAAGGCATTCCAGTTGCTTATCTTCTCCCATATCCTTTTCTCTACAATGCTCTGTGATTCCTTTTTCTAATCAAACTTCATAATCCTCCCCTCTCTTTCTAATCTTTATACAGTGTTCTCTGGAAACCCAGCTCTATGGTTAACAAACATCTTCATGTTTTAAATATATTTGCTGAAATGTT
>NW_011490868.1:9212-11059 GCF_000754665.1 Bison bison bison | reverse complement strand
GAGTGTGTTGTGTCCTATTCAATACTTGCAAAATCAAATCTAGTTCTCTTTGTTTGACATTCAAAGGTCACCTGAATAAGAATGGTTCATTCCCATCTCAGCACTTTTACTCATATTGCTCTTTGCTTTCCACTTTCTTTTTTATTCTTATTTTACAGAGGTTACAAAAATCTGTTTTTATACTAATTTTTATCTCAAAGACACATAATTCTTATATAAGAGTTATCAACAAACATTTGTTTTATATATATATAGACTAAATGAATACCCCTATTATAGACTCTGAAACACTCATCTTATATATTTATGAGAGCTAATCTATAGCCTCTATTCATTTTTCATCTCCTATAGAGATCACCATTATATGTGCAATTATTTTTTCTATAATAAAGTATTACAGGAAAGATACTTTTAAGATTCTATGCCACTGTTAGAATTGATAAATAGATCTGCTGTACTGGAAAAGTGGAAAGGGAAAAAAAGTTTGAATTTGTATAGGAAAAAATGTAACGTATATTATGCACTTTAAGATATCTGAAAATTCTTCAGGTAAAACTTTTGGTTTTGTAGTATTTATACTTCTGATTTTAAACAGTTAGGAACACTGTAACGTATTCTATAAAGAGTGTTCTAAAGAGCTCTCCAAATCTGGATATTAATCTGATGTCTTCTACTAACAAAATATATGAACTCAGGCAAGTCAGAGAACTTCTACAAACTCAGCTTCATCATTTATAAAGTGTGAATTTCCACAGTTTCAGAGGGTTTATGAGGATCAAATGAAATAATAAATGTGAAATAACTTTGCAAAACTATTAAACATTGTTTAAATATAAGAGATCATTGTGAATAAATGGTCAAAAGAAGAAATCTCAATCAAACAAACAGACAAAAAAATCTCTGCAGAGATGTGATACCAAGTGTCATGTAATAACTTTTAAAAGTCCTTAGTGGCAAGAGTTAGCAAACTAATTAGTATAAAGTTGCCTGATAAAATACAGAATACTAAGTTAAATTTTAATTTTAGATTAAAAACACATACTTTTGTTTAAGTAAATTATATATATATATGGGCTACTGCTTTGAAAACATATTAAAGACACTGCCAAATATTTGTCAATTAGGAATGTGATTACTAAGAAATGATAACAAGCCAAATATTTCTTTCAACTACTACTAATTGCTGATATTTAAGAAGGAGAATGTAGGAAAATTTTTGACAGGGTCAGATGGGGAAATGATACACTGTATAGTTCAGCAAATGCTGGTGTTCTATTATTTTACTTTAATTTGTATGGGTTCTTAGAACATCAAACATATCTACCTTCAAGTAGAATAACAAAATCATATTCCAAAGATTAATATAAATGATTCCTGGCTCTTCATTCTTTTAGATTATCTAATAAGGAAGATAATGTGAATAGAATATGTAGATTTATGGTGGCTTTATAATATGTCAGAACTAAGATTTGTGCGGACAGTAAATGTATTATTCCAAAGGAACTAATGTAATCCAAATAACAGTATTGAAACAAAAAACAGCAAATGATTGACAACAAATGTCCAAAACAAGCTGAAGTCTAACACAAAGGCACAACTGATTTAGTTTATCAACCATAAACTTCGTTTTAGGAAAAAAAAAAGACATGAAAAACATTGGGACAACTTTAGGAATGTGATATGAAAGTATTAAGTGATTTTTCACATTTTATCACCACTATCTCTTTAACTCATAAACTTCATTTTAAAATCCATTTGTCAAGTTAGCAAGTATCCTGTCAAACATGATATGCTTTTTGCTTTTCGTATATGAACTACCTTGACAAGAGTCCATATGAAGGCACACT
>NW_011490868.1:4717-6054 GCF_000754665.1 Bison bison bison | reverse complement strand
TGTCAAAAACATAAAATGTGGACAGAGGGAGTAAAAATGTAGAGTTTTAAGAATGCATTTAAATTTAAGTTTCTAACAAATTATAGACTATTATATGTGCTACATAGCAAAAACACAGAGTAGACACAAAAGAATAATGAGAAAGGTACTTAAATATAACTAAAAAATTATCAAACAATAAGAGAAGAAAGAGAAAACAAAAACAGAAAAGACTTACAAAATCATCCAAAAAACAATGAACAACAAAATAATAAGGAGTCTGTGGTGACTGAACAACATTCCAAAACTACTTTAATGTAAAAGCACTAAATATTTCAATGAAAAGACATAGAGTGACTGAATGCATAAAAAACTACTCATTTCAGATCTAAACATACACAGACAGAAAGTGGAGAAATGGAAAAAAGATATTACATGAAAATGGAAACAAAAAGAAAGCTGAGGTCATAATACACATATCAGACAAAACAGATTTAAAAAAAGAAGACCACAACTAAAGACAAAGAAGTGATAATGATAATAAACATAATGATAAAGGGGTAAATCCAACAAAAGCATATAACATTGATAAATATTTATGCACTCAATATGAGTACATAAATATACAAAGAAAATGCAAACAGACTTTACAGGGAGGTACTGAAAGTAATACAAAAGAGTAGGGGACTTTACTATTCCACTTATATAAGTGGATAAATCATCTAGACAGAAATAAGGAAAGAGTAGCTTTAATTGACACAGTAAATCAGATAAACTTAATAGATATATACAGAAAAATTTATATAAAATGAGCCAAATACACATTCTTTACAACTACCTATGGAACATTCTCCATTGTGTTTATGTTAGAACACAAAAAAAGGTTCAATAAATTCAGGAAGACTGAAAATCATACTAAGCATCTTCTCTGATGACAATGGTATGAAACTAGAAATGAAGTACAAAAACAAAAGTGGAATACATACTAAACACACTGATGATACACCACATGCTACTAAATGACCACTCCAATTTGTTAATGAAGAAAACAAAAGGGAAATAAAAAATACCTCTAAAAAATGAAGAATGAAACACAATATTTCAAATACAAATTAAGAAAATAATTATATTTACAAAAGCATCAAAAAGAATAAAATAACTGGGAATAAATTTAACCAAGGAGGTGAAAAACACATACTCTGAAAGCTAGAATAACCTGATGAAAGAAACTGAAGAAGACACAAGTGAAAGGAATTTACACATTTCCCATGGATTCAAAGAAATAAAATTGTTGTAATCTATACTACCCAAAGCAATAAACAGATTCAAATTAACAAGCCATTTTTCACAGAATTAGA
>NW_011490868.1:0-669 GCF_000754665.1 Bison bison bison | reverse complement strand
CTGAGCCTTTTCTCTTGATGCCTTGTAACCACAGTCTGCCAGAAAGTTTAAGAAATCTTCTGAGGCTCACGAACAAGCTTCCTCTGCCTCAGCACAGAGCAAAATATCATCTACATATTGTAACACCACTGCTTCAGAGCTATTAAACTTTTGTAGATCTCATGACAAACTTTGTCCGAATAAGTGAGGACTGTCACGAAATCCCTGGGGCAAAACTGTCCAGGTTAACTGAGAAGCTGGCTGCGTAGGGTCTTCAAAGGCAAATAGGAATTGACTTTCTTCCGCCAAAGGCACTGAATAGAAGGCATCCTTTAAATCAATTACTGAGAAATATTTGGCCCGTTCAGGAATTTCAGACAATAGAGTATAAGGATTAGGCACCACGGGGTGTAAAGGAACTACAGCCTCATTTATTATTCATAAATCTTGAACTAGTCTCCATTTACCATTCAATTTCTTTATACCCAAAATAGGAGTGTTGCAAGGACTGTTACAGGGAATTAATAGTCCCTGCTCCTTTAAATTTTCGATGATGGGTTTTAACCCTTCCTTAACTTCAGGTTTCAGTGGATACTGCTTCTTATGTGGAAATACGTGTGGGTCTTTGAACTTAACAACTACAGGAATAGCATTTTGTGCTCGACCCACAGATTTTCCATCAGCCCATAC
>NW_011490867.1:17524-18337 GCF_000754665.1 Bison bison bison | reverse complement strand
CACTGGAAAAACCATAGCCTTGACTAGATGGACCTTTGTTGGCAAAGTAATGTCTCTGCTTTTGAATATGCTATCTAGGTTGGTCACAACTTTCCTTCCAAGGAGTAAGTGTCTTTTAATTTCATGGCTGCAGTCACCATCTGCAGTGATTTAGGAGCCCAGAAAAATAAAGTCTGACACTGTTTCCACTATTTCCCCTTCTATTTCCCATGAAGTTATGGGACCAGATGCCATGATCTTAGTTTTCTGAATGTTGAGCTTTAAGCCAACTTTTTCACTCTCCTCTTTCACTTTCAAGAGCTTTTTAGTTCCTCTTCACTTTCTGCCATAAGGGTGGTGTCATCTGCATATCTGAGGTTATTAATATTTTTCCCACCAATCTTGCTTCCAGCTTGTGCTTCTTCCAGCCCAGTGTTTCTCATGATGTACTATGCATATAAGTTAAATAAGCAGGGTGACAATATACAGACTTGACGTACTCCTTTTCCTATTTGGAACCAGTCTGTTGTTCCATGTCCAGTTCTATATATTATATATCAGAATAAATCCAATCAAATCTCATAGACTTTTGAACCTAGAAGCAGACCAGATTTTTTCTGAGCATACAGAAAGCAACAGAAAACAAAGAAATGAAAAATGGAGACTATGAAGGAAGATTTAATAAAGAAGGTGGCCAGAATACCTAGACAATTACCTGGATTTACGAGACTGGATTCTAAGTCCAGATTCACAAGTAGACATGAGCTATAGGAGTTCAAAGATGTTACAAGTTGGGTTCTCTGGAAAGTGATACTGAGATGGAATTTACTAGGG
>NW_011490867.1:12749-13657 GCF_000754665.1 Bison bison bison | reverse complement strand
CTGTCAATTTATCTTACTGTATGGTTTTTCTTTATTCGTAAGTCTGTTTTCCTAACTAAATATTGCATTAAAATATGGCACATATTAGTTTCTCAAGAAATTAATTGTTGAATGAACAACTAAGTGAATTTAATATACTATGCTAATTAGAACAAATTACAGTAAACAAATATTCTGTGTAAAGCAAGGTACATCTATTCATTCACTGGAATTCATGGGGTGCTTTGTTTCTTTAGTTTATTCCTTGTTTACATTATCCAATGTTCCATGCATTAACTTAGGCACCTAAAAAATAAAGAGGCAATGCTGGAGATGCAAGTTTTGGCTACTTCTGGATAAAGAGATTGGAGAAGGCAATGGCATCCCACTCCAGTACTCTTGCCTGGAAACTCCCATGGATGGAGGAGCCAGGTAGGCTGCAGTCCATGGGGTCGCAAAGAGTCAGACACGACTGAGCGACTTCACTTTCACTTTTCACTTTCATGTACTGGAGAAGGAAATGGCAACCCACTCCAGCGTTCTTGCCTGGAGAACCCCAAGGATGGAGGAGGCTGCCGTCTACGGGGTCACACAGAGTCGGACACGACTGAAGCGAATTAGCAGAGTAAAGTGATAGTTAAGTGCTCTCCAAAAGCAACGATATTGATGGGCAAATTGACAAAAATAACTTTTCAAGCAATCTGAAAATTGACTAAAGGCATACAGCATTTATTAATGAAACAATGATGAACTTTGGGTTTAAAAAGTGGGGATCTAAAATATTATGTGGCAGCCCAGATGGGAGAGGAGTTTGGGAGAGAATAGATACATGCATATGTACGGCTTAGTCCCTTCACTGCTGACCTGAAACTATCACAACATTGTCTGTTAATTGGCTATACCCCAATACAAAATAAAAAGAAAAAATA
>NW_011490867.1:4776-8870 GCF_000754665.1 Bison bison bison | reverse complement strand
TCAAGTGTCTCTTGGCTATCTATATGTCCTCGGAGAAATGTCTATTTGGGTCTTCTGCTCATTTTTTGAATGAGTCGCTTTTTTTTTTTTGGTATTACGATGTATGAGCTATTTTGGAATTTAATCTCTTTTTGGTAGCATCATTTGCAAACATTCTCTCCCAGTCTATAGGCTGTCTTTTCATTTTGTTTACAGTTTCTTTTGTTGTGCAAAAGCTTTTGAGTTTATTTAGGTTTCAATTGTTCATTTTTGTTTTTATTTATATTACTCTAGGAGATGGATCCAAAAAATTATTGCTGCAAGTTATATCAAACAGTGTTCTGGGCCTATGTTTTCTTCTAAGAGTTTTAGGGTTTCCAGTCTTACATTTATATTTTTAATCCATTTTGAGTTTATTTTTGTATATAGTGTTAGAAAATGTTCTAATTTAATTTTTTTTACCTGTGACTACCCAGTTTTCACAGTACAACTTATTGAAAAGACCCTCTTCTCCATTGTATCATCTTGCCTCCTTTGCTGTAGATTGATAGACCATAGGTATGTTGGTATATTCCTGGGCTTTCTATACTGTTCTATTGAGCTTTTTGCCTGTTTTTGTTCCAATACTATTCTGCTTTGATTACTGTAACATTGTAGTATAGTCTGAAGTCTTGGTGCATGATTCCTCCAGTTCTGCTTTTATTCCTCAAGATTGCTTTGGCTATTTAGGGTCTCTTATGTCATCATACAAATTGTAAAATTTTGTTTTAGTTCAGTAAAAAATGCCATTGGTAATTTGATAGGGATTGCACTGAATCTATAGATTGCCTTGGATAGTATGTTAATTTTAACCATATTGATTCTTCCAATCCAAGAACATGGTATATCTTTCCATCTGTTGTGTTGTGTTCAATTTATTTCATCAGCATCTTATAGTTTTCTGAAACAGCTCCTTTGCTTCCTTAAGCAGGTTTATTCCTAGGTATTTTATTGTTTTTGATGTGATGGTAAATCGGATTGTTTCCTTAATTTCCTTTTCTGATATTTCATTGTTAATGTATAGGAATGCAACAGATTCCTGTAAATAATTTTGTATCCAGCAACTTTATTGAATTCACTGATGAGACCTCATAGTTTTTTGGTAGCATCTTTAGGGTTATCTATGTATAGCACCATGCCATCTGCAAACAGTGACAGTTTTACTTCATATTTTCCAGTTTGGATTCTTTTTATTTCTTTTTCTTCTCTGATTGATATGGCTAGAATTTCCAAAACCATGTTGAATAAAAATAGTGAGGGTGGACATCCTTGTCTCATGCCTTACCTTACAGGAAATGTTTTCAGCTTTTCACTGTTGAGTATAATTTTAGTCGTGGATTTGTTATATATGGTCTTAATTATGTTGAGGTATGTTCCCTCTCGGAGAAGGCAATGGCACCCCACTCCAGTACTCTTGCCTGGAAAATCCCATGGGCAGAGGAGCCTGGTAGGCGGTAGTCCATGGGGTCGCACAGAGTCAGACACGACTGAAGTGACTTAGCAGCAGCAGTTCCTCTTCACTTTCTGCCATTAGGGTGGTGTCATCTGCATATCTGAAGTTACTGATATTTCTCCCAGGAATCTTGAGTCCAGCTTGTGCTTCATCCTGCCTGGCATTTTGCATGATGTACTCTGCATATAAGTTAAATAAGCAGAGTGACAAATACAGCCTTGTTGTACTCCTTTCCCAATTTTGAACCAGTCCATTGTTCCATATCCAGTTCTAACTATTGCTTCTTGACCTGCATACAGGTTTCTCAGGAGGCAGGTAAGGTGGTATGGTCTTCCCATCTCTTTAAGAATTTTCCACTATTTTTCCACTAATTTTCTCTATTGTACTAATCCAAAGAAAAAATGTTAGTGATTTGATCTAAGGAAATTAAAACGTTATGTGAAGAAAAGAAGGCAGATTCAGTATATATTTTGGAGATAAAATTGTGAAAAGGTACTGAGAAATGTGTGGGAGAAAATAATCAAAGATGATAAGTTTCTGATATGAGTAACTAAGTTTCTGATAATAAGTAACTAAGATATGCATTTACTGAAATGCAGATCGCTAGAATAGGAGGTAGGTTTGGGGAGGACAGATGAAGATTTCAAAATGGGACATTCTTATTTTGAGATACCATTAGAGAACAAATGAAAATACTAGCAGGGTAATTGGATATCAGGCAGGAACTCACTAGAGCAGAATAAACTGGAGAAATATTTCAGAATTGAATGAGTTTACTTAGAGAGACGCAGAGAGAAGAAGTCCAAACACTCAGTCTTGAAGTATTCTACCACTTAGAAAGTAGAGAAAGAGAAGCCTACACATAAGCTTTATTTAAAACAGCTATTGAGGTAGGAAAAAATATGACAGTATGATGCTGATGAAAGCAAAGAGTATTTCAAGACAAATAGTTTGGTAAATTGTGCTACTCAAGCCAGGTAAGATGATGACAGAGAAAGGTCCATTGAATTTTGCATCATGGAAATTGCTGGTGACTGCTTCAAGAGTATTTTCATTTGAACTGTAGAGAAAGAATCAAGAATGGTGTGGGTTGAAGGGTAAATGGAAGCTCATAAATTAAAGAAAGTAAATGTGGATAAATCTTTCAATGAGTTTGACTAGGATGAATAGCAGTGAAATAGAGAGATAGTTGGAGTATAGGTGAGGTCAAGAAAGGTTGTTTATTTTTGTAAAATGAGAGACTGGGAAGGAGGAAGGCATGTTAATGTTGTTGGGACTGATCCAGTAAAAAAGGGAAAATTAATGATGTAGAAAAGGGAGAAGATAGCTGAAGTAGCAAAAATTTTGAAGAGGAGAAAAAGGATGGGTACTAAAGAGCAGATGAAAGAATTTGTGACAGAAGGAGGGCTATATCCTCATTTGGAAACTGGGAAAAGGAGGAATATGAATGCACACGAAAGTAGCACTGTAGATTTGGGCATGTGATGATGAGGCTATTTCTAGGAGATGATGATGATAATGGTGATGATAGCAGATACTTACATATACCTATTATTTTCTAAGCACTATAAACGCACATCCATACCCACCCACAGACAATCAAAACTATCAGGCAAGTACTATTATTATCCTCATTTTATATATGAAGAAATGGAAACACAGATAGGTTAATAAACTTGCTCAATGTTATGCACCTAGTTGCTTGGAGAATCCCAGGGACTGGGGATCCTGGTGGGCTGCCGTCTATGGGGTCGCACAGAGTCGGACACGACTGAAGTGACTTAGCAGCAGCAGCGCAATTCATATTTAGTCAGTATAGATTTGAAGTTTATAGTTTTAACCATATGTCACTTTTTCAGTGAGGTAAGATATAAAGCAATCAGATATAAGCAAAGGCTGAAAAGCATGGATGAAAGAGGAAAATATATGAAACAGTCATTTTGCCAAGTGGGAAGGTGAGCAGAAGGAGGAATATAGTAGAATTACTGTATAGTATTACATGCCTATTTTAGGTTTGAGATTTAATTTAATCAATTTAGTCAGCTACAACTAGCAGCAGGTTCAGGAAAGTGATATATAGGTCCATATTTCCCAAGAAATTATGGATTCCTTGAGATAAAGAATGTGCTTTTTTGTCTTCACCACAGAATCATGAAAATAATAAGTACCTAATGTCTATTTAATTGAGGTTGATCTGTTGCTCCCAATTAAATATTTTGAGAGGATCATTAAACAATCACTCCATGATTTAAAGTCCAGATGCAATAAAATATTGAAAATTTGTTTACATAAATTTTTCTGCAGAGCAAAAATAATAAGCAAGCAAAAATTCAAATTGCAAACTAATTCCAAATGCTACTTGCAATATTTATCACAAAAGGGCTAATATCCCTAATATAGAGATATGTATATTTCAAAACCAAGATTGTCCAGAGAAATATCAATAACCTCAGATACACTGAAGACATCAACCTTATGGCAGAAAGTGAAGAAGAACTGAAAAGCCTCTTGATGAAAGTGAAAGAGGAGAGTGAAAAAGTTGGCTTAAAACTCAAAAAACTAAGATCATGGCATCTGGTCCCATCACTTCATGGCAAATAGATGGAGAAACAGTGGAAACAGT
>NW_011490867.1:865-2213 GCF_000754665.1 Bison bison bison | reverse complement strand
ATGTATATGCTTGCACACTTTCTTCCCTTTACCTGATGAGTCCTCCCATCCTTCTCATTTCACCTCTTGAAGGAAACTTTCCAGGACTACAAGAGCCATATGATTGATCCAAGGGTACCTATCTAGTTCAGTTTGCATCTGCCCTGTACTACCACTTCAAGTGGGGTAAGTTCTTTCTCTTATTAAACTTTAAGTTCCTTGAGGGTGGGAACTCCATGTTGTATTTCAGTCTATTCTTGGCATGTTGGCTTAACAAAATGTAAGCCATAAAAAATGAACAATAGGGTGTACACTGGTTGTATGTATTATACGAAGTACAAAAACTTGCCAATTAAATGTGTGGTAACAGATACCACAATAGTGCTTAGGGAGTTTTAACTAGAAAGAGGCATGAAAGAATTTTCTGGAATGAGTGAAAAGTTCTAATCTTGATGTCTATGAGTTCATTGTAATAGTAAAAAAGGGGGAAGAACTTTTTATGTAAGAATACCAACTAATACATGCAGAAGGACTCAGTCTCTAGTCAGCCACCACCACTGTAATAGCTGACTCAGGAAAGAATCATCCATGAAAGGTTTTGTGGAATTATCTCAAGTTATCACCCAACAGATTATTAATTAATTATAAAGGATTAAAGTGGCATTTGCCATCCCCTTCTCCAGTGAATCATGTTTTATCAGAACTTTCCACCATGATCCATCCATCTTAGGTAGCCCTACACAGCATGGCTCATAGTTTCATTGAGTTACACAAACGTGTGATCCATGTGATCATTTTGGTTAGTTTTCTGTGGTTGTTCTTTTCATTCTATCTGCCCATTGATGGATGAGGATAAGAGGCTTGTGCAAACTTCCTTATGGGAGGGACTGGCTGTGGGGAAAACTGGGTCTTGCTCTGGCAGAAGGGCCATGTTCAGTAAATCTTTCACCCAATTCTCTACTGATGGCTGGGGCTGTGCTCCCTCCCTATAGTTTGACCTGAGGCCAAACTATGGTGCCAGCACATTGTGTCTCCCAGGACTGCTGCTGCCAGAGTCCCTGACTCTGCAGAAGGCCACTGTCGACCCACTCCTCCACTGGAGACTCTCAAACACACACAGGAAAATCTGACTCAATCTCTTGTGGGGTCACTAAAAAAGGTCAGTTTTCATTCCAATCCCAAAGAAGGGCAATGATGCCAAAGAATGTTCAAACTACTGTATGACTGCACTCGTTTCACATGCTAGCAGGGCTTCTCAGGTGGTGCTACTGGTAAAGAATCCACCTGCCAATTAACGAAACTCAAGAGATGGGAATACCAGACCAACTTACCTGCCTCCTGAGAAACCTGTATACAGGTCAAGAAGCAA
>NW_011490867.1:487-765 GCF_000754665.1 Bison bison bison | reverse complement strand
TTCAGAAAACTAAGATAATGGCATTGGGGCCAACACTCCATGGCAAATAGAAGGGGAAAAGTTGGAAGCAGTGACAGATTTCCTCTTCTTGGGCTTTAAAATCAATGCAGATGGTGACTTCAGCCATGAAATTAGAAGAAAATTGCTTCTTGGCAGGAAAGCTACAACAAAACTAGACACTGTCTAAAAAAGCAAATATATCACTTTGCCAAGAAAGATCTGTCTAGTGAAAGCTATGGTCTTTTCAGTAGTCATGTATGGATACGAGAGCTGGACAA
>NW_011490867.1:0-319 GCF_000754665.1 Bison bison bison | reverse complement strand
GAGTTGGCCATGACTTGGTGACTGAACAACAACCATTCATCAGATAGTTCCTCAAACAAATGATCAAACTCAGAATGATAAATGATGAGACAAAATTAAATCACATACCTAACTCTCGAATTTAGACACAGAAGGACACAAAAATCATGCAAGTCATAATTTAGTCAAAAAATATATAAACTCAATCTAATCATGAGGAAATAATCCAATGAATTCAAATTGAAGATAATTCCACAAACAATCGGCCTAGTTGCTTCAAGGACAGCAATGTCACTAAATCAATTTTAAATAAATTTAAATTAAAAAAGCTAGGGACTGA
>NW_011490866.1:21225-22151 GCF_000754665.1 Bison bison bison | reverse complement strand
TGAAACAACCACCCAATTAGCCATCAATAGGTGAATGAATAAGTAGTATCTCCATACAGTGGATCACTACTCACCATTCAAAAGGAATAAACTATTGATACAATGGCTCAGAGGGTAAAGAATCTACCTGCAATGAGGGAGAACTGGGTTGAGAAGATACCCTGGAGTAGGAAATGGCAACCCGCTCCAGCGTGCTTGCCTGGAAAATTCCATGGACAGAGGAACCTGGTGGGCTACGGTGCATGGGGTTGCAAAGAGTCAGACATGACTGAGCGACTAAGCACAGCAACACACAACGACACAGATGAATCATGAAAATAATTATTCTAAATGAAATGGTCCAAGCCAAAAAAAGTACACAGTAGTATAATTTCACCTGTATATAATTCTATAAAATGCAAGCTAATCTATAGGGTCAGAAAACAGATCAGTGGTTGCCTGGTGGGTGGTGGTGGTTGGTGTGGAGCAAGAGGGGGATGAGGAAACTTTTGGGGGTGATGAACATGTTCATTATCCTATTAAGGTGATATTTTAATAGATACATATACCTCAAAAGTTATCAAGTTGTATACTTTACATATATGCAGTTTCTCATCTATCAATTACATCTCCATAAAGGTGTTAGAAAAAGGATTTTTCAATGACTGCTCCATATTCATTGCATGGTTGTATATAATACTTCCCCACATTCTGTTTATCTCTAAACTTCTAGTATTATCTGTGTTAATAAATCTTTTTTAAAATTTAGTGTATATATTTCATTGAAATGGTTCTTCTCTAAACATCCATATCATTCCATCTGTACCTTCTTCCAACACATTTTTCTTCTACCATTCAGAGTTTTTGTTTTGTTTTTAATTGAAGTATACTTGAATTACAGTGTCATGTTAATTATTGCTGTAAAGCAAAGTGACTCAGTTATTATG
>NW_011490866.1:20516-21102 GCF_000754665.1 Bison bison bison | reverse complement strand
AGTACTCTTGCCTGGAAAATCCCATGGATGGAGGAGCCTGGTAGGCTGCAGTCCATGGGGTTGCGAAGAGTCGGACACGACTGAGCGACTTCACTTTCACTTTTCACTTTCACGAATTGGAGAAGGAAATGGCAACCCACTCCAGTGTTCTTGCCTGGAGAATCCCAGGGACGGGGGAGCCTGGTGGGCTGCCGTCTATGGGGTCACACAGAGTCGGACACGACTGAAGTGACTTAGCAGCAGCAGCAGCAGCATACTGTGCTATATAGTAGGACCTTGTTTTTCAATCCATTCTATGTATAATAGTTTGCATCTGCTAATCCCAATTTCCCAATCCATCCCTTTCCTACCCCCCACCCCCCACATAAATCTTTTAATGTATTTTATTTTCTTAGATTTTCTCAAAGTGGAATTGCTAAGCCAAAGATTCTTCAGGTTTAAAAGAAAACTCTTGACATACATCAACAAGTTGCTTCCCATAAAGGTTATGTCAATTTACACTCCTACCAGCACTCAATGACAGACTTGAGTCCCTTTAAAGAAATTTATGTTCAGAACTTACTGAACACTTTATAGCTTTCTGAGC
>NW_011490866.1:14293-18545 GCF_000754665.1 Bison bison bison | reverse complement strand
TGATGGACAGGGAGGCCTGGCGTGCTGCAATTCATGGGGTCGCAAGGAGTCGGACACGACTGAGCGACTGAACTGAACTGAGAGTATCACTTTTAAAAAAAAGGCAATTTCAAACTGTTACATACAATATGATTCCATTTATATGGCATTTGCAATGTGATAAAAGTATAGAGATAGAAAAGAAATGACCAGTTGCCAGGGCTTACGGATGTTTGAGGGGACGTGCATGGCTGGCTATAAAGGGGTAGCTCAAGGGAGATACTTGTGGTGATGGAGCAGCTGTGCATCTTCCTTGCAGTGGTGACTATACAAATCTACATCAATCTACCATACTGATGACAATACGGCATCAAATGATATACACACATCAACCAATGTCAATTCCTGGTTTTGATATTACACTATAGTTATGTAAGATGTAACCATTTGGGAAAACTGGGTGAAGGTTACATGGGACCTGTCCGTACTACCTGCAATATCCTATGAATTTAGCTATTTCATAATAAAGTTTTTTTTAATGGCAAAAGGCTTGAACAAACACTATACCAAAGAGGATATATGGATGGCAAATACGCACATAAAGATATTCAACATCATTAATCATTGGCGAAATGCAAATTAAAACCACAAGTAAATACCACTATATACCTATTAGAATGGCTACAATAAAAAAATACTGACAATGCCAAGTGCTAAAAAGGATGCAGAGCAACTGGAGGTCTCATACTTTACTCATTGGAATGCAAAATGGTACAGCCCCTCTGGAAAACAGTTTGGCAGTGTTTTTGTTTTTTTTTTTTTTAATACAGTTAAACATATGCTTACCATATGACCCAACAATCCCACTCCTAGGTATTTCCCTAGAGAAATGAAAACTTATTTTCACTGAAAAATATATACATGAATATTCACAGCAGGTCTATTCATCAATGCCCCAAACTGGAAACAATCCAAATGTCCCTCAACGAGTGAATGAATAAATAGCTGGTGTTATATCCTTACAATAGAATTCTACTCAGAGCCTCCCAGGTGGCCCTAGTGTTAAACAACCCTCCTGCCAATGCAAGAGATGTAAGAGATGTGAATTCAATCCCTGGTTGGGAATATCCCCTGAAGGAGGGCATGGAAACCCACTTGAGTATTCTTGCCTGGAAAATCCCATAGGCAGAGGAGCCTGGTGGGCTCCAGTCCACATGGCCGCAAAGAGTCAGACACAACTGAAGCGACTTAGCACGCATGCACGCAGCAATATAAAGGAAAGAACTACTGACAAATGCAACAACATGGATGAATCTCAACGGCATAGTGCTCCAAAGTCTCCAAAGGCTACATACTGTGTGATTCCATTTGTATGACATCTTTCAAAGACAATACAGTAATGACGAAGAGCAGATTAGTGGCTTCCAAGGGTTAGGGGCAGGGCAAGAGCATGACTACAGAATGTTTTCTGCAGAGGGACAGATAGTAAATTTTAGGTTTTGTAGGTCACATATGGCCTCTGTTCCATGTTCTTTATTTTTGTTTGTTACTTTTGTTCTTTTTGCGATGCTTTAAAAATGTAACAAGCATTCTTAAGTTCTGGCCCTAGAAATAGGCCACAGGCCAGATTTGACTCGGATGTGGTTTGACAACTCCTGCTACAACAAGATAGCAAAAGGGAGTCAGGTGGGGTGTGTGATGTAGTTGTTCTGTATCCTAAGTGGTGGTGGTTACACAGATCTATAGATGTGTTAGAATTCATAGAAGTGTATGCACACAAAAATGTCAGCAATCTTGTATGTTGATTTGCAAAAACTCAATAACCTATCATTTCAGTTCATCTCTGTCACAAGAGATCCAAGACTGACTTTCCCCTAAAATATGGAGATCAAAAAATCTTTAAAAAGATATAACTTCCATCTATTCTACTTAGAGAAGTGTTTACTGTAGTAATTCCCACAGATTAAAATGGCAGCCTTGTGTGAATGAGATAATGAGTTCAGTTATAACTTACTAGGTTATGAGGATGACAACTGCTTCTTTGAGGACAGGAAAGGCACGTGTTGATTATTCTCTGTTACAGAGAGAGAAATGGATTTACCACTTACAATAAAGTCCAGTTTCTTAGCTGAGCAATAAACACTTCAGCTCAAAGCAGTATGTGAGCTTCAGCCCTTAAACAGCAATTCAAGCTGAATTGTTTTCGAATAAGGTACCCTTGTAAGTGTCAGAAATCATAACTTGTATTCTAGAGAATATGCTCTTTCTTAACTTTTCCAAACTAGAGAAGAGAATCTGACATTTACTTGAATGCTCTGGACAAGAGGGTCAGTGTGCCACAGTAGAAGCCCTTTTTCCACTGGCCTTGGTTACTGTCAGAGAGAATACTCAGCATATTGTATAAAGAAAATTGGGAGAACTGACTTCTGTGGTCTGGCCAAATGAATCCATTTTTAATGCTTCCCTAAAAATAGTCTTTAAGAAAATAAAAATATTTAATCTTTCAGAGTGATTCTCACAGTGGTCGGTGTGTGTACCTCAGGATTGGGGTTGTTTCAGGAATTATATGGCCTAATACCAGAATCGCTGGCCTAGTGAGCCCCTTGAAAAGGAGCCTAGTACTTCAAACTGTATTTATCAAGTGTGTACTTTGGGTAGTCATGTGATAGAGAATGAAAATCTTTCCCTACATTTCACTCTGGATACAAAAGGATTTCAAAACTAAACATGAAGCATAAGAGGGCAATGTCTTTCTGTGTCCCTACAGGATGGCATCATACCAATGGCTGGCTTGGTAATTCTGTTTCTTTCATTTCTTCCCATCATCCCAAGCACTGCCCTACACTCCAAAGCAAGTTCTTGTATTTATGCAATAGAACCTTTTACTCTATAGCTGTAAGAGTATGTTCATGCTGCAAAAACTGTATGGAGCCGCTATTACATGCTTGGCATATACAGGCAAACAAACAGAAGTCCCTGTACAGCTTACATTACAGTGGGTGGAGGTTAGACCACAGACAATAAGGATAATAAATCAGTAAATTGCATTGTATGTTAGATATATTTTGTTTGCTTAAGGTGACTAGTTAGCTATTTTTGCTGAGTTGCTGATAAGTTAAAATTCCTCTCTGTTTTCCGTCATCAATTTCCCCACCTCTCTACTCGACTGTCCTGTCAGTGCCCCTTGCAAAGAAGCTGTTATTTCTCTAATCTTAAAAGGACACCCTCTCTTGCTTCATTCTGTTCTCATCACAGTAGTCAGAGGGGTCCTGGTAAAGCATAAGTCTGATGATATGACACCTCTGAAACTTCCAGTACCTCTTCAGCTCACTCAGAGTCAAGTTCTAAGACCTCACAATGGGTGGGGCATGAGCTGCCCTCAGTGAGCTCTCTGACCTCTCTCTCTCTAGGTCTTCAATGTCTTTCAATAAAGTTTTATTTTTGTTGATTTTTTAAATTACATTTTTCAACTTTTTCCTTTGAAGTAATTATAGATTCACAGGAAATTGCAGTGATAGTGTAGAGAGATCCCAGCTACCCTTCACTCATGTTCTCACAATAGTTACATCTTCCCTGACTGTGGAACCATATCAAAACCAGTAAACTGACGTTGCTACAATGTGTGTGTAGTTCTGGGTCACTTTTTCACATGTGTAGATTTGTGTAACCACCACAGCAATCAAGATACAGAAACTTTCCATCACTGGAAAGAACACCCTTTTGCTAACCCTTTATAGTCACCCCACCAACTCAAATCCCCGAACCACTAATTTGTCCTCCATATTTATAATTTAGTCACTAGAGAACTTCATATGAATAAAATCACAAAGTATGTGAGCTTTTGAAATTGGCTTACATTCACTCAATATAATGCCCTTAGGATTCACCCAAGCTGTTGCATGTATTGGTACTCACTTTTTCTTTTCATCACATTTCCTATTTTTTGAAAAAATTTTTTATTGGAGTATAGTTGATTAGCAGTGTTGTGTTTCTGCTGTACAGCAAAGTGACTCAGTTATACATACACATATGTCCACTGTTTTTTAGATTCTTTTCCCATATAGATCATTACAGAGTATTGAGTAGAGTTCCCTGTGTTATACAGTAGGTCCTTATCAGTTATCTATTTTGTATATAGTAAGTAGTCACTTCTTTTTATTGCTGAGTAGTACTCCATGGCCAGAGAAGGCAATGGCACCCCACTCCAGTACTCTTGCCTGGAAAATCCCATGGATGGAGGAGCCTGGTAGGCTGCAGTCCATGGGGGCGCTAA
>NW_011490866.1:13992-14152 GCF_000754665.1 Bison bison bison | reverse complement strand
GTTTGATTTCTGTATTGGGAAGATGCCCTGGAGAAGGGCATTGGCATCTGGAATGCCAATGGGCATCCATTCCAGTATCTTGCCTGGAGAATTCCATGGACAGAGGAGCCTGGCGGGCTATAGTCCATGGGGTCGCAAAGAGTCAGACACAACTGAGCAA
>NW_011490866.1:12402-13678 GCF_000754665.1 Bison bison bison | reverse complement strand
ACTACGTTTTCCAGAGTAGCTTTACCATTTTACATTCCACCAGCAATGTATGAGAGATCCAGTTTCTCCATATCCTCACCCACACTTGGTGCTGCCATTATTTTTTTCCATGTTTATTGAAATATAATTAACCTACTGTTGTGGTTGTTGTTCAGTTGCCAAGCTGTGTCTGACTCTTTGCAACCCCATGGACTGCAGCACGCCAGGCCTCTCTGTCCTTCACTATCTCCAAGTTCACATCCATTGAATCGGTGATGCCATCTATCTCATCCTCTGACACCCTCTTCTCCTTCTGCCTTCAATCAACCTAAAACATTGTATACATTTAAGGTGTATATCACAAAATGATCACCATGATGTGTTTAGCTAATATCCATCATTTATTCATGTGGTCAGACCACGGAAGTCAGTTCTATGTATATTATATACCATGTACTACACGATCTCACTTATAGATGGGATCTAAGAAACCACACACACAGAAACGCAGATCAGATATGTGGTTGCTAGAGGCAGGAGCTTGGGGGTGGAGGAATTGGGTGAAGGTGGTAAAAAGGTACAGGCTTCGAGTGATATGATAAACAGTCTCTGGGGATTTAATGTACAACTTGGTGGCTATAGCTCACGATACTGTATCATATATTTGAAAGTTGCTAAGAGAGTAGATCTTAAAAGTTCTCATCACAAGGGAAAAATTATAACTCTAAGAGGTGACTCATCTCTTATTTCTCTTTCCTCCCCTCATTTTGCTCAAGCTACACTGGCCCTCTTGTAATTCATCCAATGTATCAACAGGCTCCTGTCTCAACATCTTGGCATTTGCTCTTCCCTTCTGCCTGGAATTCTTTTTCACCGGGTTCCCTTACTTCCTTCAGATATTATTTAATGTCACCTTTTTATTCATCTCCGTATCTTCATCCCTGCCCAAGGCATTTTATCCCCCTTCCCGACTTCATTTTTATTTTCCCTTTAGCATTGATATAAGCTCTTTTTGTATCTATGTGTGTGTATGTGTGTATTAGTCGCTCAGTCATGTCCTATGTTAAGTGTTAAAGCAAGTGTGAAAGTGTTAGTCACACAGTCATTGTCTGACTCTTTGCGACCCCATGGACTGTAGCCCACCACACTCCTCTGTCCACGGGATTCTCCAGGCAAGAATCCCGGAGTGGGTAGCCATTTCCACCTCCAGGGGATCTTCCCGACCCAAGGATCAAACCAGGGTCTTCTGCATTGCAGGCAGGTTCTTTACTGTCTGAGCCACCAGAGAAGGCCTTTT
>NW_011490866.1:7390-12302 GCF_000754665.1 Bison bison bison | reverse complement strand
TTGTACCTATTGTGTATCTTTATATCTCTCACTTTACTTATTTGTCTTGTTTTTATTTGTTTTTCCCCACCAGAATATAATGTTATGAAGTTATGAATTTTTATCTGTTTTGTTTTCTGCCTAGTCTCAGTGTTTAGAACCATCCCTGGCACATTGTAGGGGCTCAATAAATATGTTGCCTACTGTAATTAAATGTGTTTCACCAGGGAACTATTGGCTGATGATTTATGCATTAAGAACTATAATGCTAGTCACTGGGCAAATATTTTCTACAAGCTATTCCTTCCAAATCCTTCAATCACAACATTTTGACTCTATCAATAGTTATAACTCTAAATAATGAAAGATTATATTGGTTGGATAGCATCACCAACTCAATGTACATGAACTTGGGCAAACTCCGGGATATAGTGAGGGACAGGGAGGCCTGGCGTGCTGCAGTCCATGGGGCTGGAAAGTGTCAGACACAGTGTAGCAACTGAACAACAGCAAAATGAAAAGTAATATTGTCTGTCAGGCCCCCATGTGCTGTGTGCTGTGCTTAGTTGCTCAGTCGTGTCTGATTCTCTGCGACTCCATGGACTGTAGCTCACCAGGTTCCTCTGTCTGTGGGGACTCTCCAGGCAAGAATACTGGAGTAGGTTGCCATTTCTTCCTCCAGGGGATCTTCCCAACCCAGGGATCAAACCCAGGTCTTCACATTGCATGCAGATTCTTTACCAGCTGAGCCACCAGGGAAGCCCAAGAATACTGGAGTGGGTAGCCTATCCCTTCTCCAGGGGATCTTCCCCACCCAGAAATTGAACCAGGATTTCCTGCATTGCAGGCAGATTCTTTACCGGCTGAGCTACCAGGGAAGCTCCAGATCCCCATACAATGTATTTATAAGAGTTGTGAATGTGGACTCATCTGTCTTCTCCAGACTGTAGATCATAGAGAAGCCAGGATTTTGTTTGTTTCTGTTCTTGGGTACGTGTTCTTTTTTCTTCTCTTTGCATTTCCTTTGTGATCTCTTTCCTTTCTTGTGTCATTTATCTTCTTCCCCTACTCCCTGCCCTAAAAAACTGGGGACACTGGTTGATATCCAGGAATCTTTTACCTTAATCTCTTTTTCAAGGTTAGATCAATTTTGAACAGGCTTAAATAAAATAAATTATTTCTTAGATACAGATAATATTAGATATACAGTTTTATTCTCTCTCCATTGATAACACGTATAAACTGTGCTGGTAAGATGAAGGAGGAAGCAGAGGAGCCTTCTGGAACTAGCGTCTGTGTTCTTCAAACATAAGAATTGCTTGATGGTGTTTAATGGGCACTATAACTATAAAAAGCTGAATTTTCAAATTATTTTGGCATCGTCACTTTGCAACGTATTTTTAATTTTCCTGAGTAAAACCTTTAATCATTCTTCCTATAATTTTAAAGCATAACCAGTTATTATGGCATCCAGTTGGAGTATACCAGGTAGTTGGAAAAATATTTGAAACTCAATTGATTTTCAAATTAAGATTTGCTTTCAAATGAGTGTACCTTAAAAACATTTTGCAAATATGTGAGTTTCTGTCTATGGTTCTTCAACAAACTATAATGACTAGAAGAGAATATCCCATACTTTTTATTACAAAATCTCAATATTCAAGATAAATGCTTCTTGCTACTCTTTAGTCTTTTATTTTGGTAATTTAAAAAAATAATTAGAAAAAATTTATTCTCAGCTAAAGGAATTGGAGTTACAATTCCAAACTTGGGTATCATAAGTTATTAAGTGAACTAGGAGTTCTTTTAAGGTTTAAAATGCATGATTTTAAGCATTTATAGACTTTAAAGCAAAAGTATAAAGTTATTTGTGGGGAAATTCAAAATGTTGCACAACGACAGAAATAAAATTCTTGGGATAAGAATAGTGTGTGTGGAGGTGGGTTTGAAATAGCCCATTGAAACATTTTCCTTTTTAAAAATGGAAATTCCCTGTTTTAGTCACTGAGAATTCTAATCACATAGCATGCCAGATTTTAAAATATTTATTTTTAAATTTGAATCTAGATATTTATATATCTCTATATATAAATCATCTTATGGTATAATCAAAGGCACAGTTATTTGGTTTAAAAGTATCTAGCCAGAGCTTCTGGATTACTTTCACTGGTTTCAAATTTGTTGGACTTTACCTTGATTGAGTAATCACTTGTCCTTAGGTCATGAATATTTGCTTATCTTATTTGTCTTCTGGTGACAGTTGGAAGTAAAATTCAGTCTGAAGTTTTCCCACCTTGAACAGAGAATATAGTATAATAGCAGGTCTCATTATCCCACCATGATGAAAACCTCAAACATCTTTATTTGAAGGATTCAAGTTACATCTGTTGCAACACCAAAGCACCAGCTCATTAATTGCGTTTTTTAAAAATGGTAGTTCCACTCAGAACTACCTTTGTAAGATATAATTCCACACTCCCTAATGTAACCTGATTTTCATTAAATTGTTAAAAAAGAAATGAGCGATTTGAAATAGTAGAGGTGAAGAGTGTCACCTTTTTGTTGTTTATTCCCTGTCCATTCCCAATTATTTCTGCCACCTGGTGCACGGAAGATGTGGTCCAACAAAAGGGATTATAACACACACACACACACACACACACACACACACACACACACATCTGTCACAGTACTGCTCCCAGGAGTTGACATACTTTACTTTTGTTCTTTGGTTTCCCATTTTTATGTATATTTAGCTGCTAGCTTTCTTTTTTAAATAGGAGCTATTTATACAACAAAACTGGATGATAAATTCCCCTCTCCTCTCCCCAAAACCCACAAACTATGAGCAAGTAGGGACAAACTAGTGACAGCTACAATACTTACAGTATCAGCTTATGTACAAAGGGAAACATAGGGAAGCAGTAGAGCCCCCCACTGACCTGAGAACAACAACTTCTTGAGAACTTGCAGGTACTCACTGAAAGCTTTTAGAGCCAACACAATGACAGGAGCTAAAGCTGTAAAGGAGGTAACATTCCAATGGCTAGTGAGTAACTTGGATCTACAGCAAGGTCCAGAAAAAGTAGATGAGGGAATGGAGGCTGCACATCTCAGAAATTAAGCCACCATAGTTTTGGACACTTTTCAAAAACAGCAGGAGAAAGCTCTAGCCATAAAGTTATAAATCCATATCTCCCTTCTCAAAGTTCAGAAAAAATCAAATTCACTTGAAAAGGAACAACATGAAATGAGACAGAAGCCATGTGATCATGTCAACTGATATATTAGGGAAAAAAAGGCATTTGACCTTCATAATACAAATTCTCAACAAACTAGAATAGAAGGGAAGTTCCTCAACCTGATAAAGACATACAAAAACCCTGCAGTTAACACCATAGTTAATGATAAAAGAGTGGATGTTCCCCGTTAAGATCTGCAACAAAGCAATAATGCCTACCCTTGCCACTTGACTGTGACCACTTCAGCATTGTACAGGAGTTCTGGCCGGTGAAATCAGGCAAGAAAAACAAAAGGCATCCAGATTGAAAACGAATCAATGAAACTGTCTGTATTCTCAGATGACATGATCTTTCCTTTTTTCAAAATTTAGACTTTTAAATTTTGTGTTGGGGTTTAGCTGATCAACAGTGTTGTGGTAGTCTCAGGTGAACAGCAAAGGGACTCAGCCATATATATACATGTATCTGTTCTCCCCTAAACTCCCCCTCCTATCCAGGCTGGCACATAACATTGAGTAGAATTCAATGTGCTATATGATAGGTCCTTGTTGGTTATCCATTTTGAGTATAGCAGTGTGTAAATGACCTTCCCAAACTCCCTAACTATCCTTTCCCCCTACTCCTCCTGGGGAACCATAAGCTCATTTTCTAGGTCTGTGAGTATCTTTCTGTTTTGTAAGTAAGTTCATTCGTACCATTTTTTTTTTTTTAGATTCCACATATAAGGGATGTCATATGACATTTCTCCTTCTCTGCCTGAGTTACTTAACTCAGTATGACACTCTTTAGGCCCATCCATGTTGCTGCAGATGGCATTATTTCATTCTTTTTAATGGCTGAGTAGTATTCTATTGTATATATGTACCACATCTTCTTTATCCATTTCTCTGTCGATGGACATTTAGGTTGCTTCCATGTAGATGACATGAACTTGTGTGTAGGAAGTCCTAAAGAATTTATGTACAAAAAACTATTGGAACTAATAAATAAGTTGAGCAAAATCACAGGATTCAAAATCAGTATATAAAAATCAATTGCATCACTGTTTACAAGCAATGAACAAACCAAAGTAAAATGAAGAAACCAATTCCATTCACCTAAAACTAACATAATGTTCAACTATATTTCCCCCAAAAGGAAAAAGAAAGCAATTTCATTCACAATACCATTAAAAGTAATAAAAGTACTTAGGGACAAGTTTAACATAGGGGTAAGTTTAACAAAATAAATACAAGTACACTGAAGATTTTAAGACACTAATGAGGGAAATGAAAGACTGAAATAAATGAAGAAATATGTTAATGGATTGGAAGACTCAGTACTATTTTTTTTAGACTCAATATTATTAATATAGAAATTCTTCCTAAACTGAACTGTAGATTAACATAACCCCAATCAAAATTCCAGCAGATTTTCTTTTTCATAAATTGGCAAACTGATCATTGGGAATCAATTCTCCATGGGATATTTCACAGTTCTGCAGTTAGGTCTTCTGAGTAAAGAACATATTTGAACAGCAAAGGCCTTAAAAGCTAGAGATTTATTTTTTTATTTTTTTTTAGAAGCTAGAGATTTAGAGACATGTTTCTTTTTCTATTATAAATTTTTTAGTTAATTATTTTTGGCTGTGCTGGGTCTTCATTGCTGTGTGGGCTTTTCTCTATTTGTAGCAAGCAGGGCATACTCTCTGG
>NW_011490866.1:4094-7290 GCF_000754665.1 Bison bison bison | reverse complement strand
CAAACCCATGTCTCCCGCATTGGCAGGTGGATTCTTTACCACTGAGCCACCAAGGGAACCCAGAGACATGTCTCTCTAAGAGACAGATTTGCTTATATTCCAAGGTGATATATCTAAAGGTCTTTCCCTCTCCTCCCCCAAGATTTGTTTACAATTCTGAATAAAGACGAAATCATTCTTTCTGTCTGTCCAACTGTCTCCCCCTCCCTCTCTAAAGAGGAAGATGGGCAGATGTGCCAACAAATTTTATATAAGCTTAGAGTCTCATAATTTAGAGGATCCTTTCCTGTGCTGAAGCCCCCTGCATGGGCAGGTAAACATCTGACCCTCATTTGCATTGCCCTGTGAACAGCCACATGGGGAGCCGACGCAAGAAGCTACACTGGATTCTACTTTTACTGTGAGTGAGAAACCATCTGTGTCACACTTTCTGACTTAATACTGATCCTAAAATTAAATGGAATAGACCTAGAATACCCAAAACAATTTTTGAAAAGGAAAACCAGAGTACAAGACTTTCACTTCCCAATTTCAAAACTTATTATAAGCTGTAGTTATTAATATAGTATGGTGTTGACATTTCAGGTGTTGGCATAGAGATAGACATCTAGATCACTGGAAAAGAATTGGGAATCTAGAAATAAACTTTTATATTTATGGTCTGTTGATTTTTTTAAAAAGATGTGTCTATGCAACTTTTATTTTTTTAATCAATTTTTATTGGAGTATAGTTGCTTTAAAATGTTGTTAGTTTCTGCTGTACAGCAAAATGTATCAGCTACACATATCCATATATCCCCCTTTTTTTGGATTTTGTTTCCATTTAGGTCACCACAGAGCATTGAGCAGAGTTCCCTGTGCTATACAGTAGGTTATCATTAGTTATCTATTTTATACATAGTATTAATAGTCCATCCCAATCACCCAGTTCATCCCACTGCCCCCTCTTTTCCCCGCCTTGGTATCCATATGTTTGATCTCTACATCTATGTCTCTATTTCTGCTTTGAAAATAAGATCATCTATATATGGTCAGTTGATTTTTGATAAAGGTGCTAGGCATTTCAATGAGAAGGATAATCTTTTCAGCAAATGGTACTGGGGAACTTGTACACCCACATCACACCATACTAAAAATGTAACTCAAACTAGATCATAGACCTTAACGTAAGATTAACATTATAAACATAAGACTTCCCTGGCGGCTCAGATGGTAAAGCATCTGCCTACAATGCGGGAGACCAAGGTTTGATCCCTGGGTCGGAGAGAACCTCTGGAGAAGGAAATGGCAACCCACTCAAGTACTCTTGCCTGGAAAATCCCATGGACAGATGAGCCTGGTGGGCTACAGTTCATGGAGTGGCAAAGAGTCGAATACAACTGTACTATAACATTATAAAATCTGTAATAGAAAACAGGAGAAAATCTTAAGGACCTTGGTTAGGAAAAGGTTTCTTGGATATGACCCCAAAAGTATGATTCATAAAAGAATGAATTACTAAACTCAACACCATCAAAATTCAAAATTTTTGAACTTCTAAGAAACACCACTAAGCACCACTAAGAAGATGAAAAGAAAAGCCATAGACTGGGAAAAGATATTTGCAGATCACATATCCAGATAAAGGATTTGTATATCCAAAATATATGAAGTCCTCTTCCAACTTATTAATAAAAAACAAACAAACCAATTTTATAAGTGGGCAAAAGGTAGACTTATTCCCTACACCTAAACAGGACTGCCTGCTAAGAGTGATTAAGGAGGATCCAGAATCTCACAACATAATACCCAAAATACCCAGGGTACAATCAAAGATGACTTTTCATACCAAAAACCAGGACAGTTGCAACAGACAAACACTGAGATTACTCAGATGTTGGAATTATCTGATAATGATTTTAAAGTTTTAATTGTAAAAATGCTTCAGTGAGCCATTGTAAACACTCTTGAAACAGATGAAAAAAATTCTCAGCAAACACATAGAAGATATTTAAAAAGAAACAAAGAAATCACTGGAAAGTACAATTAATGAACTGACTTGCTAGAAGGATTCTATAATAGATTGGTGAGGATGGAGGAAAGAATCAGTGAACTCAAAGATAAATCTATACAATCTGAACAACAGAGAGCTCTTACATTTAGGCCTTTGATAAATTTGAGTTAATTTTTTGTATATGGTGTGAGGTATCAGTCCAAATTCATTCTTTTGTGTTTGAATATCCAGGTTCCACAACATTATTTGTTGAAATGGCCAATCGATTTTTGACAAATGTGCAAAAGCAATTCCGTGAAGGAAAGACATCATTTTTAACAAATTGTGCTGGAACAACTGGACATTTGTAGAAAAAAGAAAGACATGAGCCTTGACCTAAACATCACACTGCATACTAAAATTAATTCAAAATGGATCATGGGTTTAAATGTAAAACTATGAGACTTTTAGAAGAAAACATAAGAGAGGACTTCCCTCGTGGTTCAGACTGCACTTTCACTGCAGGGGACATGGGTTCAATCCCTGGTCAGGGAAGTAAGATCCAACATGCCACACAGCATGGCAAATAAATAAATAAAATTAAAAAGTGCTTGGAAATAGAAGAAAACATAGAACATCTTTAGGACCCAAGACTAGGCGAAGAGTTTTAGAAAAAACACCAAAACCACAATTCATAAAAGAAAAAAAACGGACATCATCAGAATTAAAAACTTGTACTGTGAAATATTCTGTCTAGAGGATGAAAGCACAAGCTACAGTGTGGTTGGAAATACTTGCAAACTATATATCTTGTAAAAGCTTCCTTTGTAGAATACATTAAAAAAAAAAAAAACCTCTCAAAATGTAGGGGAAAAAATCCAATTATAAAATGGGCAAAAGAGCTGAACAGATATTTCACCAAGGAAGAGATATGGATGGCAAACAAGTACATGGCAAAATGTTCAAGATCATTAGTCATATTGTGTGTGTGTGTGTGTGTGTGTGTGTGTATCGATGTCAGTTGCTGAGTTGTGTCTGATTCTTTACAACTCCGTGGACTGTAGCCCACCAGGCTTCTCTGTCCATAGGATTCTCCAGGCAAGAATACTGGAGTGCGTAGCCATTCCCTTCTCCAGGGGATCTACCCGACCCAGGGATCGAACCCAGGTCTCCTACATTGCAGGCAGATTCTTTACCATCTGAGCCACCAGGGAAGCCCTCATT
>NW_011490866.1:454-1685 GCF_000754665.1 Bison bison bison | reverse complement strand
GAATGCATAGTCTCTTTCTTACTCAAAGGTAGCATACTATAAACACCACTCTAGTTCTTACACATTTTATCTTCCAGGTCTCTTCAACTTTTGAAAATATCTTCCATCTTTGGGTTACTGTGTCACAAAATTGTGAAACATCTCCTTAAATCTGTTACATAGTTCATTTATTCTCTTTTTATCTGTGTTTAATTTGGTTTTTAATTCATTCCTGAAATTGTTTTCAGTGCCTGTATTTTTTTTATCTTTATATGTCTCTGGTTATTTTTCCTATCTATCTGTTCTTTTTTCATAGAGTCTTGTTCTTAGTGTTTTGATCCTTCTTTTAGATTTCTAGTTATCTAAAATATACCGATCTTATGTTTTCTTTCAAATTTTATTCCATTATCTCTGGTTTGGGACCTCTAGTCCTTCTGCTTACTATCTTCGCTGGTTTCTACTTATGATGCATTGTTTCCTTATGAAGCTTTATAAATGTTTTATTATAAGCTCAACAGTGGTGGGGTGTTTTTTTTTCTTTCTGTGTGTATCCAATGCAACTGGGGTTCTTTGCATTTACTTTTGCCAGGCATATCAGTTAGCATCCAGTGAGGAGACATAAACCACACCAGTAACTTGAAGATAATTAATACAAAGAATTACTAACAAGTTAAAGTTGATTACTAAACAGGTAAAAGAGAACTCTGAAGAAAGTTGAGGGAAAGGATGCAAGGATGGACAAAGCTTAAAAGAGCCCTTCCCCCACCCCTAGGCTGAGACTCAGATCTCATCAGAAAGGGTGGGTTGCAGCACATTGGATGGTGGGAAAATCCTCTGAGTTGCAACAGCTCGGAGCTGGTCCACACCTGGAAAGCCAGGTTGCTAGTGAGCTGGGGCTGGAGAGCAGAGAGCTGTCTTTTTGGGTGCCAGGGAAGCTCACTGGGGGTGCATGCCACTGGGTCTCCTGTACCCTGTTGACAAGGATGCCACTTGCTGGGATTCTGGTGAAAATTGCTGAATGGTGAGCACCACTCCATCTTCTGCACACCACTGACAGTTGCACCATAGATTCAGGAAAGAAAAACACACCAGACCGGAAAGAGGAGTGCTGGCCTCTGCTGGGTTTTACGCTGTTCCTCCAGCACCCTCACTTGACAGAGCCTGACATTACACTCTCTGGCAAAGAAGAAATGTTTTACAAGGTCCAGAATCACAAAGCAGGGCCAAGAAAGGCAGATTTAGCAAACTAATA
>NW_011490866.1:0-354 GCF_000754665.1 Bison bison bison | reverse complement strand
AAAAAATAAAATGTATGCAATAATAAAAGCCTCAGTCCCACCCTCGCCCACATCTGCCGTTTCCCCCACCACAACCACATTCATATAGATGTACTCCTTTTTATCATTTCTGCTGAACCCTTTGAGTTTTTTTTTAAATAATTGTTTTTATTTATTGATTTTTGGCTGTACTGGGTCTTCACTGCTGTACCTGCTTCTCTCTACTTGTGTTGCATGGGCTTCTCATTGTGATGGCTTCTCTTGTTGCAGAACATGGGCTCTAGGGCAAGCAGGCTTCCGTAGTTGCGGTGCAAGGGCTCAGTAATTGAGGCTCCTGGGCTCTACAGCACGGGCTCAATAGTTGTGGCACACCGG
>NW_011490865.1:4827-5134 GCF_000754665.1 Bison bison bison | reverse complement strand
AAAACAAAAATACAACCTATGGACTGGGAGAAAATATTTGCAAATGATGTGACCAACAAGGGTTTAATTTCCAAAATATACAAACAGCTCATACAACTCCACAACAACAACAATACAAACAACCCACTTGAAAAATGGGCAAAAGACCTAGGGAGACATTCTCAAAGAAGACGTACAGATGGCCAATAGGCACAAGAAAAGATGCTCATCATCGCTAATTATTAGAGAGATGCAAATCAAATCTTTTTTTGTATAGTTCTTCTGTGTATTCTTGCCACCTCTTCTTAATATCTTCTGCTTCTGTTAG
>NW_011490865.1:0-405 GCF_000754665.1 Bison bison bison | reverse complement strand
GGAGTGGTTTGCCATTTCTTCCTCCATGGGATCTTCCCAATACAGGGATTAAACCCAGGTCTCCTGAACTGCAGGCAGATTCTTTACTGACTGAGCTACCAGAGAAGCCACCAAAGACAATTGGCTCATCCAAATTTATCAAAGGTCCTTCATACATTGGAAGGAATGAAATACATGAATTCCTACTGCTCCACCACCTGCAATAACAGAGACCATTTATTTCATACTTATTCTGGGTCAAGCTATTGAAACATATATTTGTACCTTCCAAGTGACAGATTAAATGCATATCTAATTTTGTTCTTTCCACCAAATTACACTAAACTTTTAAAAAAAAATCCCTTTTTGATAAGTATGGGGAAAGGAGAAGAGAAAATGAATTTTTGAAAGTTGGCCAAGCAAGGT
>NW_011490864.1:16499-17852 GCF_000754665.1 Bison bison bison | reverse complement strand
GAAGTCAAGTGGGCCTTAGGAAGCATCACTATGAACAAAGCTAGTGGAAGTGATGGAATTCCAGCTGAGCTATTTCAAATCCTAAAAGATTATGCTGTAAAAGTGTTGTCAATATGCCAACAAATTTGGAAAACTCAGCAGTTGCCCAGGACTGGAAAAATCAGTTTTCATTCCAATCCCAAAGAAAGGCAATGCCAAAGAATGTTCAAACTACCACACAGTTGCACTCATCTCACATGCTAGCAAAATAAGGCTCAATATTCTCCAAATGAGGCTTAGACAGTACATCAACAGAGAACTTCCAGATGTTCAAGCTGGATTTAGAAGAGACAGATGAACAAGAGATCAAATTGCCAACATGCATTGGATCAGAGAAAAAGCAAGAGATTTCCAGAAGAACATCTATTTCTGTTTTATTGACAATGCCAGAGCCTTTGTGTGTGTGTATCACAACAAACTGTGGGAAATTCTTAACAAGATGGGAATACCAGATGACCTTACCTGCCTCCTGAGAAATCTGTATGCAGGTCATAAAGCAAGAGTTAGAACCAGACATGAAACAATGGATTGATTCAAAATTGTCAAAGGAGTGTGTCAAGGCTGTATATTGTCACCCTGCTTATTTAACTTATATGCAATGTACATCATGCAAAATGCTGGGCTGGATGAAGCACAAGCTGGAATCAAGATTTCTGAGAGAAATATCAATAACTTCAGATATGCAGATGACACTACCCTTATGGTAAAAAGTGAAGAGGAACCAAGGAGCCTCTTGATGAAAGTGAAATAGGAGAGTGAAAAAGCTGGCTTAAGACTCAACAATCAAAAAAATGAATATCATGGCATCTGGTCCCATCCCTTCCTGGCAAATAGACGGGGAAACAATCAAAACAGTAAGACACTATTTTCTTGGGCTCCAAGATCACTGCAGATGGTGACTGCAGCATGAAATTAAAAGATGCTTGCTCCTTGGAAGAAAAGCTATGACCAACCTAGACAGTTCATTATTTTACCCACAAGTTCCATTTAGTCAAAGCTATGGTTTTTCCAAAGACATGTATAGATGTCAGTTGGACCATAACAAAACCTGAACACTGAAGAATTAATGCTTTTGAACTGTGGTGTTGGAGAAGACTCTTGAGAATCACTTGGACTGCAAGGAGATCCAACCAGTCCACTCTAAGGGAAATCAGTCCTGAATATTCATTGGAAGGACTGATGCTGAAGCTGAAACTCCAATTCTTTGGCCACCTGATGCGAAGAACTGACTCACTGGCAACTACCCTGATGCTGGGCAAGACTGAAAGCGGGAGGAGAAAGGGACAGAGGATGAGATGTTAGGATGGCATCACC
>NW_011490864.1:11754-14305 GCF_000754665.1 Bison bison bison | reverse complement strand
CCGGGAGTTGGTGATGGACAGGGAGGCCTGGCGTGCTGCAGTTCATGGGGTCGCAAAGAGTTGGACATGACTGAGTGACTGAACTGAACTGATGCCTACAGGATCAACATCTGTTCTTCCACATATGTCATACATTAACACTGAAATATTTGCCCTCAGATCAGTTCTTCCCTCTTCTCCTGCAAACTAAATTTCTCATATTCCCTTGCTATCTCACTTGTTTTGTCCAAAGGAAGATGCCTGTGGGAGACTGGTGAACAGGAGGAAGAGTATTCCTTTACCTCCTGCTTCAGAGTCTCCTCAGTGACTCTAGTTTCTGGGGACAATTCCTCTATTCATGGCACCTGCACCACCAGGCCAACCACCCCATGCTTTTAGCTTCAATTTAATACCAGTTTCTGGGTTCTGACAATGTTACCTTTTCCCATTACCCATGTAGCTCTAGATGGGTAGAAAACTAGTAATAGCTTTCTATGGTTGCTACATGTTGGCTTGCCCCACCATCCCCTATTTGGCTTCTTTGTTTTGACAGTGTGATTTGTTCTCTGTATTTAAACCATTCAGAAGAAATATCTAGAGTGGTTTGTATTTTCCTGACTGGGTCATTATTGATATAGGCAACTTCTATAATCCCAAGGCTTCTGACTATCACACAAATTGGTGTATCTCCTTCAAAGCATGTGTCACAACCTTTCATTACCTTGTTTGTTTACTTTTTTGTTGTTTATCTTTTCTCCACTTCAAGTAGATTACAAAGTCCATGAGGAACTTTGTCTTGTATTTTGAATAGCTATCCCAATGCCTGGAACAAGGAAGCTCAATAATATTTTTTATGTTTTGTCTTTTTATTTATTTTTTTATTGGAGTATAGTTGCTTTACAATGTTGTGTTAGTTTATGCTGTACAATGAATGAATCAGCTATATGTATACAAATATCCCCTCAATAATATTGTTGACTGAATGTATCCATTAAAAAAAATCCAAATTTTATTGGATATCTCCTATATGCCAGTCACTACTGTAGGAGATAGCAAGGTTAGTAATTCATTGCCTCTGCTTAAAAAAAAAAAAAAAAGCTTATATTTCCACTTAAGTGACATTAAATAGAAAAATGTACACATAACTAGCGTATTAATTTGCCAGGGCTACCATAATGAAGTACTGCAGTCTGGGTGGCTTAAATAACATAAATGTACTTTCTTACAACTCCAAAGGCTGGAAAGTCCAAGATCAAAGTAGTCTTTTCCAAGGCCTCCATGTCCAAATTTCCTCTTCATGTAAGGACACCAGACATATTGGAGTAGGGCCTATACAATGACCTTGTTTTTACTTAACTACCTCTTTAAAGACTCTGTCTCCAAATACAGTCACATTCTGAGGCACTGGGGTTTGCACTTCAACATACGAATTTGGGGGCGGGGTGCACAGTTCAGCCTATAACAATCAGTGAGTAAAAGATTATTTTCAATTGAGAAAACTAAAGGTGGAACTATAGAAGTTAGATGAAAGGTGATAAAATCAGGTCTTAGAGTATTTCAGAAAAGCTTTCCAGAGGCTGTGTGCCTAGTGTCAGGTCTTAAAGAGATTTTTATAGAGTCGTGAGAGTTGAATGGGCTGGTTGGCCATGGAGGTGCATTCAAGAGCCTCAGTCTGAATGAAGGTCCCTAGATGAGACAGTGAGGAGACATTGTAGAATCTCTGAATACTGAACCATCAGACTTGAAAGGAAGTTGAAAGGTCACCCGGGCTAAGTTCCCATTTGATTCAGGAATCCCTTGCCAAAGGACAATTCAGCTTCTGCTTATACCCCTCCCAGGACTGAATACTCATTAAGGCAGTTATTTTGATATTAGGCCAGCTCTGTTTGGCCAAAACAATGCCTTGGATGAAGAGGGGAGCATTTGCTCAAAAGGAGAGGACAGTAAAGTAGTGTGTGGGGCATGCCAGTGATGTCTTCATACCAACCGCCTTCAGGCACTTCTTTCTGATGTCATATTTTAATTCCTTCTTGCTGTAACCCCAGTCTCTGCTTTTTGTAATCCCTTTCTTGTTTGAACCTCCCTGTGGGTCAGGAGCCTTGGATTCTTGCCTTCTTTGGTTGTGCTACCATGGGCAAATATCTTTCACTCTCTAGTCTTCAATGTTCATGTCTATAATAAGGGACTAATTAATTAACACTGACTGTAATGTCTTCCTCACAAAGTTATTGTAAGACTATATGCAATAATAATAAGTATGAATGTGACCAACAACATCAACTCCCAGCAGATGCAGAGGGGCCAGTCTGGGTTGAAGAGGTGGGTGGTTTCTCCGTTTGCCTGTTTTGCTGATGTTCATTTGACTTATTCTCAGCAAAATAAGCAAATGGAAAATTCATCCATCAACAAGCTACCTTTTATATTCCTGAGGGTGTCAGGAAGAATCATGAGGGTGTGTGTGTGTGTGTGTGTGTGTGTGTGTTTGTATGAACTATAGCAAAAAGAAGCATGGAAAGCTGCAGAGGGTAAAGTTGAGACTATCTTTTTTATGTGACCTTAGGTAGGTCTCTTC
>NW_011490864.1:8241-10346 GCF_000754665.1 Bison bison bison | reverse complement strand
CCCCAAATAGGCTGTGTGTATCCCCTTACTGGGAGAGCCAGAGAGCCCCTCTCAGAGAAGCTGCCTGGGGGAGTCCTAAAGCCTTTCTTTGCCTAGGCTGGGGTCACCCTGTCCACACTTGAGGCTTTGCCAAGGAGAGGCTACAGAACCTGCCATTCTGGAAATGGGTCCGGCCCCATTCGGTTAGAACTCTCTCTGCCACCCCCATCCAAGGAGTGTGTGCTTGTGTGTGTGTTTACTATCATCCTCCCAACAGTTCACTGTATGCTGTTATGTTCCCTTCTCTACCTGGAGACCTTGGAATGACTTCCTTTGCAGAGAGGAAGTGGTGGCTTCATCTTGATGATTCTCTGACTCAGCGAGGGGTAGCTCAAGTCTGGTTTGGGACTCTGGGGCATGGGAGGCCACCATGCCTTTGTCTTCAGCTGGGAGGCATCGGCAAGAGAGTCTTGGAGGTCAGTCAGGTTGGGTGAGCAGGCACTGATGGCAATGCCAGCCTACAGTTCCCCACTGCTACCCATAACCTGCAGCTGAAGGAAGGTAGCCTGAAGCTTTTGGGGAAAAATGGATATTTAACTCCTTTTTTGTTTCCATTCTGGAAGGGAGGCGTAAATCTGGTGTGGGCTAGGACTGTGTTCAGAGGAGTTTCCTCAGACCTCTGTTTCAGTGGTTCTTGAAATCATTCAGTCTGTATTTGCCAGGGCTTCAAGGGACTCTTCTCAGATCATCCTCTTTCTGTGGGGTCCCATAAGGCTATTTCAAATGTTTGTAGAACCAGAAAGCAATAGAACAGGAAAAGACCTTCAGACCCGTGTTGTCCATCCAGGAAAGTTGTGATCCAGAGAGTGGGAGAGACTTGCCCAGGGCCACACAGCTCCATGAAGGTAAAGCTCAGTCCAGCACAAGAGTCTCCTGACTCTGTCAGTGTCCCTCTCCACTACTCCACAGAATCATCAAATGGTGCTGAGAAAGGCAGAAAGGAACAGAGAGTCATGATCTTGGTAAAAGACTTCTTTCATAATGAACTAATGCCATGAAATTTGCCTTAAAAAAAAATGAAAGTCCTAGTATTTCTGGAAGCTGGGTCTAGGAGATACTTCCCTTCTCCTCTAAGTATATTATAATGTAGGGATCCAGAGCCACCCATTGACAACAGAGTAAGTTAATAGAGAAATCTGAAGTTTTGCTAATCGTGTATGAGAAAGAAGAGAGGGAAACAGAAACCTTGTGGAGACTATGTAATTGAAGATTGATGGAGAAATTGCATAATATTTTTAGGGGACTGAAGTAGTGAATATTGTATAATGAAAGCATTTATTTAACTGTTTGCCAGAATTCAAGTGATAGGGGTAGTAAATTCCATTACAGCCTGGAAAGCAAGAAACTTCTAATCTTGGCTCTGCTGTTTACTAGGAGTGCTTTGAACCTCAGTTTTCTCACCTATTAAATGGGGCTATTAATGATTACCAAAATCCTTCCAGATCTGAGATTCTCAGATTCCTAGGAGTAAATGTTGGGTAAAATTTAACTAGTGGTCCATTGTGAAAAAATAAGAGTGCATATTTAGCCACCATTTTATAATGTGGCTGGTCAAAAGGTCATTGCTCCTTGTTCTTTCATTTTCAAAGCCCTGGAAATTCATATTGAGCTTTTCATTACAGTCAGAGTTCTTCACTGAACACTCGACTGTTGAACTGATTGCAAGTGTCACATGTTATTCAAAGGTCCTTGAACATAAAACAGTTGGCATTTACAGAATAAAATCTGTCTCAGTAGATAGTGTTAAAAAAGAAAAAAAAAATATGAGCTCACTTTTGATGGTAAATTGTTCAGTGTATTTATTCATAGCTTGTATCTGCAATGTCAGTTTGTGCTAGGTTAGGCAGTACTTCGAGTGGAGGGAACACTGATCTCAGAATCACAAGTCTGACATTGAAGGGCCTGGCTTTCATACTTCTGAACTCTGAAACACTTGACAGTTGTCAAACCTCTTTCATTCTCAGTATTCTCATCCATCAAATGGGGCAAAGTACCTTATCTCATAGATGCTACTGAGTTTCTTAATTAATTCAACAAAAATACAGAGGCTACTATGAATTGATACT
>NW_011490864.1:4276-5640 GCF_000754665.1 Bison bison bison | reverse complement strand
TTTCTGATACAAAGGAATAAGGGGCCATTGGGAGATAACCTACAGTTATTGTCACAGTTAACCCACATGTATGCCAATCAGTGTAGAAATGCAGAGATTTAGGGCTTGAACTCAGCTTTGGACTATGAGCTACAACCTAATAGATGTGACCAACAGCTAAAATGTGGCCAATAGTAAAAATGCTGCCATCAATCTGGTGAAGGATCAATCAAGGCTTGATGTATTCTAGCCTTCCATTACATCCCCTTGGTGACAGTCTTTTTGTGAGACCAAGTGGATGGTAATATCCTTCACAGAGATCATGAATACAAAATGAGTATTTAGAGAGGGTAGGGAGGGGAGATGACTAATACAGTCTGAGCTATGTTAAGTCTAAGATGTTCAAACAGCCTCAAATGGGAGATAGCTAATAGGCAGTTTGTGATCTACACATTGAGCTCATAGGAGGATTGGGAGGCATTGGTTACAGTTGAAGTTCTGACAGTAGATGAATTGCCAAGTAGTTTGAAATGCAGATCAGCCTGGGAAAGTGAGGGGTAGGATCAGAATTTGAGCCTTCTCCTTTTTGTGGTCCTCTACTCTTGAGCAGACCCAATGTACTGTTTTATCTACTTTCTGGAATTTCCGTGGCAACAATATAATTTCGGGCTTTACTTTCTATACTGCTTAAGTTGCTTCTGGACTGCCTTAGCTATAATGTCCAATCTAGTTGATATTGGGTATAATTTAGCCCAGCTCTTTAGATCAGGGGTCAGCAAATTACAGCCTAATGGTCAAATCCAGCCCACAGACTAAGAATGATTTTTACATTTCTAAATAGTTGGGAAAAAATGAAAGAAGAACATTTTTTGACATATATGAAATTACATGGAAATTTATATGAAATTCTAATTTCAGTGTCCCTAAAGTTTTATTGGTGATGGACAGGGAGGCCTGGCATGCTGCAATTCATGGGGTTGCAAAGAGTTGGACACAACTGAGTGACTGAACTGAACTGAAAGTTTTATTGGAGCACAGTCATGCTCACTATGCCTTCACGGTACAAAGGCAGATTTGAGTAGCTTTGACAGAAACGATAAGGCCTGAAAAGCCTGAAATATTTATTATTTGGCACTTTAAACAAAAGGAGTGTGGACTCCCTGCCTCAGAGCCCTAGGGTTGCCATGGCAGTTCCTCACAGGAAGGGGATGGACAGGGGCAAGAAAAAGTTTGGATCTCCTACTTTTGATTTATCCAAAGCACCTAGGTTTTTGCTTTATGTGACTGTTGCTTGCTGCTGCTGCTGCTGCTAAGTCGCTTCAGTCGTGTCCAACTCTGTGCGACACCATAGATGGCAGCCCACCAGGCTCCCCCGTCCCTGGGAT
>NW_011490864.1:0-434 GCF_000754665.1 Bison bison bison | reverse complement strand
AAAACTAAGATCATGGCACCCGGTTCCATCATTTCATGGCAAATAGATGGGGAAACAGTGGAAACAGTGGCTGACTTTATTTTTCTGGGCTCCAGAATCATTGCAGATGGTGATTGCAGCCATGAAATTAAAAGACGCTTACTCCTTGGAAGGAAAGTTATGACTAACCTAGACAGCATATCAAAAAGCAGAGACATTACTTTGCCAAAAAAGGTCCATCTAGTCAAGGCTATGGTTTTTCCAGTGGTCATATATGGATGTGAGAGTTGAACTATAAAGCAAGCTGAGTGCCGAAGAATTGATGCTTTTGAACTGTGGTGTTGGAGAAGACTCTTGAGAGTCCCTTGGACTGAGAGGAGATACAACCAGTCCATCCTAAAGGAGATCAGTCCCGAGTGTTCACTGGAAGGACTGATGTTGAAGCTGAAACTCCA
>NW_011490863.1:32080-32428 GCF_000754665.1 Bison bison bison | reverse complement strand
TTTTTTTTTCCTTTTTCTCCATTTTCTCATGCCCCAGCCTACAAGTGACTCCTCAGTAGCAGATTAAGTAGCAGTGAATGTGAATGGCAACACAAAACCAAAGGATCCAAATCTATGAAAAAAAGAAAATTTCTGCTCTGTTCAGTGAAGCTGTGATGCTAAGAAAGCCAGGCCAAATTCCATTGATTATTCTACATGCCCTCAGTTCTCCTGTTGATTTGACTCCGGGTGCAGCACAATCACACAAGTGGGCAGTTTGGGGACGGAGGACAGAAAAGGGGAGACCCAGGAAACCAGAAAGCACTAGAGAGATAGCAGAGAAGGAATATGTGAAAATGATCCCATAAA
>NW_011490863.1:27037-27922 GCF_000754665.1 Bison bison bison | reverse complement strand
TTTTTGCTTTATTTTCAATATTCTGGGAGGTGGGTCATAGAGGATCCTGCTGTGATTTATGTCAGAGAGTGTTTTGCCTATGTTTTCCTCTAGGAGTTTTATAGTTTCTGGTCTTACATTTAGATTTTTAATCCATTTTGAGTTTATTTTTGTGTATGGTGTTAGAAAGTGTTCTAGTTTCATTGTTTTACGAGTGACTGACCAGTTTTACCAGCACCACTTGTTAAAGAGATTGTCTTTTCTCCATTGTATATTCTTGTCTCCTTTGTCAAAGATAAGGTGTCCATAGGTGCATGGATTTATCTCTGGGCTTTCTATTTTGT
Organism: Bison bison bison; assembly: GCF_000754665.1. Lineage (NCBI taxonomy): Eukaryota > Metazoa > Chordata > Mammalia > Artiodactyla > Bovidae > Bison > Bison bison. Next base: position 27,599 of record NW_011490863.1, on the reverse strand, counting down.
TCCATTGATCTATATTTCTGTCTTTGTGCCAGTATCATACTGTCTTGATGACTGTGGCTTTGTAGTAGAGACTGAAGTCAGGCAGGTTGATTCCTCCAGTTCCATTCTTTTTCTCAAGATTGCTTTGGCTGTTCGAAGTTTCTTTGTAGTTCCATACAAATTGTGAACTTATTTGTTCTAGTTTTCTGAAAAATACCTTTGGTAGCTTGATAGGGATTGCACTGAATCTATAGATTGCTTTGGATAGTATATTCATTTTCACTATATTGATTCTTCTGATCCATGAACACGGTATATTTCTCCATCTATTTGTGTCCGCTTTGATTTCTTTCACTAGTGTTTTATATATATGCTAAAGCTGAAACTCTAGTACTTTGGCCACCTCATGCGAAGAGTTGACTCATTGGAAAAGACTCTGATGCTGGGAGGGATTGGGGACAGGAGGAGAAGGGAAAGAACAGAGGATGAGATGGCTGGATGGCATCACTGACTCGATGGATGTGAGTCTCAGTGAACTCCAGGAGATGGTGATGGACAGGGAGGCCTGGTGTGCTGCGATTCA
>NW_011490863.1:22410-22902 GCF_000754665.1 Bison bison bison | reverse complement strand
AATGAGTTTTGATATGTCAGTGGATTTGGTGTGACTTCAGGCAGCCTGTATAGTGAAGCTCAGGGCTATGTTCCTGTGTTGCTGGAGAATTTGCATGGTATGTCTTGCTCTGGAACTTGTTGGCTCTTGGGTGGTGCTTGGTTTCAGTGTAGGTATGGGCTGCCATCTATGGGGTCACATGGGGTCGGACACAACTGAAGCGACTTAGCAGCAGCATAGAGGCTTTTGATGAGCTCTTATCAATTAATGTTCCCTGGAGTCAGGAGTTCTCTGGTGTTCTCAGGTTTTGGACTTAAGCCTCCTGACTCTGTCTTTTAGTCTTCTTCTTACATTAGCCTCAAGACTTCTCCATTTATGCAGCACTGATGATAAAATATCTAGGTTAATGATGAAAAGTTTCTCCATAGTGAGGGACATCTGGAGGGGTACACAGAGTTACATGGAGAAGAGAAGAGGGAGGAGGGAGATAGAGGTGACCAGGAGGAGAAGAGG
>NW_011490863.1:16324-18967 GCF_000754665.1 Bison bison bison | reverse complement strand
TTCAGCACCAGTCCTTCCAATGAATATTCAGGACTGATTTCCTTTAGGATCGACTGGTTGGATATCCTTGCGGTCCAAGGATATCTCCAAGAGTCTTCTCAACACCACAGTTCAAAAGCATCAGTTCTCTTGAGCTCAGCTTTCTTTATGGTTCAACTCTCAAACCCATACATGACTACCGGAAAAACCATAGCTTTGACTAGACGGACCTTTGTTGGCAAAGTAATGTCTCTGCTTTTTAATATGCTGTCTATGTTTGTCATCGCTTTTCTTCCAAGGAGAAAGCGTCTTTTAATTTCATGGCTGCAGCCACCATCTGCAGTGATTTTGGAGCCCCAAAGTAAGCCTTATTTTATTTAATAATGGCCCCAAAGGACAAGAATAGTGATGCTAGCAATTTGGATATGCCAAAGACAAGTTATAAAGTGCTTCCTTTAAGTGAAAAGGTAAAAGTTCTTGACTTTATAAGGAAAGAAAAAAAATCATATGCTGAAGTTGCTAAGATCTACGGTAAGAACAATTCTTCTATTCATGAAATTGTGAAGAAAAAGGAAATTCATGCTAGTTTTGCTGTCATACATTGAACTGCAAAATTTATGGCGATAGTGCATAAATGTGCAGTTAAGATGGAAAAGGCATTAAATTTATACATCAAGATATTTTCAGAGAGGAAAAAGAGAGTGAGACCAGTCACATAACTTTTACTGTATTGTTGTTGCAGTTGTTCAGTCACCCAATAATGGCCAACTCTTTGTAACTCCATGAACTGCAGCATGCCAGACCTCTCTGTCCTTCACCATCTTCCAGAGTTTGCCCAAGTTCATGTCCATTGCATCAATAATGTCATCCAGCCATCTCATTCTCTGACACCCTATTCTCCTTCTGCCTTCAATCTTTCCCAGCATCAGTGTCTCTTCCAACGAGTCAGCTGCTCACATCTGGTGACCAGGTACTGGAGCTTCAGGTTCAGCAACAGTCCTTCCAATGAATATTCAGCACTGATTTCCTTTAGGATGGACTGGTTGATCTCCTTGCTGTCCAAGGGACTCTAAGGAGTCTTCTCCAGCACCACAGTTTGAAAGCATCAATTCTTTGGTGCTCTGCCTTCTTCACAGTCCAGCTCTCATGAACCTAATGTGACTACAGGAAATGCCATAGCCTTGACTATATGGACCTTTGTTTGCAAAGTGATGTTTTTGCTTTTTAACACACTGTCTAGGTTTGTCATAGCTTTTCTGCCAAGAAGCAATCATCTTCTAATTTCATGGCTGTAGTCACCATCCACAGTGATTTTAGAGCCCAGTCTGTCACTGATTCCACCTTTTCTCCTTTTATTTGCCATGAAAGTTGTTATAATTGTTCTATTTTATAAGTAGTTATTTTTGTTTATCTTTTGCTGTGCCTAATTTATAAATTCAGCTTTAGCATATGGTTTTGTTGTTCAGTCATTAAGTTGTGTCTGACTTTTTGCAAACCCATGGAAGGTAGCATTCCAGGCCTCCATGCCCCTCACTATCTCCTGGAGTTTTATCATATGTATGTATAGGAAAATTCATGGTATATATAGGTTTCAGTACTATCCATGGTTTCAAACATCCATTGGGGATATTGGAATAGTATACCCCATGGATAAGGATGGGGCTACTGTATTGTGAAATAATTGGCCCAGTAAGTTTAGTTAACATACATCATCTCATATAGATACACAAAAAGAACAAAATGAAAAAAAAAAAGCATTTTTTTAGGATGACAACTTTTAGGATTTACACTCTTGACAACTTTCATATATACCATACAGCAGTGTTCTACACTGTACACCATATTGCAAATTATATCCTTAGTACTTATTTCTCTTATAACTGGAAGTTTGTTCCCTTGACCATCTTCCTCCAATTCTACCTCTTCTGCTTCCTGCCAATGGTAACTACAAATCTGACCTCTTTTCCTATGCGTGTTTTTTCTTTTGGTTCCGCATAAAAGTAAAATTATATAGTATCTGTCCTTCTTTGTCTGACTTAGCATAATGCTCTCAAAGTCCATCCATGTTGTCACATATGGCAGGATTTCCTTCTTTCTGTGGATGAATAATCCATCATGTGTGTGTGTATGTGTGTGTGTGTGTGTGTGTATGTGTGTGTGTGTGTGTATAGCAACTTCTTTATCCATTTATCTGTTGATGGACACTAAGGCTGTTTCCATATTTTGGCTATTATAAATAATGCTGCTGTGAACATAAGTGTGCATATATCTCTTTGATATAGTTTTCATTTTCTTTGGATATATATGAAGAAGTGGAATTATTGGGTTATGTGGTGTTCTATTTTTAATTTTTTGAGAAAGCTCTATATTTTTTCCCCCAAAATGTCTATAACACTTTACAATCACACCAAGAGTGCTATAGGGCTTCCTTTTCTCTACATCCTCACCAGGTTTAATAACTCTGTTTTTTGATGCAAGCCATTCCAACAGGCATGAAGTGATACCTCATTGTACTTTTGATTTGCGCTTCCCAGTGATTAGTGATATTGAATATCTATTCATGTACTTGTTGGCCATTTGCATGTCTCCTTGGAAAAATGTCTTTTCATGTCCTATGCCCATTTTTAATTGGATTGTTAGGGTTTTTGCTGTTGAGTTGTTTGA
>NW_011490863.1:15385-16028 GCF_000754665.1 Bison bison bison | reverse complement strand
AGATTATGTTTGAAATTATTTTCCATCATAGATTATCACAAGATATTGACTATAGTTCCCTATGCTATACAGTCTATCTTTGTTGCTTGTTGCATATCTATTTTTCAATTAAAAATCTAGCATTCTATTCATACTAATTCAAACAAGTGAAATCAAAATGTCATAATTTTTTAGATAGACAAAAATTCATGTTCTCTAAAGTATATATTATATGCTTTAACCTCTGAGCCACCAGAGAAGCACACATATTTATATATATGTATACAAAAGCTTTTCCACTACACTTGATAAAAACTTGAGAAAGAACATCAAAAAAAGAAGAGATGGAGAAATTAGAGAACGTAAACTAAATGAAATGGGAGCACTGAATATGAACTAGAAAAAGTGAAACAAACTAGATAAAAGTAAAAGCTCATCATATAGCCTAGTTGTTTTCATTAGAAACATTTGGAGCTTTGGAGGAAAAAAGCAACACCCAAGCATTTGTATTTTAAAAAAAAATTTCAAGATAATTCTGATATGCATCTGGAATTTAAAAAGTGATTGCAGGTTTTTCTATTTTTGGCAATATACAGTTCTATTATTTTTCTGTTGATCAATCATGATACAATGGTATTGAGTAATAGTTATATAATCACAATAA
>NW_011490863.1:11690-14243 GCF_000754665.1 Bison bison bison | reverse complement strand
TCAGGTCCTTTCTCTCTTCTTCTGGGACCTCTATAATGTGAAATGTTGGTGTGCTTAATGTTGTCCCAAGGGTCTATTAGGCTGTCTTTGTTTCTTTCCATTCTTTTTTTTTTCTACATTCTGTTCTATGGCAGTGATTTACACTATTCTGTCCTCCAGGTCATTTATCCATTCTTCTGCCTCAGTTATTCTGCTATTGATTCCTTCTAGTATATCTGCTTGTGTCTAGTTTGTATCTAGTGTATCTCTCTTTGTTTGTTCTTTAGTTCTTCTAGGCCTTTGGTAAACATTTATTTTATCTTCTCAATCTTTACCTCCATTCTTTTCCTGAGATACTGGATCATCTTCACTATCATTATTCTGAATTCTTTTTCTGGACGGTTGCTTATCTCTACTTCATTTATTTGTTTTTCTGGGATTTTATCTTGTCCATTCATCTGGGGCATAACTTTCTGCTTTTTCATCATGATTAACTTTCTGTAATATGGTTTTTATTTTAGCCACTGTGAGACTGTGCTTCTTCTTTCTTCTTCTGTTTGCCCTCTGATGGATGAGGCTAAGAGGCTTGCATAAGCCTTTTGATAGGAGGGACTGGCAATGGGAAAAACTGGGTCTTGCTCTGGTGGGCTTGCCTTGCTCAGTAAAGCTTTAATCCATAACAAGACAGGAGGAAGGGGTATAGATGGAGTATAGTCAAAACCCACACCTCTGGGTCAATGACCCACAAAAAAGGGAGGATAATTACAATTGCAGAGGTTCTCCTAGAGGAGTGAGGGGTCCGAGCCCCACATTGGGTTTTTCATATCAGACATCCTGCACTGGGAAGATGAGCCCCTAGAATGTCTGGCTTTGAAGGCCAATAGGTTTCTGTACAGGAGAGCTGAAGGGCTGTAGGAAACTGATACTCTGCTCTTCAATGGCACATGCAAACTCTTACACATTCCAAGTCCCAGTACAGCAGCAATAATTTGAAAGGAATATGAGTTATACACACTTGCTGATCTTGGTGTCTCCTGAAGGGCAGGAGGCTACTGGGACTTACCTTGGAGACACAGATACTTGGAAGCCATTTTGGGGAGCTCATTCTACCACAAAGACACTGGTGCTGACAATGATAGCTCTGGAGTCCTTCCTCTAGCCTATTAGCACTGGGGGCTGGTACCAGCCCTGGGCCCCCTTGGCCTTGGAGCCACCTAGCTCCCAGTTCTACTTGTCTACACAACCAGATGCACCAGGACTTGGCCGTGCCCACCATCAAGCAGGCAGCCCAGCATGAGGCAGGCCTGAAAGCCAACTGGGCCAGGGATCAGCCACACCCATCTGTCTACCCACAGTAGATGGCTCCACTAACACATAAGGGCCCACATAGATGGTACCCTTAGAGCATACAGCTTTGGTGACCAGAAGGAAGTATGCTTCTGAGTGCAGTAGAACATATCCTACATAAGTCCATTTCTCTAAGATCAGTAAATGTAACCAAACCTCCATAACACATAGAAATAAACACAGGAACTTAGGCAAAATGAGATGACAGAAAAATTGGTTCAGAACAAAGGAACAAGACAAAATCCCAGAAGAATAAAGCCAAGTGGAGATAAGCAATCAACACAATAAAGAGTTCAAGTTAATGATTGTAAAGATGATCAATGAATTCAGGAAAAGAATGAATGAACATAGAAATTTAACAAAGACTAAAAAATATAAAGAAGAACCAAACAGCTCAAGAATACAATAACCGAAATTAAAAATACAACAGAAGGAATCATACTGTGCCATTTCCTTCTCCAGTGAACAACAGAACTCTCCACCATGACCCATCTGTATTTGGTGGCTCTGCATGGCATGGCTCATAGCTTCATTAAGCCACACAAGGCTGTGATCCATGTGATCAATTTGGTTAGCTTTCTGTGATTGTGGTTTTCATTCTGGAGGCTGTGGGATTATAGCTCTTGCTTCTTCCATCCGTCTTCTGATGGATAAGATGGATAAGAGGCTTGTGCAAGCTTCCTGATGGGAGGGACTGGCCGTGGGGAAACCTGGGTCTTACTCTGGTGGGCAGAGACATGCTCAGTAAATCTTTAATCCAATTTTCTGCTGATGCATGAGGCTGTGATCCCTTCCTGTTAGTTGATTTAGTGGAGGTGATGGAATTCCAGCTGAGCTATTTCAAATCTTAAAAGATGATGCTGTTACAGTACCACACTCAATATGTTAGCAAATTTGGAAACCTCAGCAGTGACCACAGGACTGGAAAAGGTCAGTTTTCATTCCAATCCCAAAGAAAGGCAATGTAAAAGAATGTTCAAACTACTGTACAATTGTGCTTATTTCACATAATAACAAGGTAATTCTCAAAAATCCTTCAAGCTAGGCTTCAACAGTACATAAACTTAAATGAACTTCAAGGAGACAAAACCAGTCAATCCTAAAGGAAATAAAACCTGAATATTCATTGGAAGGATTGATGCTGAATCTGAAGTTCCAATACTTTGGCCACCTGATGTGAAGAGCTGACTCATTGGAAAAGACCCTGATGCTGGGAAAGATTGAAGG
>NW_011490863.1:10605-11203 GCF_000754665.1 Bison bison bison | reverse complement strand
CATGCAAATGGAAACAAAATGAAAGCTGAAGTAGCAATACTTATATAAGATAAAATAGATTTACAACAAAAGTTGTAACAAGAGACAAAGAAAGACATTAAATAATGATAAAAACTTCAATCCAATAAGAAGATATAACATTTATAAATACGTATGTAACCAAAATAGGAAAAACTAAATATATAGACCAAATATTAACAGACTTAATGGGAGAAGTTGACATTAACACAATATTAGCAGGAGACATTAACATCTCATTTACATCCTGAATAGATCATCCAGATAGAAAATCAATATGGAAATGCCTTAAATGATGTTAGACTGATGCATTTAATATACATATAGGACATTCCATCCCAAAGGAGAAGAATACATTATTTTCAAGTGCACAAGGAACACTGTCTAGGATAGATCACATACTAGGCTCAAAACAAGCCTCAAATCTAATAAAATTGAAACCATTCAAGAATTTTTCCAACAACAACAGTATGCAAGTGGAAATCAACCACAAGAAAAAAATTGCACATGACTAAGACATGTGACTTAAAGACCTTCTAGAACTAACACCAAAAAAAAGATGTCCTTTTCATCATAGGGG
>NW_011490863.1:9263-9891 GCF_000754665.1 Bison bison bison | reverse complement strand
AGAAAAACTATTTTAAAAAAGATCTTAATGACTCAGATAGCCACAATGGTGTTATCACTCACCTAGAGCCAGACATCCTGGAGTGCAAAGTTGAGTGGGCCTTAGGAAGCATCACTATGAACAAAGCTAGTGGAAGTGATGGAATTCCAGTTGAGCTATTTTAAGTCCTAAATATGATGTTGTGAAAGTGCTGCACTCAATATACCAGCAAATTTGGAAAACTCAGCAGTGGTCACAGGATTGGAAAAGGTCAGTTTTCATTCCAATTCCAGAGAAAGGCAATCTCAAAGAATGTTCGAACTACTGCACGGTTGTACTTATCTCACACACTAGCAAAGTAATGCTCAAAATTCTCCAAGCTAGGCTTCAATAATATGTGAATGGAGAACTTCCAGATTTCAAGTTGGAATTAGAAAAGGCAGAGGAACCAGAGATCAAATTGCCAACATTTGTTGTATCATAGAAAAAGAAAAATTCAGAAAAACATCTATTTCTGCTTCATTGACTATACTAAAGCCTTTGGCTCTGTAGATCACAACAAACTGTGGAACATTCCTAAAGAGATGGGAATACCAGACCACCTTACCTGCCTCCTGAGAAATCTGTGTGCAGATGAAGAAGAAACAGA
>NW_011490863.1:6841-7789 GCF_000754665.1 Bison bison bison | reverse complement strand
ACAAATAAATAAAATCAGAGAGAGAAGTTACAACTGGTATTACAGAAATGCAAAGAATTGTAAGAGATTCTTAAGAACAATTATATGCCAATAAAATGGACAATCAAAAAAAGGGGACACTTTCTACAAATGTATAACCTCCCTCAGACTGAGGAAAAAATAGGAACTATCAACAATTATATGTAATGAAATTGAATCTGGAATAAAACAGTATTCCCAGTAAATAAAAGTCCTGAACCAGACCATTTCATGATTGAATTCTTCCATACATTTAAAGAAGAGTTAACATAAACCCTTCTGAAATTATTTCAAAAAATGTAAGAGGAAGGAATATTTCTGACCTCATTCTACATGGGCCATGTCACACTGATGTCAAAACCAGGTAAAGATACCATAAGGAAAGAAAATTACAGGTCAATATTGGTTGTAACTTTTCTCTGATGAATACAGATGCAAAAATCCTCAGAAAAACAAGTCAGAAAAAAGTCCCCTACATATAAACCTTCAAGTTGTGAACTTTCAAAGATGTGAATGTGCGTTCACATGTCCAATGATGTAAGTTGGTTCACATGTCTGGCATACATTGTCATGTGCATGCATCCTCCTCAAGTGGTTGTGCCTTTATGCACTTTACTGTAAAGTATTGTGTAGAATACAGTAGTATAGTATCTTTATTTCAGACCCAGGATATCCAGAAACAAGCATAAAAGCAGTGGTGATGTAGTAATAGTCAGTACTGCTAAGAAGCATCAAGTGATAATGATAGAAACAAAAGTGAAAATAATTGAGAGAGTGGAGTGAGGTGAAAAGATGGTAGATGTTACTCGTTCCTTATAACATTGAACTCTACATGAGGAGCTTGCTAATGAAGATGTGATGTAACTGAAGGCCCAGAGAAAGGACAAAGAAAATCAGGAAGAAGTAGTAACTGAGGAACCAAAGAGAGTC
>NW_011490863.1:4443-5250 GCF_000754665.1 Bison bison bison | reverse complement strand
AAGAGAAGTTAAGAAAATGATCTCATTTATAATTGCACCAAAAGAATAAAATACCTAGGAATAAATCTATGCAAAGCAGATTTGTACTCAGAAAACTTTATAAGACGCTGGTGAAAGAAGTTGAAGGTCATACAAACAAATGGATAGATACACTGTGCTCATGGATTGAAAGTATTGATATTGTTAAAATGACCACACTACTCAAGGCAATCTATAGATTCAATGTAATCTCTATCAAAATACCAAAGGCATTTTTTTTTCACAGAATGGCCACAAATAGTACAACATTAGAGACCCTTGATAACCAAAAATTCTTGAGAAAGAAGAACAAAGGTGGTCTCACACTCCATGATTTCAAAATATGCTACAAAGTTATAGTAATCAAAACAGTACAGTATTGGCACAAAAACAGATACATAGATAAATGGAACCAAATAGAAAGCCCAGAAATAACCCCCTACACCTATGATCAATTAATCTATGACAAATGAGGCAGGAATAAATAATAGAGAAAACACAAGTGGTGCTGGAAAAACTGGACAGCTACATATATCATATCCAACTTTTTGTGACCCCCTTGGACTATATAGTCCATGGAATTTTCCAGGCCAGAATACTGGAGTGAGTAGCCATTCCCCTTTCCAGAGGATCTTCCCAACCCAGGGAAGGTCTCCCACATTGCAGGTGGATTTCTTACCAGCTGAGCCACCAGAGAAGCCCATAAAAGAATCAGTTTGCTTTATAACACCATACATAAAAATGAACTCAAAATGGACTAAAGACTTAAATGTAAAACATGTAAGACAT
>NW_011490863.1:2548-2915 GCF_000754665.1 Bison bison bison | reverse complement strand
AACCTGCTGGGTATTCTTTGAGCTTCCTGCATCTACGGTTTGGTGTCTGACATTAATTTGCATAAATTTTCAGTCATTATTGTTTCAAATATTTCTTTAATTCCTGTCTTCCTTCTCCATATGATTCTAGTTTGGAAGGTTTTCTTAGTCCTTGGATATCTTTTTTTTTTTTAATCTTTGTTTTCTTTTAGGTTTTTGAGGATTTGCAGATGACACCACCCTTATGGCAGAAAGTGAAGAGGAACTAAAAAGCCTCTTGATGAAAGTGAAAGTGGAGAGTGAAAAAGTTGGCTTAAAGCTCAACATTCAGAAAACGAAGATCATGGCATCTGGTCCCATCACTTCATGGGAAATAGATGGGGAAACA
>NW_011490863.1:0-354 GCF_000754665.1 Bison bison bison | reverse complement strand
ACCTCTTGAGCACAGTCACCCAGGACTTAGGCTTAGCAATGTGTAGCTGAGGACAGGATGAGAAATGCTGAAGTCTTGCTTCTCATGGGAAGAAAACCCTCTGATTGGGAGCTGGGGAGAAGGAACCCTGTGTTATCAGCTGCAGAAGTTTGGAGTGCAGTTACCCAACTTGCACTAAAATGGGGATGGAGGATGTGGTCTTGGTTCAAACACCACAGATTCTTACCATTTTAACTGACTTTTTGCAGCTTTTCTTGAACAGATGTTTCTTCATTTGCTGTTTGCTCTTAGGACCATTTCCAGAGATTTATTATTTCCAAAATACTTTTCACCAGTTTCACTGAGGAGTGGGTC
>NW_011490862.1:18530-19593 GCF_000754665.1 Bison bison bison | reverse complement strand
ATAAATACAAGGTAAAGATTTTTACAAAGGTCAGGAAAGGTGTACATTGAGTGGGGATGTATTTGAGAAGGGGCACACTAAGGGTTTATAAATTACATGAAGTGGTCTTTAAATTAGGTTATCGTTACACAAGTGTATGCTTTAAAATTATTATTTTGAATGCACACATTTTATATCATATACTGCAATTTACTGATACATATTTTGTGCTATCCTTAAAAATGAAGACTTAGATTTCATGAGTGGAAAAGAAATGCAGGAAACATCTGGGAGACTCTAATGTTCTATTTCTTGACATATACAAAGACATGTGTGTATATATATCTTACAATAAAAATAATTTCATGTCCATGTAATATGTATGCTTTTGTATATTTTCTTTTACAAATAGGCTAGTATATATTTGGGAAACAATGGTAGGCTTTAGCCCAATTAAATATATTGGAAGTACCTCCAAAATCATCTCAATTTGGGGCTTTGTTGTTGTTGTTACTGTTCTGCTCAACAACCTGAAACATGACTTTGAGTTTGGAACTTTCGGACAAGGCCAGGATGCCCAGCAAAAAGAAAAACTAGAGAAAGGACAATGAGGGGGATATCTGAGCCACATATTAGAAATATATCAACTTTTGATGAAGGTCCTTTCTGAAACCTAAGAGTGGCCAAAGTAGATCATTGAAATTCAGGTATGGATCACTCGCTATTTTATTTCTGCACAGTGAGCAACTCAACTGGTGCCTGTCAGGGATTCCCTCTAGACTTCCCTGCTCATCACACCTTCTTGAAGCATGACGTACAACCTCCTGATGCCTTCCCGTATGGTAAGTTTGAATTGCTTTTTATTTTCTGTAAGATGAGAGATCTCATCTAATTACCTTAAGCTCTCAGTTTGTGTTGCAGGCTCCATGGAGAACTTGCCATTTGAAGGAGCAAACAATGTTTGGAACAGCAGAGGCTACTGAGCCTGGGACTGAAAGGCCCACCAAAGGTTGGGAGACAACTGTCAAGACTCTGGTCATGACCACAGACCAAGGAAGAGGGGCAGGCCCCACAAAACCAAGAG
>NW_011490862.1:13720-15826 GCF_000754665.1 Bison bison bison | reverse complement strand
CAGGGCAAAGTAATGTCTCTGCTTTTTAATATACTGTCCAGGTTTGTCATAGTTTTTCTTCCAAGTAGCAAACTTCTTTTAATTTCATGGCTGCAGTCACCATCTATAGTGATTTTGGAGCCCAAGAAAATAAAGTCTCTCATGTTTCCATTTTTCCCCATCTATTTGCCATGAAGTGATGGAGCCAGATGCCATGGTCTTAATTTTTTGACTGTTTAGTTTTAAGCCAGCTTTTTCACTCTTCTCTTTTACCTTCATCAGGAGTCTCTTTAGTTCTTCTTCACTTTCTGCCATCAGGGTGGTATAATCTACATATTTGAGGTTGTTGATATTTCACCTGGCAATGGATATGTGCTATCAACTTGATTTATAACTGAAAAAGTTAACCTCAATCACTTCGCTAAGGTAGAGTTTGTTGGGTTTCCCCATTGAATCAGTTCAGTTCAGTTCAGTTGCTCAGTCGTGTCCGACTCTTTGCGACCCCATGAATCACAGCACGCCAGCCTCCGGGTCCATCACCATCTCCCAGAGTTCACTCAAACTCACGTCCATCAAGTCAGTGATGCCATCCAGCCATCGCATCCTCTGTCGTCCCCTTTTTCTCCTGCCCCCAATCCCTCCCAGCATGAGAGTCTTTTCCAACGAGTCAACTCTTTGCATGAGGTGGCCAAAGTACTGGAGTTTCAGCTTTAGCATCATTCCTTCCAAAGAACACCCGGGCTGATCTCCTTTAGAATGGACTGGTTGGATCTCCTTGCAGTCCAAGGGACTCTCAAGAGTCTTCTCCAACACCACAGTTCAAAAGCATCAGTTCTTCGGCACTCAGCTTTCTTCACAGTCCAACTCTCACATCCATACATGACCACTGGAAAAACCATAGCCTTGACTAGACGGACCTTTGTTGGCAAAGTAATGTCTCTGCTTTTCAATATGCTATAGTTCTCCACTATTTTGCTACAAGTTCCATGAACACTGAAAATAAAATCAAGGGACCTCCATGGTGGGCCAGTGGTTAAGAATCCACCTTGCAATGCAGCGTATATGTGTTCAATCCCTGGTCAGGGAACTAAGATCTCACATGCCTTGGAGCAACTAAGCCTGCACACTAAAATTAGAAAGTCCAAGGGCCGCAGTGAAAAAGATTCCACATGAGACAACAAAGATCCCTGTGCTACAACTAAAACCTGACGCAGCCAAATAAATAAATAAAAGAAAATTGAAAGTAATATTAAGAATAACTCTGAGTCTACAAATTTGATAATCTAGATAAAATGGTCCAACTCCTTGAAAGACAATCTGCCAAAACTCACACAAGAAGAAATAATCTAAATAGGCCTCCATCAATAAAATCAATAAAAAATTGAATGAATAATTCATAACCTTCCAAAATGGAAAGTGACAGGCCCAGATAGGTTCATTTGTGAATTCTACCAAACATTTAAGGATGTGATTATATCAGTTCTGTATAATCTCTTCCAGAAGACAGAAACTGAGGAACACTTCCTAATCCATCTGTGAGGCCAGCATTATCCTAATATTAAAACTATACAGACATTAAAGGAGAAAAGAAAACTATAGACCAATGTCTCTCTTAAGAAGACTCTTGAGAGTCCCTTGGACTGCAAGGAGATAAAACCAGTCAATCCTAGAGGAAATCGGTCCTGAATATTCATCAGAAGAATCGATGCTGAAGCTGAAGCTCCAATACTTTGACCACCTGATTTGAAGAACTGACTGATGCTGGGAAAGATTGAGGGCAGGAGGAGAAGAGGGCAACAGAGGGTGAGATGGTTAGATAGCATCACCGACTCAAGGAACATGATTTTGAGCAAACTGCAGGAGATAGTGGAGGACAGGGAAGCCTGGAGTGCTGCAGTCCATGGAGTCAGAAAGAGCTGGATATGGCTTAATGACTAAACAACAACAACAAATATATCAGAAAAGTATTAGCAAAGCAAACGCAACAATGTATGAAAAAAATTATACACCACAATCATGTGGAATTTATCCTAGGCATGCTAGACTGGTTCAACATTCAAAACCCAATTAATAGGCAAATGAAAAATTGTTTGACTACATCAACAGATGCAGAAAAAGTATTTAAGT
>NW_011490862.1:12961-13620 GCF_000754665.1 Bison bison bison | reverse complement strand
GTATTTAAGTCCAACACACAATCATGCTAAAAGTCTCAGAAACCAGGAATAGAGGGGCACTTCCTCAACTTGATAAAAAAAAAACATGTACAAAAACCATACAGCTAATATCATACTTAATGGTAAGAAACTATATGTTTTCCTGCTAATATTAGGAACAAAGCAAGGAAATCCCCTCTCACCACTACTTTTCAACATTGTACTCAAAGTCCTAGATAATACAATAAGACAAGAAAGGGGAAAAATGTATATAGAAATTGGGAAGAAAGAAAGAAAACTATCTTTGTTGTCAAAAGATATAATCATCTATGTAGAAAAATCTGAAAGAATCACCAAAAATCCTCTAATAAAGAGGTTCATTAGTTCCATGCCTGGAACTAATAAGCAAGGGTTAATATGCCAAAGTCAACTATTTTCCTATATGCAAGTAATGAGCAAGTATAATTGAAATTAACACAATGCTATCTATATTAGCACACAAATGAAATATTTATATATAAATCTAACAAATATGTATATATTTTATATAATAAAATTATATATTATTTATATATATATATAAAACTATATATATTTATATATATAGTTCAGTTCAATTCAGTTGCTCAGTCATGTCTGACTCTTTGTGACCCCATGAACTGCAGCACACCAGGCCTCCC
>NW_011490862.1:8130-11673 GCF_000754665.1 Bison bison bison | reverse complement strand
TTCCAATAAAAATCCCACCAAATTATTTTATGGTTATTGACTAACAGATTCCAGTTTATATGGAAAGGGAAAATATCCAGAATAGCCAACATAATATTTAAGGAGAAGTAAAAAATCAGAGGATTGATACTATTCTAATTTAAGACTTACTATAAAGCTAAACTAACCAACAGAGTGTGGTACTAGTGAAAGAATAGACGAATAGAGCAATGGAAGAGAATAGAAAGCCCAGAAATAGATTCTCACAAGTAAATAAAGGTCAACCTCAAGGCAGTATAGACAACTTAATGGAAGAAGAATAATAGTCTTTTCAACAAATGTTGTTGGAACAACTGAACACTCACATGAAAAAATAAATAAATCTGGACACAGAGTTTACACTCTTCATAAAATTAACTCAAAATAGATCACAGATCTAAATGTAATATGCAAAACTGTAATATTCTTAGAATATAACATAGGAGAAAATCCAGAGGATTTTGGGTATGATGGTGAACAAAAGAAATAAATAATTGATAAACAATTGAAAGAAATAATTGATAAGCTAGATTTTATTAAATTAAAATCACTGGCTGTGCAAAAGACAATATAAGGATAATGAGGAGATAGGACATAGACTAGGAGAAAATATTTGCACAAGATACATCTGATAAAGAATTTTTATCTAAAATATGCAAAAAATTCTTAAAACTCTACAAGAAGAGATCTTTTGTTCAATATAGTATCTATAGTTAACAATATAATATTGTGTTTTAAAATATGTTATGAGGATACTCTCATGTTGTGTTCCTACCCCATACACACCAAAAAAATCTTGCAAAACAGCACAAGGAAATTTTTGGATGTGATGGATATGATGTTTAATACCTTGATTCCGGTGATATCACAGGTTTATTTATGTGTCCAAACTCATCAAAATATATACATTTGTGCATAGCTACTCTGTCATGTCCAACTCTTTGCAACCCTTTGGACTGTAGCCCATCAGGCTCCTCAGTCCATGGGATTCTCAAGACATGGAGGAATCTCAAATGACTATTACTTCATGAAATAAGCCAAACTTAAAAGGCTACATACCATAGATTCCAACAAACCAGCTATTATTATTGTCTTTATTGCTCAATAACGTTACTGTTTTAGATTTCAGTCTTAGATATTTCCATGCATTTTCTTGGATGTCAAATCCCCATTTTCTTGAAAAGAGCACTTCATCTCAAGGAAATTAAGTAATTCATTTTCTTGTGGGATTCTGCTTCCCAGTTTCCCACTTCAACCCCCAGCCCATACCCCATTCTACCTCTGGCCATTATGAACTACTCCAGGTTCTCTGAACCCAGCAAGCTCTCTCTCACGTCCACATCTACTCTGTTTTCTGCACACACATAGATCTTATCTATCCCTTTCTTCATTGTCTTTTCACATGAGAATGAAATATTGACGAGCACAGGGGGTCTGATTATTGTGCTCAGAGCTCTGTCCCCAGAGCCAGAAAGGCCTAGAGCAAGTGATTGATAAATATTTGTTGAATTAAATACCTGATCCTGAACCAGTCTTAGATATTCAGTCTGGTGTCTGTGGGTGTCCCACTTGACTCGGGGAAACATGGAAACTGGACAAGATAATCTTTCTGGGAAGGCCCACTGTTCAAAGAGGCCAATGCAACTAAGACGTCAGGCTTCTAGAGTCAGACCAGGATGGAATTCCACCTCTATTTCTTACTAGTTATATGGCCTTGGGGATATCCCTCTACCTTTTTGAGCCTAGTTTCTATCCCTCATTATTTATTATAATGAGATAATTGAAACTACTCAAAACTTCCATCCATTCAATCAGCAAATACTTGTCAAATGTCTTCTGACAGGCACTGTTTTAAGTGCCAAGAATAAGTCATAAACAAGTTACATCTATCAGTTCACAGTCTACTGAATAAAGCAAACAAATAACTGTTTAGAGCACAGTGCTCTTGGGACCATGATAAGGGAGGTACTGGATACAGAAGCAGAGCTGTAGGAGTAGTTGGTGCTCTTCACTTCCTGCCCTTTGTTTCCAATACTGAAGTGGTATTAGTCACTAAGGCCTGAGGCATGCTTCTGGGATCATTCTTCATGCTTCTATTTTTGCAAGTTCCGTGATGCTGTTGAGTTGGCTTTGACTTGACAAGGCTACTACTGTAAACCTGAGGTTTTACCCAGAGGTATCTCTTATTGACAGTTGGAAGTATTTGATAGTAACAAAAATGATGATGAAAACAGCCACCACTTATTTTCTAATGGACTTATAGATTATTATTTTATTTACTGGATGATAATCTATTATTATTATTCTTTTTGATGCTTAAATTATGCCATTAAAAAACTACCTGTGTGCCAAGCACTATACTAAACGTTTCATTACTATATTTAAACCTTACAACATACCAATGACAAAAATCATATTTTGGGGAATTCCCTGGAGGTTCAGTGGTTAGGACTTAGCACTTTCACTGCTTAGGGCCTACATTCGACCCCTGGCTGGGGAACTAAGATCCCATTAGCTGTGCAGTGCAGTCAAAACAAAATTCCTATTTTTATGCCAATTCCACATATTGGGTAACTGAAGTTAAGGGAAATGCAAGAGGTTGTAAACTCATTCTGACAGTAGAGAATAATGGTTAAAAGCACAGACTTGATTTCTAAATACCATTCTAGACAAAAGAAACCAGAGCTCCTTGGAAAATGGCTGATTTCAGGGAAAGAATAGGGAAAGTACAAAAAGAGCCAGGAATATCTTGTTGTACCAAAATAACTTTTCAAAGAAAAATAGGGGAACATCCAAAAGGACACAGGAACAAGATTTAAGGGGCCTCCGCTTTTCCACTGACCAGATCTGGACAAACTGGAGCATCAAACTGAATTATGATGGTAATGCTTTATTATCCAATGAATAAAATATATGCCCATGAGCTCACAGGATATAAATGAAGACATGAATAATTTATAAGTGAGTGTGAGATTAAAAGTTCTTCATTGCAGAAGAATCCCAATTAGTAAATGGGGGGAAATGTGCATGACTTTTCAACCATCTTATGTTAATGGGTTTAGGGAAGAATCATCAGTGATGATAGAATAGGATACTTCCATAGTCTCCAAGTATACCCCCACAACAAGTGGACAAAGGGAAAATAACTTTACTCCAGGGTAACTATGCTGAATACAACCTTGAGCAAGTGATCAAATCCAACATCACCAATACAGAATAAGTATCATGTACTGATTGATATAATGTACTGAGAAGGATATACTACCACTTTTTGTCTTTTCCCTGGCAAAGATACATAAGCTGAATCTAGTCATGAGAATCAAAAATCAGGCAAACCCATATTGAGGGACATTTGAGTAAATGGCTCATACTTTCAAAACTGTTATGGTCATTCAAGACAGTAAGTCTGAGGATTTGTTCCAGACTGAAGAACACTAAAGTGGAATAACAACTATATACAAATGTGATTCTCGACTGGCAAGTAGAACCGAAAATTATAAAACTTTCTATTTGGTTGGTGCAAAG
>NW_011490862.1:3706-6530 GCF_000754665.1 Bison bison bison | reverse complement strand
TTTCTGTAAGTTTGAAATTATTTCCCCCTCAAAGTATCTCCCTCACAAAAAGTAATGTGGGTTCTAGAAACTGTCTAAAACCACTTTATGTGCCCTTCATTATTAACTGTGTGATCACCAAAAAAGTTACTTAATCTCTGAATTCAATGTTTTTGACCAGTAAATAGGGATAATCACTGAGCCTACCTACTTCCTCAGGCCATGGAAAGGATTAAATGAGATGATATACATAATCAAGCAATATATTGGACGCAGGGAATACTCAACAAAAGTTAAGCCTCCATAATGTTTTGATTTTGTAAAAAGCAAGGTACATCACTAACCTAGACTTTCCTGTTTTAAGTACTCAGATCTTACTGTGGCACTGGGGTGCCCGGCTGGAAGCAGACTCTCTATGCCCATTGGGACTTAGAGTGAAGAGTACAAGTTAGCTTTCACCATGATTATAATCATTAATCCCAATATTTATTATCTTAATGTCCAGGCTCTTATCACTCCACTTAGCTGCCTTGGTGTGTTCCTGGGGGTAAACAAATCCTCACATTAACATCTAGTAGGTACTAAAGTTACTAACCTTGTATGTATGCTATCTACACTGTTCAGGGAAAACTGAAATCAAAATATAGTTGCCCCTTCCTTTGGAACAGTGTGATCAATGGGTTACAGTACAGAGCTATAAAGTTCCACATATGATAACCATGGGGAGTATGCTTTTTTCTTTATTCTTTTTAAAAGTATGAAAGTATGATAATACATTTACAGGAGACTTGGAAAATACAGAACAAACTTACATATAGTTCCATTATATATTACAATTGTTTTTTAAGTGGATAAACTAAGATTTTTAGTTGGAGTTTCAATATCAAACTCTCAAAAATTAATAGAATGGATAGAGAGAAAAGTGGAAGGATACAGTAGACCTGAAAAGCACTATGAACCAATTCAGCATAATTAAGATTTATAAAATTTTCACACAACAGGATACAAATTCCTTTCAAGTTCCCATAGACTATGAACCAGGAGACACTGGAACAGATCCAGGGACATAGTATAAAACGAGCTGCAAAAACTTCATTGTCTAAAGGTATTGAAATCACGCAGAATCTGTTCTCTTATCACTGTGGAATTATGTTAGAAACCAATATCGAAAGGTGTTTGAAAATAACCCACATATTTTCAAGTGCAATGTGAGATTTACCAAGAGAGATCTTTGACTTAGCCATTGAAAGCCTCAATAAAGTTAGAAGACTGAAAAAACAGAGGGTGATTGCAGAGAAGAAAGCATTTAAATGGGAAATTAATACCAAAATGAGAAATTAATATCAAGGATACTTTTAAAAAAACATGTATTTGGAAATTAACTGTCCACTTTTAAATGATGGGTATATATATAAGAAGCCACAGCAAGGAAAACTGAAAACATTTATAACAGAATAATAATTAAGAGAGAATTTATCAGAATTTATTGCATGTAGCTGAAACCGTTCAATGCAGGTTTTAAATCTCTCTTT
The DNA here is from genome assembly GCF_000754665.1 of Bison bison bison. Lineage (NCBI taxonomy): Eukaryota > Metazoa > Chordata > Mammalia > Artiodactyla > Bovidae > Bison > Bison bison. The sequence continues at coordinate 5,019 of NW_011490862.1, read as the reverse complement.
AAGAAGTGCACAGGCTCAGAGAGGTAGAGAGACTTGCCCCAAATCACAAACCAGTGATAGGTGCCACCAGAAATACCTCCCCCATGGCCTTGCTGCTAACCTGAGCCATCTTCAGCTCTAGCAGCATACAGCATCAGTAAACACATTCTCCCTAATTGGCCTATAGACTCACTGGAGGTTGAGAACACCGTTTAGCTCTCATGTATACCCTCGCATTGAATTCACTCCCAAGCACATACTTAGGGCAAGGATTTGTCCCTTTAACCTGGGAAGACGGGTTCATTTCAATATTTCAGGAAGCGTCTATAAATAAGTTACATGAGGTGGTTCTCTAAGTATACACTAAAAACTCAAACATGCATGTGATGCCTGATGGCATAAGATTTTTTTCAAACATGAAAGTAGATAATTTAGTGTAGTTTACATAGGTGGTAGGTGAAGCTATAATGAGCTGTAAGGAAGAAATACTGAGCAAGGATCAGGATGGCATATCTCTCTACTGAGACACACAGTTGTGGTCAGAGAGGGGAGCATCAGGGGCTCTGGGGTTTTAATAATATTTGAGTCATTGTTTTGGGTGATGGTTATATATGTTTTCATGTTATAATTATTCATTATTAATCTCTGTATATATGTTTTATGCTTCTTTTGTATGTTATTATTATTTCAAAACTGAACCAAATGAAAAAGAATAGGAAGGTCACAAGAAAGAGAAACGGCGAGATTTGAATAAAGGTATTAATGGCAACCCACTCTAGTGTTCTTCCTGAAGATACTACAGTAAACAAAATGAACATCTGTCTCTGCCCTCACAGAACTCATATTTTGGGGTAACTGCATAAACAATAAAAAAATAAATGATTAAACTATACTGTAAGTAGGAAGATTATACTGCATGGAAAGCAAATTAGAGCAAATTAAGAAAGATCTAGAATGCTAAGTAATTGGAAATTTTGTTAAGTAGTCAGGATAAGCCTCACTCAGAAAGTGATATTTAGGCAAAGACTTGAAGGAGTTGATGGGATGAGCCATTAAATATGTAGAGGAAGAACATTTCAAACACAGACAACAGCCAGTTGAAGAGCCTTCAGGTAAAATGTGACTATTTAAGGTAGATATGGAGGGATTTTGTGGTAATGTAGTTGGATTTCAGATAAATAACATAACATCAAATCTTGCAGAAACTTGTAGGTCATGTAAATACTTTGATGTGGCAGTAATCAAGGCTAAAAGTTCTAGTGGCTTAGAATTAAGTGGTAAGAGTGAAGGAGGCAAAATTTTTCATACTCTCAGTCTACTTAGACCATAGAAGC
>NW_011490862.1:0-691 GCF_000754665.1 Bison bison bison | reverse complement strand
CTCTGCTTTTGAATATGCTATCTAGGTTGGTCATAACTTTCCTTCCAAGGAGTAAGCGTCTTTTAATTTCATGGCTGCAGTCACCATCTACAGTGATTTTGGAGCACAAAAAATAAAGTCTGACACTGTTTCCCTATCTAATTGCCATGAAGTAATGGAACCAGATGTCATGATCTTAGTTTTCTGAAGTTGAGCTTTAAGCCAATTTTTCACTCTCCTCTTTCACTCTCAAGAGGCTTTTTAGTTCCTCTTCACTTTCTGCCATAAGGGTGATGTCATCTGCATATCTGAGGTATTGATATTTCTCCCGGCAATCTTGATTCCAGCTTGTGCTTCTTCCAGCCCAGCATTTTTCATGATGTACTCTGCATATAAGTTAAATAAGCAGGGTGACAATATACAGCCTTGATGTACTCCTTTTCCTATTTGGAACCAATCTGTTGTTCCATGTCCAGTTCTAACTGTTGCTTCCTGACTGGCATATAGGTTTCTCAAGAGGCAGGTCAGGTGGTCTGGTATTCCCATCTCTTTCAGAACTTTCCACAGTTTATTGAGATCCACACAGTCAAAGGCCTTGGCATAGTTAATAAAGCAGAAATAGATGCTTTTCTGGAACTCTCTTGTTTTTTCGATGATCCAACAGATGTTGGCAATTTGATCTCTGGTTCCTCTGCCTTTTCTAAAACCAGCT
>NW_011490861.1:9983-10376 GCF_000754665.1 Bison bison bison | reverse complement strand
CCTTTTTTTTTTTTTTTGGTTTTGTGGGCATTTATCACGTTCCTTTACCTGCTGAATATTATCTGCCTTTTCATCTTGTTTAGATTGCTGTGTTTGGGGTGGCCTTTCTGTATGCTGGAAGTTTGTGTTTTCTGTTTATTGTGGAGGTTCCTCCATGTGGGTTGAGTTGGATGAGCAGCTTGTCGATGTTGCCTGGTTAGGGAATCTTTTATTGGTGTTATGGTGGGTGGAGCTGAATCTCTTCTCTCTCGGGTTCAATAAAGTATCCAGTAGTGAGTTTTGAGGTGTCTATGGGTTTCTTGTGACTTTTGGCCGCCTGTATTTTAATGCTCAGGGTTATGTTCCTGCGTTGTTGGAGAATTAGTGTGGTATGTCTTGATCTGGAACTTGTTG
>NW_011490861.1:9154-9883 GCF_000754665.1 Bison bison bison | reverse complement strand
ATCCTTTAGCATTTGTTGAAGAGCTGGTTTGGTGGTGCTGAATTCTCTCAGATTTTGCTTGTTTGTAAAGTTTCTGATTCTCCTTCATAGTTGAATGAGATCCTTGCTGGGTGCAGTAATCTGGGTTGTAGGTTTTTCTCTTTCATTACTTTAAGTATGTCCTGCCATTCCTTTCTGGCCTGAAGAGTTTCTATTGAAAGATCAGCTGTTATCCTTATGGGAATCCCCTTGTGTATTGTCTGTTGTTTTTCCCTTGCTGCTTGTAATATTTGTTCATTGTGTTTGATCTTCATTAATTTGATTAATATGTATCTTGGGGTGTTTCACCTTGGTTTTATCCTGTTTGGGACTCTCTGGGTTTCTTGGACTTGGGTGACTATTTCCTTCCCCAAATTATGGAAGTTTTCAGCTGTTATCTTCTCAAGTATTTTCTCATGGCCTTTATTTTTGTCTTCTTCTTCTGGGACTCCTATGATTAGAATGCTGGGGCATTTGAAATGGTCCCAGAGGTCTCTGAGATTGTCATCATTCTTTTTTTCTAATTATTTTTTTTTCTTTTTCCCTCTCTGCTTCATTTATTTTCACCATTCTATTTCCACCTCACTTATCCTGTCTTCTGCCTAAGTTATTCTACTGTTGCTTCCCTCCAAAGGGTTTTTGATCTCCGTCCTTGCATTATTCATTATTGATTGACTCTTCTTTCTTTTTTCTAGATCCTTGATAAACATT
>NW_011490861.1:4469-5742 GCF_000754665.1 Bison bison bison | reverse complement strand
TGATATACAAATCACATGAATTATTACCTCTAATCCCATTTACCATTGTTATCCCCTTTTACTGATAATAGCTGAACTTTATATCTCACAGCCAGGAACCATTTCATGCATTTTGCATGTGTGCTCAGTCACACTTGCCTCTTTGCAACCCCGTGGACTATAACCCACCAGGCTCCTCTGCTCATGGAATTTTCCAAGCAAGAATACTAGAGTGGGTTTCCATTTCCTTCTCCAGTGGAATCTTCCCAACCCAAGGATCGAATCCACATTTCTTGCATCTCCTGCATTGGTAGGCAGATTCTTTGCTGCTGCACCACCTGGAATCCTTCCCTGCAGTTTACATATACTAATTTGTTAGCACCAATTCATTAGTGCTAATTAATTAATACTAGTTCACTACTTTTATGTGTATTAATTCTTTAAAACCTCACAGTAACCCTAGGAAGTAAGTAGTATTATATCTATTTTACCAATGAAGAAACTGAGCCACAAGGAAGTTATGTAACTAAGCTAACACAATAAATGAATCAGGCTGTGCATCCATGTTTCCAAGTTTTTGCTGTTAAAGACATACTATCTTTCAGCTCTAAGAGATATGTGAAAACTGAAACTGAAAATCACTCAGTCATGTTAGTGTTAGTTGCTCAGTTATGTCCAACTCTTTGTGACCACATGAACTTCAGCTCGCCAGGTTCCTCTGCCCATGGAATTCTCCAGGCCAGAATACTGGAGTGGGTAGCCGTTCCCTTCTCTAAAGATATGTACTATCTTATATGTAGTTTTACACTGAGAAAAGTGAAGCTAAGGTGTTCCAGTGATTTACCCTGGACTTCGACCCTAGGTTTATCTGACTCCAGAACCTAAGTTCTTCAGTTCAGTTCAGTTCAGTCACTCAGTTGTGTCCAACTCTTTGTGACCCCATGGACTGCATCACTCCAGGCTTCCCTGTCCATCACCATCTCCCGCAGCTTGGTCAAGCTCATGTCCATAGAGTCAGTGATGCCATCCAACCATCTCACACCCTATTGTCCCCTTCTCCTCCTGTCTTCAATCTTTCCCAGCATCAGGGTCTTTTCAAATGAGTCAGTTCTTTGTATCAAGTGGCCAAAGTATTAGAGTTTCAGCTTCAACATCAGTCCTTCCAATGAATATTCAGGACTGATTTCATTTAGGATTGACTGGTTGGATCTCCTTGCAGTTCTTAATCAGTTTAATTATGTTGCTCATATCTCAACCCTCATCTTACCTCATGTTCTCTAATTTAGAAAGAACT